>NC_133169.1:5546105-5860465 GCF_040802235.1 Manis javanica
TGGAGACATGGTTCTTGGCTGTAACCCATCACAATCCCGTGACCGTGATCCGGGGTGCTTGCTGTCCCACAGAGACTCAAGCTCCTGTGTGCAACTACCTGGGCCTGGCCAACCACCCTCTCCCAGCAGCCTTTGGAGAGGAGTCCTACATTCTCCCTTGGCCCCTTTCTAATGAGTTCCTGGCCATGGCTTTATCCCTTCCCCCAACCTTCCCCGGTGTTTCTTTCTACAGGAATGTCTCTTATACTTCATTCCCTTCACCAACACAGACACTGAATTTGCCTCCATAGATCCTCCATAACAGTGTTAGAAAAGTACCCATTTAATCATTCGCTTCAAAATGGCTTGTTCTCATCTTCAAGGGAATACTTCATATCACGTAAAAAGCAGATGCTCAAAAATGGTTCTTCCCTGAACTAAGTAAAACAGAAACTAGGTGCTCAAAAAACGTTGACTGAATGACATTTTGGAAAATGTTACTTCATTTCAGGCAGTGAATCTCCAAAACTAATGATTATTTGTGCTGAAAATTAGGGTGTACAGCAGCTAACAAATACACAAGAACCATTAACAAACCTGGAGTGCTGTAACTATACCACTTATGCCAAAATGTGCCAAGGCCTATCTCATGTCATATTCACAGTAACCCAGTAAGGTTTGTTTTCATCAGTAAAGTAACTGAGGAGGGAGGGGCTGAAACTGATCTCTTTACACTATTGATGGGCACCAAAACTCCTACGTGAACCCTGGGTTTATATTACTCCAACATCCACATAGGTTTTGGTGTTTGTTTTGTTCTGTGTGTCGTCGCGCTACACTCCCCTTTCACCTGGCCCCTGGCCACCTCGCCAAAGCCACACTCCGGCTCAGTCCCTCTACGCCAGTCACACTGGGGCTTCTTCCACTGCCTCCCGCCATGTTCTTCTGCCTCAGGATCTGTGCAGAGATGTTGCATGCTCTCTTTATCTAGTTCGAATCTTCATTCAATGGTCGCTTCCTCTGAAATATTCTTGGACTCTCTTGATTATTAGATGCACTAAAAGCATCTTAGAATTTTCTGCATAGAAACGATCATAGTTTAGGATTCTATATTCATTGCTGTGTCACCTAATTAGTGTCCACACCCCCCCCCCCATAAGTCCTGTGTTTATTTTACTTGCTATTGTATTCCCAACACCTACCAGAGTGCTGGATAAATATTTGCAGAATGAATGAATGATTGCCTTGAGCCGCATATTCAGTGGTTACATCTGGCCACACTAAATTCCATGCCCTAAAAGGAAGTATCCTCAAAGCTTATAATAAGCAGACATCACCTTTTCCTGCCCCTTTGAATGAGTTTTTCCATAGGATCAATATTTGAGCAATGTGACATGTGAACAGAACCCATACACATACAGGGACACATTTCAAGGAGCTGGGAAGGCTCTTCTCTATCTATTGCTTTGCTTAATAGTACAAATTCCTTTGACAATTAATTCAAGCCTGTACAATAAAACTCAAAATGCAAATAACCCTCGTCAATGGGCATTTTTCATTCATTTTTTCAGCATCTATTTTCTAAGTGTCTATTAGATGCTGTTTTATGTGCTAAAAAAAAGGCAGAGAAGGTCCCTGGAGCTTATAATATACTAGCAAATAAGTAAATAAATAAGAAACCTAAAGAAATATATGTGCCATGAGGAAAAAAGTGGAGTGGTACAACAGAGAGTTAATGAGATCTATTTTAGGTAAGGTGGTGAGAAAAGTCCTCTCTGAGTATGAGATTGCCACAGAAAAAGATAAACAGAACAATGAAGAGAATGGATAGCACAGAAAAGGCTTGTATAGAAATGGAAACTTACTATATGATAAAAGGGGCACTTAAAATCAGTGAAAATGTTTGTTTTCAAAAATAAATAAAGGTATATTCATACTCAAACAAAAAACAAAGAGCCCCAAATATAAAATTAGAACTATAAAAATATTTCAACAAAATATGGGAGAATTTCCTTTGAACTTTAAAGGTAAGGAAAGTCTAAAAAAAATAAGGTATAGAAAGCAGAACCCATAAATGAAAAGAATGATAAATTTTTCTATCAAAATTCAAAATGTCTTTGTGGCTAAAGACATGAAACTTAACAAACAAGTTAAGATGAATATTTGAAATTTTTAACAAAATAATTTGTGTATAATCTCTATAGATCATTTTTAAAGGCACTATAAAAATAGGCCAAATCAATTAAAAGCATTTAACAGAGGAGACAATATAATGCCAGTAAACATCTGGAAATACCCAACCTCACTAGTAATAAGAAAGACAAACAAAGCTGTCAACGAATACTAATTTTATCTATCAGACTGGCAGAATTTTTAAGTGTAATAATAAGAAATTTGGCAATAATGTGGGGAAACAGATACTCCCATGCTGTGCCACTGGGTATATAAATCAAACAACAATTTAAATTAAGATATGCACATACCCTATGATCCATATTCTCACTTATTATTTACCCTAGAGAAAGACTTAGGTATTTGTACAATGAGGTCTACAAAAAGAAGTGCTTGGCAATATTTTTTCAATTTTATTTTATGCCTGTTGATCAGTAACTCCTCATTCCCCACTCCCTCATCAGCCCCTGGCAACGACCACTCACTCTTTCATTCTATAAATTTGACCGTTTCAGTTACATAATATAGAGGAATCATGCAGTATTTGTTCTTCCGTGACTGGCTTATTTCACATAACATAGTATCTTCAAGGTTCATCAATGTTACATATAAAAAGAATTTCCCTCTTTTTAAAGGCTTAATAATATTCCATGGTGTGTGTGTGTGTGTATATATATATATATACACACACACACACCATATTTTCTTTATCCATTCATCTGTCAGTAGATATGTAGGTTTGTTCCACATCTTGGTTCTTGTGACTAGTGCTGCATTGAACATGGGAGTGCTAATATCTTTTCACAATCCTGGTTTCAATCCTTTTAGAAAAATAAACAGACATGGGATGGGGGGAATATGTGGTAGTTATATTTTTAATTTTTTGAGGCACCTCTATACTGTTTTCCATTGTGGCTGTGGCCAATTTATCTTCAAGAAGGTGTCAGAAATAACATAATAGGGAAAGGATAGTCTCACCAACAGACGGTGTTAAGAAAACTGGATACCCACGTACAAAGGAATGAAATTGGACTCAGCTTACACCACAAACAAAAATCAACTCAAAGTGGATTAAAGGCTTAAACATAAGATCTGAAACTTTAGAACACCTAGAAGAAAACAAAGGGGAAAAGCTTCATGACTTTGATCTTGGCAATGATTTTGTAGATAAGATACCAGAAGCACAAGCAACGACAACAAAAATAAACCAGGGGGACCACATCAAACTAAAATCTTGGGCACAGCAAAAGAGACCACCAACAGAGTGAAAAGGCAGCCACCCAATAGGAGAAAATATTTGCACACCTTGTACCTGATCAGGGATACACATGCAAAATATGTAAGGAGCTTCTACAATTCAATAGCAAAAAAACAATAAACTGCTTTCAAAATGGGCCAAAGACTTGAACAGACATTTCTCCAAAGTAGACATACAATGGCCAACAGGTATATGAAAAAATGTTCAACGTTACTAATTATCAGGGAAATGCAAATCAAAACTACAGGCAGATACCACCTCACATCTTTCAGAGGACATAGAGATACTGGAAACTTTGAACATGGCTGGTGCAATATTTCTTTTTTTTTTTTTTTTTTTGAGAGGGCGTCTCTCATATTTATTGATCAAATGGTTGTTAACAACAATAAAATTCAGTATAGGGGGGTCAATGCTCAATGCACAATCATTAATCCATCTCAAGCCTAATTCTCGTCAGTCTCCAATCTTCTGAAGCATAACGAACAAGTTCTTACATGGTGAACGAATTCTTACATAGTGAATAAGTTCTTACATGGTGAACAGTGCAAGGGCAGTCATCACAGAAACTTTCGGTTTTGATCACGCATTATGAACTATAAACAATCAGGTCAAATATGAATATTCGTTTGATTTTTATACTTGATTTATATGTGGATCCCACATTTCTCCCTTTATTATTATTATTATTTTTATTTTTAATAAAATGCTGAAGTGGTAGGTAGATGCAAGATAAAGGTAGAAAACATAGTTTAGTGCTGTAAGAGGGCAAATGTAGCTGATCAGGTGTGTGCCTATGGACTAAGTATTAATCCAAGCTAGACAAGGGCAGCAAGACATCCACGGATGCAGAAGATTTCTCTCAAAGCAGGAGGGGTGAGGTTCTGAGCCTCACCTCTGTTGATCCCCAATTTCTCACCTGATGGCCCCCCTGCAACTGTGCCTGTCTTAGGTTGTTTCTCCCTTGAGGAATCTTACCCGTCTCTGGCTAACCAGTCATCTTCCGGGGCCATACAGGGAAATGTAAAGTTGGTAAGTGAGAGAGAAGCCATATTGTTTGAAAAGGTTAGCTTTTTACTTCTTTGCAGATTTATGCCCTGTGGCTTCTATGCCCAGCACTTGTCTCGAGGTATCTTTACCACCTGGAGGAATTATGATACTCGGTAAATTCGACATGAGGCACGAATTCTATTTAAGGGTTGTAATTAGGAAGGAAGAAGAAAAGCTATAGAGGTAGCATATGGAAGAAAACATGGGAGGATTGAGTATTTCTTTGACATATCTTCTTGTAGAGTACCTTAAGCATGTATAGGTTTTAAACTACCAACTAATTTGCACTCACATATTAACATAATAGGAATACGGTGACATAAACAAAGCAAATCTATAATTACCATCCATCTCCACAATATTTCTTTTAAATAATGAAAATTTCTTGTAAAAAGTAGAAATTTTTCTATCATAGAGGAATGCTCTACACTATGGTATATTCCTACTGTGAAATGCTATGCAATAATTAAAAAGTATGAGATAGAGCTCCATATACTTACATGGTTAGATGTCTATGACATGTTTTTAGGTGAACAGCAGGTTACAAGATTTATGTAAAGTACACTACTATATAATTTTATGGATACACATACACACCCACTCACATGCACTTATAATACATAAAAGATCTAGAAGGCTAAAGTCCACACTGACAACAAGCTTGCTCACTCTAGTGCCCACCTAGGATGGTAAGTGGGGATACAGCAAGGAACCTTGAGAGACAAGTGCTGATAGCAGCAGTTCCCTCAGAGATTGGCGTGTCTGGCAGGGGAGATGATCAAAAGGGAACTCAAGCCTTATTTGTAATATTTTGATTTCTAACATGGAAAACATGTTCCTTGTTGACGCCATTATGTTGTTTTTTCTGACAAAAGAACAATTTCCTGTGGGCAGTCTATCAGAATTTGGAGGGTGCTTTCCATCCAGCAAGGCACACCCCAGAGGGTGAGGGTACAGGGGGATCTTGTCTTATGCCTCGAGAATCACTTGTGGGATTGGGAGACACTATTGATTGGCACATCTTGCACATGACTTAAGTAGAAGGAGAAAAAAAAACAGTTGAGAATTGCTGCTTATACCTTATTTTGTTTTTCAAAAAACACATGCACTTCAGACAGGGCTTCTGAATGCATGATCCCTGAGTCACGCAGCCATCCCGAGGAGAGAGCTTACCACCGCCCTCTATGAAGAAGGGACGTGAGGCCCAGGTCACCCCAGCCCTGAGCGGTAGATTTGTGTGGCCTGGTCCTACTGTCCATCAGCGTGCTGAATTCCATGAGCTTCTTGACCTATCTGTCTCTCAAGCCAAATCATGAGTCAGTTAAGGTCATTTAAGGTGAGGGATCTTGCTCATCTCTCGATCCAAATCAGATGAATTTTGAAATTTGGGTGATAAAACCAGAAAGACACAGAGCTAAGACTTGATTCTGGTTCCTCTGACTCCACAGCCAGTTTCTTTGCTCACAGTCAGTATTTTCCAAGGAATATCAACGGATATGTAGCCCAGAGCTATATATGCGTCCCTTATAATAAATAATCCATTTCCACCTTCACAGTAAAAACCCCCTCACCCAGCCATGCTCGATGAACCCCCCAAATTCACTCCAAAGGGAGCCTTGGCTCAGGACCGCCCAGATCGATGGGAGGTGGCTGACTGTCCATCTCAGGCCTGCCCACAGAAAGGTCTGGGTCAATGTCAGCCAGAAAACCCGGAAGTAAATAGAAGGTCAGGCAGTTGGGAGTGTGGCAGCCACAGCTAGAGATCAGCAAGAATGAAAAGCCCAAGAACCTAGAAGGTCAAACTTCTTGCAAGTTATCTCAGACCTTGGGGGAGCTTCCAAAGCCTCTTCGTGAAACAAGGTCAGGGCCACATCACCGTGGAAGAGCACGTCATCGGCACACCCTGCCCGATGGCATCCCACCCTGTGAAGAGGTCACGCGGGGAGGGCTCCCTCCTGGTCAGTCCTGTGTCGCCTGCAGCTGCAGTTATACACACCTGAGCACAGGCCACCCTCCTCTCTACCGCCTGCCTTGAAAAGTCAGACCATTTCCCTAGTAACAGGCACTACTCGAGAGCTCCAACAGGAGGGTAAATGAGGACAGAGCACAGGAACTTGGGAGAGGAGTCTGAAATGACGTTTGAGCTGCTGAGTGAGAACGGGTGAGCAGGAAGCTCAGGTCTCTCTCTCACTAGCTCACACTCCCCCTGACACCAGAGTATGGAGTTGTGCATATCGGTGGCGAACAGCCTTCCAGTGCGTCAGGACACAAACCCTACCACAATGTCTACTGTTGTGCTATAGAAAATGAATACACACGATAGATAGATAGCTGCAGATTTAGATAATAAGATTTACATATGAAGAGAAACACTTTTATATTAGTTAACTGCATCTATTTGGAAAAAGAGCACCGTCATTCCCACTGTGATAATACGGAAAGTGGGCAGAGCAGCCAACCCTTGGGACTTTTTCCCCTAACAAGATGGGGAGTCCGAGTGCCTCTGTTCCTCCCACACCCCTTTGGGGTGATCATATTTATAGATAGTAGAATTCTTTTTTTCTTCCCCAAGTCTGAATATTTGCAAAAAACCATCTTTCTCTCTGAAGCACAACTAGAGGTACATCCCACTTTGAGAAATGTCTGAACTTGCCAGATTCACAAATCATGAAATGTTTATCTAATAATTCTTTGCACCAGCCTGCAGGGCCAGGTACCTTTGAATAACAAGTTTCCACATCACACATTCAAAATAACATTCAGTTTTAAAATGTTCCATCTACTTACTGAAGTCATGAATCACTGAGTGAGTCTCCACATCGCTAAATAATTCTTCACTTTACAAAAGAATCCAGCACTTGATTCCTCCAAATAGATGATCCTTCTAGAACATCCAATATATGATGGAATATACACTAAATCCAGTTGACAGTCAACGTCTCAGGAATGTGGCTTATGTACAAAGCAGGGCCCATCTGGTCTGGCAGGTGGTCATTCTCCCTAGACCATCGGGCTTCCCAGACTCAAGAACTAGAGACAATCTGAGTTGACGGCCCCGAAACAGTCACAGATCTCCAGCCGCCACCTTCACGCGGAGCCTGGGATAGAGGAAGAAAAAGAGCCTGCCGTCCTGGAAAAGCAGCCTGGACCCCCCCACCTACAGACAGGCCCTCCCTGCAGGAAAGGGCGGGGCCCTGGGAAGGCTGCTGGGGGAGGGGGAAGTGAGGCAACCGACTCGGGTCAGGCTGGATACTGGAGGTGTGGATGTGCACAATTGCCTGTGGTGCCTGAGCTTGTGTGTGCTGAGGATCAGGGCCTGGTGGGGTGAGGAAAAGCCACTTACTTTAAGGCCGCATCTTTTCATTCAGGGCATTCAAGTCTTGTTTTTCCTCTGCTGAGTCATTTTCATTTCAGATTCAACAATCAGAAGAGCAATCAGGAGTATTTAATACTCAGCAAACAAATATGCAGAAATGAGCTTGGTTTTGGCAAGAGATGAGCCCCCAACCACACACACACACACACACACACACACACACACACAGCCGTCCCAAACATCCGTGTGTTTTTTCTTGCTTCCCAAGGATTTGTGGAAGTCCTCCTCATTCCCAACTTCCCTCTGAGAGTCCCAACCTCATGCTTCTTAAAAAGTAGCCCCCCTGGTGCTGAGCCAAAGGCCCAAAATGGCCCGATCTGCATGTGTTTAGGCGCACGGGATGTGCCCCAGATGGCCTCCCTGGGGCTCTGGGTGGGAAGGGTAGCGAGCAGGCCGGCGTCTGTTGTCAGAAGAGCGCCTTGCCGGCCTCTGCCTCACTCTGTCATCTGTAATATGGAGACACTTGAGTTCGTCCAAAGCTGGCGGGGAAAGGACTGGACAGCTCCCTCATCCTCTCACTCCCTGCCCAGGAAGAGGAGAGGGTGCTGGGTGCCACCAAGGCCACAGAAGGGACTCCCTCTGCCAGGGCAGGACAGACCACAGAACACCGATTATCTGGCATCATTTGCTTCCCTCCCTTTCTGTGTTATAGGCATGATGGAGGTCATTTCTAGCACCTTCACGGGACTCTAGGAGGAGGAAGAGTAAATGCAAAATGGGGACAGGGTGCTTTCCAAACACAAAACGATCTGACCGAAGCGCTGCAGTCCGGTGTTCCTAGGCAGGTCCCTTAACCTCACTGAGCCCCAGCGACCCCTGGCTCTTCACTTGGACGGTTTATTCCCACCCCTGATTCCCCCTGTCCTGCCCTGAGCATCTTTCCCACCCTGCCTCCTGTTTGCTTTCCCATCCCCCTGCGTACCCCAGGCTCCTCAGACCCCTGGCGCACGTGCTGGGGAGCAGAGGGGCCGCCTGCGTGCATTGCCAGGCACAGGAAGGTCAGCATGGAGGCTATGGGCGAGAGGCTTTGAGAGAAAGATACCAGTCCTCAAAATTATAGACCCACAAGAGTGAGGCTTGAAGGGCCTGTGGGCTCATCTTTCTCAGTCCTTTCTATTCCAGATGAGGACGATGAGGCACAGCAGAAGCCAGCTGCAGGGAGAATTTCAGCAGTGAGGTAGGTCAGCACTTCGAAAACAACCATATACTAACTAATTTCTGAGTTAAAGGACACTTCTCTGTAACCTGGAACTTAGGGGACAGGGTGGAAGTAGGAAATGGTGTCACTGCTAAAATAAAGTGGAATGAAGCATATAAAGGACTTCTGCACGGTGCCTGCGAGACAGTACATGCTTATTAGCACTTGGGTGTTCCTAGTGTATTATGAATAGAATGGTGCCTAAGAAGACAAGATCACAATCAAGGTGACAAGTTCATACTGGGCATCTGTTGTGGACCCCGCACAGGTTGAGCCGCCTGGGGGCAATACAACACAAAGGCATCTGTCTTAGTTCTTGGCAGGAGCAGATTTACGTGACAGTGCATGTGAGCACTGGAAAACAAACAAGACAGTGGGTGAGCAAGTTCCCACTCTGCTGTGACTTTAGGGATGGCAAAGTGGGAGATGGGGTGTTACACAGCCACTGGCCCAGGGACACATAGACACTGACAGTGAGGGCTCAGGGGTTCCACCACCTTGGACACACATGGCCTGGGAGTTCCCGCCCCATCGCAGAGGGTAGGGACCCAGTGCCTGAGATTCCTTTCCCGGCCCCTACCCCTGCCTTCGGGCACACCACTCCTTCTGCTCCTGCAGCGTCTGCGACCCTTGCCAGAATTAGTGCCACCAGTCAGAAGTCCAGCCTCTTTCCATCTCACGCTGGCTCAGTTCCCTTCTACGTGACTTTCACTGGCAGCCTCTGAACCCAGCAATGCAGAAAATATAAGTGTATTTAAGGCCGTGAAACATCTGCGGACTCCGTCTGCCTTCAGGAAGTTTCCCTTTGCGTCACCAGGGCCTGGTACTTAGTCTTGCTGTATAAAGAACCCCGTCTCTCCAGTCGGCTGAGTCGCTTCATCTCCACGGCCTGGCCCAGCTGGAAGATGCCACCCTGCCAGCCTGCCCAGTCCTGGCCCCAGAGCCTTCTCAAGCTCAGTCTCAGAAATGCCCTTGCTTAGCACAACCCACCCCACCTCTCCCGCAGAAGGACCACCTACCAGCTCCTTTGGACAGGAGCTCATGGCTTCCGAGTTGTCCTTTTCACCAGATAGACCCATGCTTTCCTTCCAACTCTTGTTTCTGAGCTCCTGACTCACCGCATCCCACCACTGGGCCCAAATGACTGGTTTGGGATACAAGCAGACACGGGTATAACACCTGTTGGTTGTGGTATTTCTACACATACCCACCTCGCCAGCTAGGCTGTGAGCTTGTGGAGGGAGCACCCTTGCCCTGATCCCCTTCAAGTCCCAGGGCAGAGCACAGGGTCTGGAAACAGTCAGCGCAAGCACTGGAATGAACAGATGACCCAGGGGTCTGCAGTGTCCACGCGCGTCTGCTGCCCTGTTCATCTCGCTGCGGACAGTTGAGAAATGGACCACACCAGCGTTTCCACTAGTCTCTCACTCCTCTTTGGCCCTTCCTCCAGGCCTCAGTGCCCCGCAATGCACGCAGGCAGCCCTCTGCTCCCCAGCACATGTGCCAGGGGTCTGAGGAGCCTGGGGTAGAGGGTGGGATAGGGGAGCAAACAGGAAAACGGGAGGCAGGGTGGGAAAGATGCTCTGGGGCAGGACAGGGGAAATCAGGGGTGGGAGTAAACCGTCCAAGAGAAGAGCCAGGGGTTGCTGGGACTTTACCGATTCCACTGCATCAAACCCCATACTCCGCAGATACCACACGGGGACGTGTTGCTCCCTAATTGTGCTTGTATGTGGTGAAAATCTCGTCTCTGCAATAAGACTGCGAGCTCCTAAAGGGCAGGCATGGTTTCCATCCCTCAGGCCTTACGAGGGCAATGCCCAACGCCGACGGAGCCTGCTACCCGCCAAGCGCTGTGCTAAGGCTGACATGACTTCTCTCATCTGGCCCCCGTAGTGACTCTGAGGTCATGATCATTATCCTCATTGTACAGGCGAAAAGACCGGGACACAGAGGAACGATGATCTGCCTGGGGGCACAGCTCTCCAGCATGGCAGCAGCCGACGCACGGCCACTCACAGGACGGTCAGGGCGGGCTGGGGGTGGCGCCCCGCTGTGCTCCCCCCACCTGGCCCTGTGGCCAGCCTAAGGGACAGCTCTATCTCCCCCAAGAGGTCTCTGTGCTGCCTGGGGGAGGGAGTCCGACCTCGTGGCTGGCTGGGCCTGCCGCCAGGCACGGGGCCTGCTCTGCGCCCTCCGCCCCTGCCCCTGGCACCCAGCCTCACGCACGCCGTCTGTGCAGCACAGCCAGACAGTCCCCACAAGCACAGATGGTTCTATGGTTCTCGGAGCTGAGACAATTGGAAGGCCCCACTTTATTAAGAAATATAATATAAAATCACAAATACAAAATTAAGTTCAAGGCTTCAGGAAGATCTCGAACTGTGAGGAGGAGAGAAGCAGGAGCTTCACCCCCCGACAGCAAAGCTGCCCCGCGCCAGAGTTCTGGTCACCTAACTGCTCTGTCCCCCGAGCAGCACCCTTCCTCGGGCCGGGCTCAGCGCCCTCTGTGTCCCCCTTGGGGCCAGGACGGAGGCCCCTCTCAGCCCTGGTACTTGGAGTTCTCTCAGCTGGGGCTCCGGCCACTTTCCCGGGCGCCCCAGACGTAACAGCATGCTCCCCCCCACCCCCACCCCCGGCCCAGGCACACGCTGCATCACAGCAATGAGCGCCTCCGCTGCTTGAAACGCTGCCGAGCAGACCCAGCAGGCAGCCCGGGTGCCTCGTCCCTCCCCATCTGACCACGGAGCCAGAGCAGAGGTGGGGGCAGGAGCCCACACAGGCCTTTTCAGGAACCCCCGGGCCTGTATGTGGAACAAAACTCAGGGCCCGTTAAGAGCCAGCCCGAGGGAGAGACCGCAAGTTCACTCTGGGACGCAGGGGCCCCAAGATTGGGGAAATGGGTACCGGATGCGCCAGAGCTGAGCTGGTGCCAAGCCTGAGGCTGCAGGAACCACGGTCTCTCACCTCGGGGAGCAGCAGAGAAGTCCAGCCAGAGCTCTCCACAGAAAGGCGGCTAGTCTCCTCCCGGGGCCCAGAGGCGGCCCCAAAGCAGAGCAACAGACATTTATCGGATGGGAAGGAGCCCACGAGCAATGAGAGAGGCTGGAGCCGGCCCTCCCCAAAGCCAAGGGCAGACCTGCGGGGGCTCTGCAGACCCCAGGAGGGGACCCTTGAAGCAAGGACTGCGCTGTTCAGCTCGCCAGAGAGTGCCAGTGAGGTCCTGTTCTGTAAAGTGGTCCAGACTGTTCAGAGGCCTTATCAGAAAGTTATCCCATGCTGCATGTATTAAATCAGAGTAAGATGGTCATGCATGTTTAGCAACCCTCCCGAGACAATGAACAAGGCCCATCATCGGCTCTCCTCCCGCCAGCCTGGCTCCTCTGCCCCTCGGCACGCTCAGGCTGGGCCTCCACTGCTCCGGGGCGCCCCCGGTGATCAGGGGTTGCAGCCACAGTGAGGCAGGGCCATGCCTGTCAGGGCCGGGGTGCCGCTCTGTCTGCACCACGCCAGTCCCATGCTAGACCCCTGAGAGGCGATGCCTTCACCAGAAAAGGAAGTGGGAAGCGGACCTGTCCCTCGTGCCTGCCAGGAAAAGGCGGCGCTGCCCCGGGGCGCACCCTTCTCGTTCCCCCTGGTCTCCCTCCCCCCTCTCACCGACCAGCCTGTCAGTGAGACCAGCAGAGCGGCCGGCCCTCCGCCACCTTCCCTTCTCTGGTCTCCTCACTGTTGTTGGTTATAATCTGCCTCGGACTGGAAGTTAATTCCTTTTATATGATTCAGTCTGGTGTCTATTTTCATCCCATGTATACAGTGCCAACTCTATTTCCCTCATCAACTCACTGAGGTCAGGGTCTGAGCTGTACATCCCCTGTGGGCACCACGGCACCTGCACAGCACTTTACGCATTTCTGAGCAAACTTCGCAGACTCTCTCCCAAGTTCTGTCCTGCCTGGCTGTCCTTTATTCCTCATTACTCACGCTATTCTTTTCCCCTTAAACATAGTCCCAACTTTCAAAAGGAAAAAAAAGGTTTTATGTATCACTTAACCAGCACTTCACCACTTATGTGGGAAAGAGGAAAGGATGTATACTTATACACACACACACAAAATAGCTCAGAAATGCCACAGCCTACGAGTTGGTACAAAAAACAGGGGGGTCCGCGAGCTCGGTGGCTCCGCCGCAAAGGCAACTGACCAGCTGCTCAACTAATGGCCCAAGTCAGACAAACCCACGGTTCTCCCCGAGGTTCTCTCGCTTGATCTATAAAACAAAGGGGCAGGTTTGTTCTCCTCCTCTGCACAATGAGCAGTACCAAAGCTTGTCTGATTAAAATCTAAAGTAGAGAATAAAGGTGCTACAGCTATGGAGAGGTCAATGAGAGTTGCAAGGCTGAAAGGGCCTGGACGTAAAATTTAAACGACACGCAGATGCCACTACTTTTGAGGGTCACACCAACACACTACATACTCAGAGTCTTCAGAAGTGACAGGCATTTGCTGAACGGTCTATACTCGGAGTCACACATGGGGATCTAGCTAGACAGATGGTATGTCCACAAAGCAAGAGTGAATGTAAGACCTTTATATTGTTCTTGGTCTTTGAACTCACTGGTTCCACAGAATAAAAATATAATCTGGTTTCATAGCCAGAGGAGAAAGAAGAGGACCTAAGGAGTGTCTCTTTTTCTTACAGCTAATGAGAAAACTTAAATATCTGCAAAGGCAAGTGGAAGAAATCATGCAAAAAGGAAGGGAGGGAGAGTGACAATAATTGCCAAGAAGCAGAGATAGGGAAATGTGATTCAGTCCTCGATGCACAGTAATACCTGTGATGGGGATGCTAGGAAGAAAAACAGACAAAGAAGAAAAAGAAAAGAACTCAAAATTGTACCTCTGGGAATGAGGTGGCTCAGTGGAAAAAGCCTCAGTGTTAAAACAGTGAAAAGGGATGTCACATCCCCTTTCCTCAGAGAGGGCATAGTGGCCTTGATGACCAGGACATAGAACCTCCAGGACCCACAGGCTCCACGAGCTTAAGACACACCCGGTAGAAAGTGGGGAGAAGTTGTTTCCCTAAACA
Source organism: Manis javanica (assembly GCF_040802235.1). Lineage (NCBI taxonomy): Eukaryota > Metazoa > Chordata > Mammalia > Pholidota > Manidae > Manis > Manis javanica. The sequence continues at coordinate 5,560,221 of NC_133169.1, forward strand.
GGACATAAGAGGATTCATTGAGGGACCTCGGAATGTTCCCCTGGAAAAAAGAAGACTCTACCAGGGGCTGGGGGTCTTCAAATATGTAAAGCACCGTCCCGTAGAAGAAGGACACAGAGCGTAAACAGAGCTTCACCGTCATAACTAAGGAAAGACAGAGAAGCAAATTCAATGCCGAGTAAGGGGGGACATCCTAGACAGGAGAGCCATCCCAAACTGGAGTGGGCTTCTTTGTGAGGGTATGAGCTCCCTGTAACTGCATGTGTTCAAGTAAAGGCTGAATAATCATCTTATTTAGAAGACTGTAAGGAAAAGTCTTTCTCTGTGGAGGAGACTGGGCTAGCAACTTCTAGTCCTTTCCAGTTTTAATAATCTGTCTGTTTATCAGAGCACAAAAACAGGGTAAGCTGACAGAAGCTTGATACAGAGGACAGGGGCATAGACATGAGTTGAAAGAACTACTTTTTTATGCTGACACAGGTTTGAAGCCTCATACAATGACACCTTGTGGCCCAAAAGTCATATGGTTTGCAGACATACAGACACCCCCACATGCTCACACCACCTGCACAGCAGACATCAGAGCAGGTCATTGTCACCTGCCATCTTATGCATATGCCATCCGGCCCAGACCCCACGGCAAAAGTGACATATCGTGGGTGTGCTCTACCACAGTGAAATTGTTGAAAGCAACTTTTGAGTTTCCATTAGAAGATTTAGAGGGCAAAGTGGATCACTTTTCTAGGAAAATATGGTCAACTTAGTTAATGCACCTAGTAGTTGTAAAGAATAATTAGATCTATTGTGGTCAGTCGTAAAATCCTAGTTATTCAAGTGTTTAAACCTGAAAACTACACTGGTAAAACAGCTCCTCTTCTCATGCCCTGATCTCCCGAATCCTACATTATTTATCAGGGTCTTGAATACCACTGAAATATACAGCAGCGTTGCTCCTACTTTATTTCACTACAACATACATAGGAGACAGAATATGGGAAAGAAAACACTGGGGCAATAACACAACACATCGTTTCTTTCTCCTCTCCACCTTCAGCTCTAAGCAGGCTGAGGGCATAAACTCTGTCCTCTTCCCCATCGTGCCCTGTAAGTGATTCGTGACTCTGAGTAACCCCTCATCGCTGCATCTTCTCAGGAATATCCCCCCTAATGGCTTGTCATGACCCCAAGCCCCAATATTGGAGCCTGGAGGCTATTGCTTCTAAAATTTTGGTTAGAATATATATTTTAAGATTCATAATGTATATATTTAATGTACATTTAATGAAAGAAAGACACAGTCCAAGCATGCTCATCGTTCAGTGCAAATAATTCCTCTTGTGTAGAAGTTTACATGTACTCCAGGGTCCCAAGACTCAAATCATGTGATAAAAATTCTGAAAGCTCAACATTATCCACACAATGTGGAGTCTCAGAGTCTCAGGCAGCCCAGGAGCAAACATTCCCCTGGGTGGGATTCTCCAGAATGGCCCTCAAACGAGTCGCACGATGCCCTTGACCGAGCTCCCTGCAAAGGATGTGGCACACAAAGGTATCTAGGTCATGGTCATGGGGTCCACAGTAGCCCAAGAGACACAGCACTCATAAGGGTTTAGGATCCAGGGCTGATAGATAAGAAGGAACAAATTCACCCAAAGTGGGAGAATATAGTGTTGCCGGGGGGGGGGAAGCCAAGGTATTGCTGCTAAACACCTAGTGAGGGGGAGACAAGGCTGAAAATAGGAAAGCAGATTCTAAGACTAGGATCCTGCAATACTGGAAAAAGAAACTCGGTGAGACAGTCTTAGGGCAGTCATGCTCACTGTGAATGTGCCGGACCCCCAGCTCCGTGCGGTCCATGGCAGTTTAAAGGGGCTTCCTCGTGAGTAACAGCATTTGTTTGAAACTGCTTGTGCTTATAGTCAGGGCATGTGTGGGACATCACTTTCCCATCTAATTCAGCCACATGCCAGCTGATAGGACAGGTGAGAATAGAAGCGAATTAGGAGGAAGAGATCTGAGTAGGATCTCAACTACTTATGTGCAGATGCAAAGAGCTTGGCATTCATGTCTAAGAATCGCACCATAGACCTTTGGCTCGTGTTCTTATATCCACAGTGTGATGAGACTCAATCTGGGTTTTTACTTGGATAAAATTGACAGCATTTGTAGCAATAATGAGTGATTCTTACAGAAAGGAAACAAACTTAAGAAGTTGGGTACATTGAAACACTACACTTTGATTTTATTTTCTCACCCTTTGAGTGAATCAAACAAGAAATGGAGAATGGGGTAAGCATCCCACCAGCCCCTGGACAGTTTGTGGGACCCACATCCCATCACTACCTTGAGCAGCAGACTCTTCTCCAACACTCCATACTCCTCAAAACCAGCGTGCACAAACATAAGCAATCCCAGCTTAGGGCAGCTACTAGCCCATTTTTCATAACCATCTGGTTTTGCTGTCCATGATGAGATACACACTATTTCTCAAGTGAGGGACACTGGGGAGGCAGAAGGGACCAGCATTAACACAGAACGGCAGCAATGGGATATAAATGGATGCAAGGGGAACCATCACAGGTCTTAAGAAAGCAGTCATTAAAGTGTTATGGCCTAGCTGGGCCAGTGTTTAGAATTATAATGCTAATTAGGTAAGTTTCAGAGCAATGCAGCAAACGGTTTTTGAGAAACCCAAATGCCTTCAGTTAGTTCCCAGTCTGTGCTAGCCTTCTCCTGCACGTCCTGCCACAGGAGCGTCCTGTTGCAGATAATCCTCGTTACATAAGAATCTGGAGAACCCCCGAGAACATCCTCACCACACAGAAAACACCAGAAGGATTGCAGATTTAAAGCTCCTCTGTGCTATGAATCAAATGGAGCAATTTCAGGCTTGAGAAAGCCTAGCAAGTTCTCTTCCCTGTCCTCTGAAAACCCCAGGACAGGCTTTTAGGAATAAAGCACATTCTTAAGAGGCCACGAATTGCGGGAGAAGCCCTCCAAAACTAGCAAGGGGGACACTTAGAGAGGAACCCTTAAAATGTCCCCTCAGGCTTCCTTGCAGTTCAAAAGGAGAGCCCTGGGTTGCAAGGTGGCTGCGGACCTCCCAGGGATCAGCTTCTGCGGGTGGGAACATTCATCACCTCAACCCTCTCCCAGCCCTGAAGGAGCCCGGCCACTCAGCCAGAGGCGGGGGAGAGGCGGGCAGAGGAGAGCCCACCCTAACCGGGAGCTGGATCTCAACCCACCTGAGCTAGGTGCTATTCCTCCGTCTCCCCTGAAAAACAGTCACCATGACACCCTGAGTGAAAATAAAGGAGAAGGAAAGATAAACGAAATATATTCTCTGCCCCAGGCAGGCCCAAAGGGGCAGCAGGGCGAAGCGTCCTGAGTGAGTCACAGACCTCTCCCAGTGCGCCCACCAGCCTCGGGTGTGTGCACAGCAAGGGGCGGATCCCCTCAGGAAAGCAAAGCGTCAACCTGGGCAGCTTTTGAGAACTGAATCCCTGGACTATTCTGCTGGGACACAGGATCCCACAAGCCTTCGCCATTTGCTTTATCTCCCTCCCTTCTCAACTCTCCCACCTTCTCAGTTTTCTCCGAGTCACCTGCGCCGGTGTTCAAGTGCATTCAGCAAAGTAGTCTAAGAAGACAGTTCGAAGGCACATGGATAAGGAGATAACCATTATTGGTGATTGGGTATTGGTGATTGGTGACCAAATTACCAGTCACCAACAAATTTGTAGCTTCTATTCCCCGTCTCACAGAAGATTGATCTAATCGGCAGTTGCTTTCCCTATAACCAACAAGCATAGGTTCTCAGGGTTAGAAATGGATACCCCCAGGCTGTCTAAGGCTACGGCCCCTCCCTCAGCAGCCACAGCAAGCAGCAGAGCTCAGAGGGGAAGCTACGCAATACCTGGCTTTGAATCTCAGCTCTGCCCTTACCAGCTGGGTGATTTTAAGCAAGTTGCATAACGCTCATGCCTCAGTTTCCTTATCTTACAAATGGGTCCCTAACAGCAGGACTGCCCAAAGGACCATCACGAGAAAAAATGAGCTAATACTCAGAGCAGCACTTGGCCTCGAGTCTCAGCTATTGTGATTATCACATTGGAGCTGTTTGAGCAACTAGAGCTCATCACATTTCATAGTAAATATACTTTGACTACCTCTAGTACATGGTGAGGGCTTGTGCATATTAAATAGTGGTGACATTACAACACCTTGGCAGCAAAAACCAACCCACCAAAAGCCAATGAAAAGTCCCGCCTCCGTTGCTCTAAAAGGAGCAGTCAGGTCAGCATGCAACGCTGTCAGGTTGGCTCTCTCCCTGGCATACATTTCTCCAACTATGTCTAATGCCACATTAGTTTTAAATTTGGGGGGATACTTCAGCTTTCAGCAAGTGGCTGGGTGAGATCCTGCAGTTTCAGCTTTTCCTTGCCAGGAGTTCCAAGGACCTGGATTTTATGACCTGCCCAGGAAACCCCCTGGGCTCCAACAGCGGGCCTGCTCTGTGCACTCCTGGGAGGCAGTCCTCAGTTGTCCTTAAAAACTGTCTCTAATTCCATCTTTTCTAAAACACACACTCTTACCAATAATTCTTATCTGCAAGTTCTGCAAAGATCAACAAACAAAAGGACAGAGAAAGAGTTGCTTAGGAATGTGTTGTGTGCTTTCCCGCTAAGAGGGTGGCCAGACTCCAGAGGGGTGTGTCCCCACTAATCCCACCCACACCCCAAGTGATGATGGGGGCTCAGCAAAAGCAGGTGTGGAGACACACGCAGAGGGCTCGGGCGCACTGGAAATCTCCACGGGGAAGTGGAGGGTCTGGCCTGCTTCGTGTAGGGACTCAAGGGCCAGAAACTGGGAAGTGACTACAGAGCCTCGGGCAGAGGACGGGCCCAGCTAGACAAGTGGGGACTTTCGGTCAGAGGAGACCAGTGGCTGGGCAGAGAGCATGTCAGGAAAGAAGGCTGGGAGGCACATGGCCTACCTCTGATTTCAGCAGGAAGAGCGGGGCAAGCTGCAAGGGTGTGGGTGGGAGGGGAGAGGAAAGGGGCCTCTGGTAATAAGTCGGTGGTTTGGGCCCTGACCAGGAGGCTGTCGCTGTCAGTTTCATTTTGGGCCAGGGATTGGTGAGGTGCTTGGCCAGCAATCGCCCCCACCAAATGTGCATCCAATCAGTGTCATTTTTCAAACCCTCCCCGTACTTTGGCTAAGGAGGCAGTGAGTAAAGCCAGAGACCCAGGCCAAAACAGGCGGAGCGTGGGGCTCTGCGGCAGGCTGGTCCCTAGAGCGCAGGAAACAGGACACCGAGAGGGAAGAGCTGGAGGAAGAGTCACAGCCTAAGGGACACACCCTCGGCCATGCGCTGCACCCAGAGGCCGCAGAGGGGCCCCGGCCAGTCCCGCCCCCGTTCCCTCCAGGATCGCAGCCCCCCCCCCGGGAGGGGAGACTCTTTCTGCTCAGAGAGTATCCTCTCCCCCCACCCACGATTCAGAGCTCTGCTTTTACAAGCCCTCACATGGAAAAGCTGATTTGAGTGCTATTTGGTGGAAACACTGTTCCAGCGTGTTCTGTAGGCCAGATGCCCGCTCTGCCTGGCATTTGTTACCACCCCTCACCTACCCTTTAACCAGTACTGGAGCACGGTGGGCGACTATGCTGTGGATGGTCCACAGAACAGATGACCGAAAGTGAGATGCGCTCAGCGCTAGAACAAGCCGGCTGGCTTGCTTCTCAGCATGGGAGGCAGTACAGCCTAACGACTAGGAGTCCTGCCCACTTCAAGCAGGGGGAATGGGTTCAAAGCTCAGGATGACCAGGGCCCTGCTGTCACCTAGGGCAAACCACTGAACTTCTCGGAGTCCCATCTTCTCACCTGTAAAATGGGGACATAAAGGCATTGGTACCATATGACTGGCATTGGAGTTAAATAAGATTGTCAATTTAAAGCAGCTATAGTGCCTCGCTGGCACAGAGCACGCATTCAATAAATGGTAGCTGTATGTCTGATGCTGATCTATAATTCTCCAATAGTCGTGTTAAAAAAAAATTCCTTCAGTTGATTTGAGAGACTTTGGCACGGCATCCTTGGCCCATTTTAAGTCCCTGCTCAGATCTCTTCTAATGCTCGTGCCCAGCAGGGATCGGGGATCACTTCTCACCTACGTACAAGCCAGGAGCGTAAGAGAGGATACTGGTTCCTTCGGTACCGTCTCTCCCCTCTGTTGTCATGTCCAAAGCTTCCATTTCCATAGGAAGGGGCTTTGATAAATTGGAAAGAATGTCCACCTCACATTCCCAAAACCAGGCAAAACTAATGAAGTTTAACTCGGAATTTTTTTCCAGAAATTAAGTCTCACTTCTAGAAATAAGTCACGATAATGATGTTGCTCTGCAGCCAGAGTAGGATCTCTATCTGCTTTTGAATTTTTTTTCACAGATGCAAAGTTCCCTAAATTGAAGTTATACATACAATTGAGTGAAATAAGGTAATATTAAAAATTTGGAAGATCCTGTTTATGTTTTTTAAAAATTTTGGAACACAAAGTTACCAAGAATAAGAACTTAAAAACAAAGCAGGTCTCCCTTTTGTGAGTTGGTGAATATTGTTTTGACTATAAAACAGTTCTATCAGTTACTAATAAAAATACTTCTAGACTCTTGTTCTATCATAAGGATCTAGGTAAACATGCACCCATTCATTTAGTTTTTATTGGGCAATTTCTAAATGTCAGGAACTGTGCTAAGCACTGGGAAACAAAACAGAAACAGTTATTTCCCAGGGGTATCTTAGAGTTTAGTGGGAAGTTCAGAAAATAAAAGGCAGTTGAGCAATGATATAAGAGAGCAAGATGGGGGACATAGGGCATCATGAGAATCCCTGGGAAGGACACCTGGCTGATAGGTAGGGGACAGGAGAAACTTTCCAGGATAAACAACATCTAATCTAAGACCTGTGAGATGGGCAAAGCCTGGAGTGAGCAGGTAGGAGGAGAAAGAAGCTGTCAGTAGGAGCGCCCTCATGGAGACAGGCCCAGAGACCAGAGGGCTGGGAGCGTATCTGAGGAAACGGAGTCATTCTGGTGTCACTCAAGCGTGGGAGTCAAAGCACATGCAGTAAGAAATGAGACCAGAGTGGGAAGCAGAATCTTGAGGGCAGTTATTCTATGCAAACATGGGAGTCCCATCAGAGGACAAAAAATGGGAAGTGGGAAGGCGGAGTTGAGAAACTGTTGTCCAAATAGATAACAACAGTGGGCATGGAGAAACAGTGGGAAAATTAAGAGAGATGTAGGTATGGAAATAAATGGATTGGTGATTTGGTTTAAATATGAGTGTTTAGAAGAAAAAGAGAGAAGTCAAGAATAAGGCCTGAGACTCTGGCTTGGGCAGCTGGGGTTCCCCCACAGGGCCTTTGCACTTGCTGCTCTCTCTGCCTGGCAGGCTCCCCCACAAACCTGCTGGGCTCACTCCGTCACCCTATCAGGTTCCTACTCAGAGGCTAACTTACCAGACAGTCTTCTCCCACCACCCTGTGTAAAATAACATCTCATTAGCGCCCACATCCTCACCTCAGCTTCATTACTCGCTATCCTCTTAGCCCCTAACATCACTTCGTGGATGTATCTCCACCTCACCTGGTACGCATTTGCATGTTCAACTGCCTTTCTGTCCCCAAGAGAAGGTGAGCTCTGTGGGAACAGCAATGTTTTCTGTTTTGTTCCCTGTTTTATCCTCAGTATCTAACACAGTTCCTGGCACATGGTCACTCTCAATATACCTCTATCTAAAGATTGAATTCATAAAGATAGAAAACGCTAAAAGAGAAAACACAAAAGCAGTCTAGAAAATCCCACTCTCTCTTCTTTTCTAAAGCTTTTGTTCAGAAGCTCCTTTGTTAGGGAATGAAAATACGACGTACAGAAAGGCACGCAAATCATACATGCAGAGCTCAATGAATCGCAACAAAGTGAGCATGCTCGTGTTATCACCACTCAAGGCAAGAAGTAAACCATTGTCAGAAGCCCCCAACATGACCCACCCCATCACTACCCCTTGCTCCTTCCCAAAGATAACCAGTAAGCTGACCTCCAATGGAATAAATAATTGTACCTGTTTTTGAAATTTTGATAAATGGAATAATTCCATTTGTATTCTAGTGTCTAGCCCCTCTCAAGTCGGATTGGTGGGGTTCATCAGTGTCATTATACGGAGCAACACTTTATTCCTTTTACATGGCTGCATAGGCTTCCACTTTATGAATGCCCACAACTTATTTTCTACTGTTGATGAACATCTGGGTGTTTCCAGTTTGGAGCCATTACTACTGGCGCTACTATAAACACTCCAGGACACATCTGTAGGTGAAATCTGTATGCAGCTGGGGTGGGTGTCCTAGGAGAGTGATTGCTGAGTCAGAGAGTATGTATATGTTCAATTTTAACAGCTACTGCCAAAAAGTCTTCAAAACAGTTGCATCAATTTCTACTCTTGCCTGCAATGTATGTTATGTTTCATTGCTACAAATCCTCAACAGTACTTGGCATACAAGTCTATTTAATTTTAGCCATTTTGGTGGGCACACAGTAAGATGTCATTTCCACAGCGACCAGTGAAGGTAAGCATCAAGATATTCATTTGTATGAAGTTTCTACCCAAAGTTCTTTACCTTTCTTCTGTCTTTTTCTTAGTGATTTGGAAGGGTCCTTTATATGTCTGAATACAGCCCCTTTGTTGGTCATAAGCGCTTCAGATATTTTTTCCCAACTGGTGTTTGTAAAAGAAAGTCACTTTTTTAACAGTGACTTTCGATGAACATTAATTCTTAACTTAGATATAATCCGTTTTCTCAGCCTTTTTCCCTTTGGGTTCATGCTTTTTGTGACTTGGAAGAGTTCATGAAAGAGGATGAGGAAAGTGGGGAAGTGGAGTGGAAAGGAAAGTGCTTTCTGAATGAGGGGTCGGTGTGAGCCAAGGTAGGGGTGTGTTCTCAAGACTGAGCTGGCCTGGCTGGAGGGGCAGGTCTGCACCAGTGAACGTGGGAGAAAAGGTTAGTCCCGTAGGTGGGGCTCAACCGCAAGGACGCTACTGCATTTCCCCTTGGCCTGAAGACAGCGGGCTGCTCTGAAGTCCTCATCTCCACCTGCCTACAGGCCTTCCTTATACAGCTTTCCTGTCCCTGCAGCTGACCTTGTGGATGTGGTCACCCCAAAACTGAATCACTGCCCTCCATGAGAGCTTTCGATCCTGTACATACTTCTTTCTCTGCTCATATATACATTTCAATTTATCTTTGTTCCAGTCTAAAGTGATGACCTTTTGGAAGCAGACATTGGCAGCGGAGCGCAGGGCCTGGCAGCACTTGTATCAGCTCCTGAGAGCTGACTATTACATGTTCAAGAATCCTGCAAGCCCCTTGACATCACGTTGGCAGCTGGAAACCCCCCACGCTGGGAGTGTTTTCACACAGTGTAAAGGAGCAGATTCTACAGATGGGGGCCACCCCCCCTGGCCCCACAGAGCCCAGTTACGTATTTGTCAGCGCATCACTGACACTGGTCTTGTGCATCTCCATATAGCAATGAATGTAGTGTCTACACTAATGTTTGTTGAATTAAATTGCATTTTTTCACACCTATCACACCTTTTAGAACCCCAGGTAAATAAATTCTCCCCATTAGAATTGATAGGATGCTAAATGACGTAACTCAAACACAGAAAGATAAGAACTGCGTGATTCCACTGCCATGAGGTATCTAAAACAATCAGGCTCACAAAATCAAAGGCTGGGATGGTGGTGACTGGGGGAAGGGGGGCAATTAACGGGAAGTTATTCATCAACAGGCAGAAGGTTTCGGTTAAATTTCATTTAATTGTGGAATTTTTCTCTAGAGACCTGCCCTCTGCCATTCCTATGGTAAACAAGAATGTACTGTACACTTGAAATTTGTTAAGAGGATAGGTCTCCTGCTACCAAAATAAAAAAACTTTTTAAAGAATCCTGTTCTCTCCCCCTTCAGTACTACTGGCAAGTCCACGGTGCTCATTCACTCGGCAGGGGGACGCCCTGTCCGAGAGTTCGCCCGTGAGCCCCTGAAGCAGCCAGGGGGCAGCACTGGGTAACACACAGCTGGGGGCCAGCCGTGAGCTGGAGAAGCCGGTCCTCCCAGAGCGCGCCTTCAGGGGCGGCTAGAATCAGGTGCTCAGCCAAGAGGCCTGTGAAGCATCGATTTTTCCCATGCAAATCTCAGAGTAAAAACAGCCCACACGTTTCCTAGAGCCAAGAGTGATTCTAACTCACAAAGCCACTAAATGAGGAGGAGCCTGGTGGGCCAGCTGGGTCAGACACAGGGGCATGTCCTTTGGTGTTCCCTCCATAAACAGGATGGGGAAATGTCGGCTGGTCAGAGGACTCATGACTCACAACAATGCCTGCTGGCGTAAAGGGTTTTCAGTAAAAGGCATAAGTAGTTTTATTTACCACACAAACCTAAGAGCCAAAGCCTGGTGAAAGAATACAAATTAAATGGACACAACCCCAGCATTGCAAAGCAATTAAAAAATTTAACCCTTTGGTGTGAGAATAAAAATACCTTCCCTGTGATTCTTAACCAAAAGAATGTACAGGGTTTTGGGGGGGCCAGCGTATCAGAATTTCCCTTGAGGGTAGGGATGAGGGCCAGGGTGATTCAAACAAAAATCACTCAATATTATAATGGCTTTTATTTATTTTTAGTCATGGTAATTCACTTACTTAGAACATTAAGGAAGGCGTAATGTGTTATGTTTATAAAAAGAGGCATGGGTGTTCAAAAGGATGAGAGATGTTTTTAACATATTTTAATTCTCATCTTTTACAGATGAGGAAACTGGAAATTCAGCTGTAAACCCCACGGGAACATGGACTATGTCTGCCCTGTCCCGAGTATGTGGCCAGGCTAACAATGCCTGGCACCCAATAGGTGTGCTGTGAATAGCTGCTGAATGGAGAGAGACAGAGGAGAGAGGCGCCTGGGTCAGCATTGCGCATAGTGACATTCTGGCAGCGCCCGCATGAGTGTCCTAACCCCAAACCCTGTGATCTTTCCGCCCTGGAGTGGTGGTTAATTAAGAACATGGACTCCGGAGCCAGACTGCCTGGGTTCCTACACCAGCCCCACCACGTACTGGCTGTGTGACGCGAGAGGGTTATATAACACCCCTGAGCCTTGGTTTCCATAAAATGGGGGTCGGCACAGTCTACTCCCAGGCAGCACCGAGGAGCGTGAAGTGAGGACATACATGCAAAGCACCCAGAAAGCACCCAGCTCACAGGACGCGCTCAGTGTACAATCTTCATCATTATTACGACACAGATGGTAAGAGGGAACCCAACGACCTTGGTCCCTAATGGCTCACACTGTCTTCTGCGTTTGTGGTGAGCCCTTTGAAAAGAAACGCCAACCTGAGACGAAATTTAAAGCACGACTTATAAACGACACTTTGCGTTTATTCCGGAGGCCCATCAGCTCACAGTAAACCCAAAGGCCACCGGAAACCTAAAGCAATGACACCAGTGAGACAGCCTTGCAGGGAGGGTGCCCTTACTCCTCACACTATCCCCTCTAAAGCCCAGGAGAGGTGGGGTAGCCTGGTGGTCGAGGCCAGATGCTGGGCCTTAACTGCTCAGATTTAAACCCCAGTTCCTCCATTTGTTTCCGGATGGCTGCGTAATAACTAGGGTGTTACTCACTCTCTGGACCTACGCATCTTCAAATGTAAAACAAGCCCGACAGCCACCTGCCCGAAGGCTTGCGGTGAGGACCAAACCTGACCGGCGCTTGCAGAGCCTGAGGATCGGCCGGCACCGCGCACATCCCTGTGGATCGTGGGCGCTGTCGTGGCCTCAGCTGCGCGGCAGTGGCCTGCCTTGCCCCAGGCTAACCTTCCCGCGGTGACCACACTGTAACTGGCACCAGAGCCACAGCCCCAACCTGCAGAGCAGCCCTGACACCGGCCAGACTGAATAAGAAGCCCTGGGCAGACGTGGGGGCAATTTTCCGGCAGGACGTAGTGAACGGGGCCCGGGGCCTGGGTCTTCACCGTCGGCGGAGACAGACGCCACGGTCCTGACCCAATGACAGGGGTATGAGGGGCCCGTGGCACTGCCAGGCAGCCGAGCCACGGCTGGCTGATGCCGAGGGACCCGCGGGGAGCTGAGCGCTCCAGGCCACCTGCCCGCCCCTGTGCTTTCCTGGGCCTGCTCCAGCCGGCGTTCTGGCCGCCCGGCAGCCCGGTTCAACCCAGGACAGCTCTCGGGTGATCGTGTCTACTAAGGCGCCCCTGGACGCCCCTCCCCTGTGAGTCACGGCCGTTCCCCCTCAGGACAGACTCATGCCCGCACACAGCTCAGATTTTAAAGAGAGAGAGTAGAAATGCTCTTCATCTAACGCAGCTTAAACTCAATACATTCGTAGATTTTGTAGAGCCAGTGTAGCACCGTGGTTAAGAGCTTAGCCTCCAGAGCCAGGTGCTGCCTGAGTTCAGATCTTGACTGAACCGCTTACCCACCCTGGGGTGAGATGCTTAACCTCTCCGTGGCTCAGCTACCTTACCAGGAAAACAGGACAATTACATCTACTGCACATGGCTTCCCTGAGGCTAACTGAGGTAATGTGTGAAACTCTTAGGGGGCACCTCACAAATGCTAAGTATTCTCCACGGTTAGCTATGATGAGCTTACCACTCACACCGGGGTGGGGGCAGGGGGCACAGCTGTCTGTGCAAATGAACAGAAGGGAAACAGAGTCACCCGAACAGAACAAGAGCTGTGTCCATTTGTGCATGCCGATGCCGGGCCTGGGGGAACAGGTCAGCCTCGCTGGCTTCACTCTTCACTCACACTCATGTATGCCCACTGATGGACGTGCCCGAAGCAGAGGTTCTTTCAACAGCCCCACCCCTTTATTTGTATAACACTGAGGTCTCAGAACCAATGTTTCCAATTTCCCGAAAAATCACCTTTGCACTGAGTCAGCCTGGCAACTTTCAGTACGTGGCGTTGCAGTTTCAAAAAGCTGTGAGTGAAAACACCAGATGCCCACCTACATCATGTCTTGCTTCCCTCATTGCACCAACATAGAACCAGCAACCCACAAAAATGACACCCCATTAATGCTTGGTACCCTTAATGCTCCTGATCTGTTGTGGGGTCAGGTACACAGCAGCATTAGGGCCAGAATTGCTGAGGTCAAGGTCTTACAATTCAACCTCTCCCGTGTCCTCCGCATGGTCCACGTAATACCACCTCTGCTTCAGGGCACCAGACGCCTCCTCCGTCCCCACCAGAGCTCTGGGTTGAGGGACAACACAGGCCAGAGTGTCATGATAGCATCACACTCAGTTAAAACCAGAACTGAGCCTAGAACACCCAGGCTCCTGGCTCCACGATCAGAGTTCTGTTCCTGCGATGCCTGGGAAAATCACGTCTGAGATTATGTCCTTTCCAGTACAGAAATAAAATATAAATTAATTAATTAATTAAAATTTAAGAAAGAACGCAAAGCAAATCGCTATTGCTAATCTACCCTGGTCACTTCTGGAAATAAGGGAGCTCTCAGAGTTGCTAGGGAGAGTCTCCCTGGTCAACACTGAACTCACAGGGGGCGGGGAAGCGAGCCCCGCAGTGGGGCTCTGTGATGGCCGTGGTGGCCGCACTGTGCTCAGGCTTAAAACAAGGCTATTGGGCACACAGGGAAGAGCAAAGCCCGGTCAGTGTTCCTGTCCAGGCAGTGAAGTGCCTTTTCCTTCTACCACATCTGAGGCACCCTGGAGAGACACCGGACAGGCACCACTCCACATCACGGGAACACAGCAAGACCACTTTGCCAAACATGAAATGAAGACAGCAGCCCACAGGGGAAGGGCACAAGCAGCCGGAGCCTGGCAGCCTCACTGTCACCTTGCTCTAAATCATCTCACTTCCTACCCTGTCAGGAGCCCTCCGGTCCCTTAACAAGAGCCTTCACCTTGTGTGGATGACATCAAGAAATGAAAACTTAGCGTGATCAACTTTGCTGCACCCTCAGCAACGTGGGAGGTTGAAATCAACTTAGCTCAACAAATGGTTATCAGCATATCGTCATCAATAACAAGGATGGTAAATTTACTGAGGACCTATTCGAAGCTCCAGTATTCATTCTTACGGGTCTGTGGGGGAAACAAGACAAAGAGGAATAGGACACAGTCCCTTTTCTTTAGTTATTTGCCTGGTGTGTGGGCTCTACATTGTCTGCATAGGAATCCCACCCTGCCACTTAATAGCCATGTGACCTTGGGCAAATCACCTAGCCTCTCTCTGCTTCAGTTTTCTTATCTATAAAATGGGGATAATAATAAAGCTCCTTCATAGGATTGATGCAAGGGTTAAATAGGTTAAAGGGCTTAGAAAAGTGGCCACTGCAGAGAAAGTGCTCAATAAGTGCCAGGTGTTATTAAGGTTCCACAGTGTTTATGTAGATGAAACAGTCCCTTCATGTATGGGCACCCTCCCCTAAGATGTCAGAGCTGGAAAGGACCTCAGTGATCACATGGATTGGCCTCACGAGGTTCAGGGACACCAGCTGATTTGTCTACAAGTGTATTCCCATTAACAGGAGCCCTGAGTTTAGACATGGGCCCTTCACCCGAGTCTTCGAACTACCTCCCCGTCTAATACACTAGTTTGTAAATCACTCTGCTGACCCCCCTCAAAACATATTTTTACTTTAATGTCTCAAGTAAAGAAATGAATAATTGTGGTACTGTGGCCACAGCACCAGGATGAGATACACGGATAAATTATTTTTAGGGAGTGGGCCCCCAGTTGCCCCAGTCCATTTGTACAACATGTGAAAGAATATAATTATTTCTGCCTTTCTCTGTTCTAAAAGTATTTTATGCATAAAATCTCAGCATAAATTATTTCTTCAAATCCTCAGAGCAATCCTATCAGACAGGTATTATTCCAGTTATACTGGAGACAAACCAAGGCACAAAGTACTGAAGTAATATGTCCAATGTCATGGCTTATAAATGGTGATTGTGATTTTAACCCAGGCAGGCCGCCTCTAGAGGTCATACTTCTAACCACGATTCAGCACTGCCAACCTGGCTTGAGAGGGAAAAGCTCTTGTGGCTTAGTTCAAGTGTGGGTATTACCAAGATCCATATTTTTAGAAGTTTCTTTCTTGGTTTTAACCATGAGTATTTATGATAACAATCATATAAAGAATATTGGTGTCTGTGTGTGTGTATGTCTGTGTTCCATGTATGTGGTTTTCAAAGCTCCCAATACACACACAACATGAATTTAGGTATAATCCCCTTTTTGTGGTTGGTTTTTGGTCAGTTAAATCATTTCGAGATCTTTCTAACCACACAAGCAGGAGTCTACTGGGAAAAAGAGCATCTATCTCTGAACCTCTCTTAAATTGCTGTGCAAATCTCTAATTCACAGATATTCGCAGAAGTTCACACAGCCAAACCCAGAACTTGGGGCTTGAGAGAACTCTAAAAACAGCTCCAAAAAATGAGTTCCATACCTCAAGCTCCTTAACGAAGTTCAAATGAAGACGTGATAGCGTCAGAAGAAAACAAGCAAATGAGCACCTTCCACCAAAGCTCCTGGCATTTGCCTTCAGGTGCAGAGTTGAGTTACCACAGGGTTGAGATGTATCACTAATATTGGTCACTGTAGTGATTCTTATGGCTCATGGAACTCTTTATGCATAAAAAAGAAAGGTATTTTGTCATCCCTTGTCAAGCCTGGAAGGAAGATAGGGCTGGATGTCCCCATTAAATAGGAGAGGAAACTGAGATGGGAAAAGTTAAGTGATTTAGACAAAGACAAGCAAAGACTTCTAGAACTGGAAGAAATCACTCATCCAAGGCCACACAACAAGTGAACAGAAGCCCTGGGTCCTAATCTTGGGCCCCCTGACTCTTGCGTCTAGAGCTTTTTTGCAAAATCAAGCCACATGGAGGCACATTTGTGTGGGTCCATTTCTGGATTGTCTATTGTGTCTGCCTTTCCACCAGTACAACACAGTCTTGATTACTATAGCTCTGTAAGTCTTCAAACAGAATAAACTGATTCCTCCCTCTTTATCCTTTCACAATTATTCCAGTTATTACAGCTCCTTTCCCTTTCCTTCTAAATTTAAAATAATCTGTTCTATACTCACAGAAGAAAGAATACTACTAAGATTTTGATAGGAGTTGTTTTTAAACCTGTGTATCAGTTAGGGTAGAATTGGCATCTTTGCTATTACTGAATCTTCCAATCCATGAACATAGTATGTCTCCCCATATATTTGATTCTTCTTTTATTTCCTCAGATTTTATCATTTTCAGCATACAATTTCTGTACATATTTTATGAGATTCACACTTAACTATTTTTGAGTGATCATAAATGGCATTGTATTTTTCATTTTGATGTCTTCATGTTCATTGCTAACATATGGAAATACAACTGATTTTGTATTTACAAGCTTACTGCTTGTTGAGTTTGTAACTTATGATTTTTGCTGAACCCATATACTAGTTCTAGGAGGGGTTTTTTGGGGGGGATTTTATATGTAGGCAATCTTGTCATCTTCAACTATAGTTTGATTTCTTCCTTTCCAAACTGCTTGCATTTATTTCTTTTCTGCAATGGATAGAACTTCAGAATTATGTTCAGTAAGAGTGTCAAGAGCAGACATTTTTGCCTTATCCTGGTCTTTGGGAGAAAGCATTTAGTCTTTTACATCATTAAGTATACACTTAGCTGTAGACATTGTACAGATGTTCTTTATCAAGTTGAGGTAATTCTCCTCTATTCTTAAGTTGCTGAGAGATTTTATCATGAGTGGGTTTTTTATTTTGTCAAATGCATTTTCTACATTAATTAATATGACTTTGTGACTTTTCATATGGAACCACCCTTGCATATTGCAAACCTAAAGTAAACCCCCACCTGGTCATAGCGTACAGTTCTTTTAATACATTGTTGTATCTACTTGCTAATATTTTGTTGAGGATTTTCACATCCATTAATATAGCCACTCCTGCTTTCTTTTGGTTAATATTTGCATAATATAGCTTTTTCATCCTTTTTCTTTTAACATGTCTATATCATTATATTTGAAGTGATTTTCTTATAGACAGCATATAGTTTTGGGTCATGTTTTCATAACAGTCTGCTAGTCCTTGTTATGTTTATAAGTTCAAAACAGTTAAAATATCAGCAATTACTTGTGTTTCAATCTAATATATTAGTTTGTTTACTCCTCAACACAATTTCCTCCAAACCGTCAAAATAGTCCCATTTTACAGATTAGAAAGCTGAGACACATTTGCCTGAGTTAACACCCCCATGTGGCAGTGAACTCGGTATTTGCCCCCAGTCTGGCTCCAGCATGCTTGCTTGCACC
This sequence comes from Manis javanica, assembly GCF_040802235.1. NCBI lineage: Eukaryota > Metazoa > Chordata > Mammalia > Pholidota > Manidae > Manis > Manis javanica. Next base: position 5,577,664 of record NC_133169.1, read on the forward strand.
CACTGTTTCCCCAGCCCAGGCTAGCTGGCTGCTCACCAGCAGGCTGCCTAGGTCTCGCCCCTGTTGCTGTTTGGCTCAGGCTTTGCATATTCCGACAGGTCTCCCTGCTCAGGGAGCTTCAGCCCCAGGAGGGAGAGCAGTGAAGGCGCAGTTCACTGGTGAGACGCTGGGCCTGACAGTCTTGCAGCGGTGCATGCTGGTCATAACTGCCTGCTGCTGGGTCTGGGCAGGCAGGGGGAGGTGCTGCTTTCCTTATGATCCCAAAGCGCCTGAGCAGTAGAGGCCAAAATCATTGGAAGGCCAAGTGCCTGGCACAGAGTCCCTGGCCAGTTAAAAAGGAGAGGCATTCTTCAGCCTGAGCCAGAAAAGCAGCAGCGCCCAGCTCAGGGGAGGCCCACCAAGAAAAACACTGACCCCCACCCTCCACCCTCACTGTGGCCAGGGCTTGGGGTGGCACCTGGGGCCTGGTCCAAAGCAGACACCCAGGCACAGCCAGGAGGCCTCAGGAGGTTATAGCTCGAGGTTACCCTGGATTTTGCAAGAGTCCCCCGAATGTTCCAAGGGGGACCCAAAATTAATCTTCCTCCCTTGAAATGAAGCAGCTAATAAGATGACTCAGGGCCAGGCAGCGGAGTTCTGCACACAACTCCTGTGCACACCCTGTGCTGGGGACATTCGCTCTCCTACCCCACCCACCGGCTCTGCAGGGTCTCCTGGGGTCTGGGGGGCTCGACTGGCCTAATCAATGGAAACAGAAGGACAAAATGCTCTGGTAAATGACGCCTGTCACCACAGACAGGAGAGGACCGAGGGAGCCAGCGTGAGGAACAGCAGCAGAGACTCACTCCACCCACGACTGCAGGTTGTACAGATCAGTCAGCCACACTGCAGTCAGCGACCACAGAGAAGAGAATTTACCGAGTCCCCAGAAACCCTCCCCTGTGTCCAGGCCGAGCCCAGCACATGGTAAAGTACCATGTGGCAGTCATCTAGTGTAGAAAGGCTAGAAAACAGATCCAGAAAGGTCAAGACCTTTTCTCAAGGTCATCCAGCAAATGCGGAAGCAGAGCTCAGGCTTCAAGTCGGGTTTCAATCCAGACTTTCTGGCTCCAGAGGAACGTCCTCCCCATCCTGCCGACCCCATCGTAGAAGCAAGAGGCTCCGGCGCCCACACCCGTCAGGACGGCACGCTCCTCCCAAAAACGAAGCCGCCCTGACTTCCCTGCGAGGAGGCAGCAAGCCCCTGACTGAACCAAGAACGGGGCTGGAGCTTTCTTAAAATACCTAGCTTTGCCAATTTCAATTTTTATAAAAATCTGTGTTTATACAGGACGACTGGAATGTGTTCACCTGATGGGATTATGAGTAAAGTCCTCTCCTCCAGAAAAGAAACCTTCTCTAAGGTTGGGTTGTAAGATTTTTACACTTTTCTTCAAAGGAGTCCGTTTTTCCCAGTGGCATTCCAGGTGTGCCTGAGGCCGGTGCCCGGACGCCACTGACAACAGAAGGAAGCAGGAGGTGTCCCCCGCGATGAACACCCCTCAGCATGGCAGGAACCGTGGTGAGGAAAGTCTCCCAAGTTCTCAACTTAAAAAGAAAATGTTCATCTGCGCCTTTGAGAATTTCCATGTTTCTCATTTCATATCAAATTACCTCAAGACCTCTCCTTTACCCACAGGTCTCCAGGGTTCCCAAACCCCACCGAGCTCTCCTCCCCAAGGTCAACCTGGAGACCAGGGTTGGGGCTGTTTCTCTGCCTCACTGGTCTATGCACACAACCTACTCCATTACCTGAGGGACTCCCACAGAAATTGTGGTGCCGTTGGAGGGGAGATGGCTTCACAGGGAGAAAGGAGGTCACATCTGGAGGGCTGGTCCATCTACCCCACAGGCCAAGGATGAGCAGCTTTGTGGGAAGTCGCATTCTGGCCACAGACCCAGTTTTCTACTGCCTCAAAGACTTGCTCCGTGGCCTTAGGCCTACATTTTCTCATCTACAAAAAAGGAATTTGGATTAAACGATCTCTGAGGTTCCTCCCAGCCCTAACTGTCTGCAAGCCTAGGCTTCTAGTGTTAAATTCAGGAGGACTAATGTGAGGCAGGTTGATGCTTCAGGTAGGACAGAACCTCAGTAACCAGGTATTTATATACATAAAAGCTCGTTTTAGTGAGTGTTCACTATGTGTCATGCACTATTCTTATTATTCTACATATATTGGCCTCAACCCTCACTGTACCCTGTGAGGTAGGAATTATTGTTATCACTAATTTACATATGAGTAAACAAGGGCTCAGAGAAGCTACTTCACCTGCCCAAGGTCACCTACCACAACCAGTAGGTTACAGAGTCAACTCTTGAACTCAGTCAGTTTGGGCCATGATTTTAACAGCTATTATGTTGAAAGATCTGCCTGCAGAACCCAGTGTCTCCCCAGTGGGTGATCTTACCTGACTTTGGGTTTCACCAAATTCACTCTCCCCTTCCCTACAAGATGCCCAAAGTCTTCATGGTTTCCCTTCTAGGAAATGTAAAAACAAAAACAAAGACCTTTGCCAAGCCCAAAAATGTAGGTATAAATACCATGAGATGGCAACGCCGATGTGCAGTGCATCTCAAGTAGAGATGCAAACCTAAAGCCGTGGCACGAAGCCAACATCCATAAGATGGGGAGAGTGGTGTCAGAAGCAGGAGACCATCCTGGAGCCTTGAAATCACTGGCTCCCCTGAAACACAGAACCTCCATGTCCACTCCTGCCTGGTGCCGAGGGCCGAGGGCTGCCTGGGAGTGCTATTCAGTTCTACAACGCTAAATAAAAAGACTGTATGGAAGAGCCGTCCCAACTGGAGAGTGTAGGAAAGTCAGACGGAAAGCAAACAGATGAAGGACGTGCACCTGTTCGTTAGCAGAGGCCAGTCTGTGCTGCCAGCTTCTCCCTGGATTACCCATGACCCTGAGAAGCCCCCTGGGAGGAGAGCTGAGGAGCCTGGAAACGTGAACTGTGATTCATTCTTGAATGGATATCCTTGCAAAGAGTAACCGGCCAGATAGGTCCCACCAACAAACAAAATATTAATAGACTACCAACTTCAGGCAAGGCAATCTGGAGACAGAAGGTCTTCGCCTTTTTGTTTAAGTCTGCCATAGCAACTAACTCAGTTGGAAATAACAAGACCCTGAGAAAAGTTAAGTTTTCAGCCCAGAAACAAAGCAGTATTTGGAAGTGGCTCCCCTGGGGTAGAGCGCATCCTGCCTGGATCCTTGGGGAAGAGAAGAAAAAGGCAAACATTTGAGGGAAGGGAAATCTTTACCCTCAGCCCTCCTGGAGCTTGGATCTCAACTGAACGATTATCATTGGTCCTGTGCTCCTGAGAACCAGCTCCCAGGACCCAGAGCTGGAGCTCACCCAAACTGGCCATGTCTCTGGGATAATATTGTTTTTGGTTCCCTCTCTGTGAATGGCCAACCCCCCTGGAGCACAGAGGAAACACTGTTTCCTTTTGACCACATTAAACCCTTTTATTTCTCATAGGAAGGGCAGTGACTTTTCCCATTGTGCCAAAGACAGAGAGCCAGGGATGGGGCGCCATGGGGCCCAGGAATTAAGGGCACAGGCTCTGGTTCCGACTGGAGCTCTCTGCATTCTAGGTGTGTGATGTCACAAGTCACTTAACCTTAGGGAGCCTCCTTCTATCATCTGCGGAAGGCAGTTGATAACATTTACCTCCTAGGATTTTTGAAACTCCAAGTATTTTTTAAAACAGTGTACATAGTATACCTGGCATTGTACCGAGCACATGGTAGGTTCTTTAAAATTGGTAACTCTTACTGCTGTTTCCAAAAAACAGGAGGCAATAATGATAGTTTGCTTTGGAGACTTCATGCTTTGGTAAGTAAGCTGCAAAACTATTGCTTTTCCTTTAGTTTATTCAGCAAACAATAGCTGAGAACCTACTATGTGCCTGAAGAAGTTAGACTCTGCAAATAGAAAGATAAATGACATGCTTTCCCATCCTTAAGGACTTGACAGGCTAGCAACAGGAAAGTGGTACATAAACGCATAAAAATAGTGGTATGACAAGTGTTACAGAGGAAAGTGCTGTGTGCGCATAAGAAAGAAGCAATTAATCAAATTGACTGGAAACAGCTTAGTGTGAGTCAGGATGGAATCACTGGGCTGAGCTCTTCTGCCCTTTTCTGCATGTGATTCAGAGCATGTGATCAGAAGTAAGGCATAAGGAGTACTTGATGAGTCTTCAGGCCAAATAGGTATTAGTCGAACTCATTCTTGCCTGCTCGCTTGACCTCATGCATGCGCACACGCCCCCCACACACACCAAACCGCTTGCACACACACGTACAATGCCAATTCACTCACACAAGCACATACACTTTCCAACTTGAGTGCATACTTTTCAACTCACTGCACACACACACACACACACACATTCCAACTTGCACAGGCACGCGAACACTTTTCAACTTTCTCTAACCCACACATTCAACCTAATTGTGCTCACACATCCTAATCGGTGTCCAGATCAGGATGTTCCACCTGCCTGTCTCTACCTCTGGGCACTTCTAGGCCAGGCCCAGGACTCACCCTGGACTATATCATCTCTGAATGCCCGTCCTGTCTACACTTTCAGCTCCCACCAGATGAACGGTTACTCTTCCTGTCTGTGCTTGTGGATTCAGTCTCATTCTCCCCAATCCATCCTCTGTTCTGCAGCAAAAGGGGTTTTTCTAAAATTCAAATCAGTGAGGTCTCTTCCCTGCTTAAAGGAAACCCCACCGGCTACTTCTCCACTGCCATCAACAATCCTAGACAAAATACTAGACCCTCCATGGCCTTGCTTCTTCCAGTGCCTCTAGCCTCCCCTGCCACTCTTATCCACTCATTCATTTAGCAAATATTAACTAATCACCTACTATGTGCAAGTTTTTGGAACAGGCACATTCTCTTTGAAACATATGCTTCAGCAAGCCACATAAAATGTGGTTCCTTGAAAGCCCCAGCCTATCTCCAACCGTTTGTTATCTGTTTCACTTGACAGGTAAACTCATCACCAACACGCCATGGCCACTAACCCTCCTTTCCCACCATCATTCCCCCAAAGAACTGACCACATGTCCTTTGTGGTCTACACCAGCACCAGCATCCTTTTCTTCCACCCATTTGTTTACATGCCCATATGCCAGCCCATCTGCGTCTCTGTATTATTCACTTCCACATCCGCAGCAACCAGCCTCATGCCTGGACCATGAGATGCAGTCAGGACGTCTGACTAAATGAATCTGTTTCTTCTCTGTTCCCACTCGTGAAAACTTGGTTTGTGCTATTTATCCCTCCCCATGTTAAAATGGTTCTAGAAAGGAAAGTGTATGGGTTTCCAACATTGATATTAGCTTTACTAAGGATAATTACAATGTAAATAGTAAGTGATACATAAGCATTGTGCAGCGCTCCACATCAATTGGCCCTTATACAGCAAGTGGCAGAAGTAGGGCTCAAACTCAGACTTTTGACTCAATTGTGTGTTCAAAAGAACTGGTAAACACAAAAGGGGGATTTTAGAGACAAAGCAGAATAATGGATGCCAGGGGCTTGGGGGTGGGGAAATGGAGAGTTATTGTTTAATGGATATAGGGTTTCAGTTTTACAGGATGCAAAGAGCTGTGGATATGGATGGTGGGGATGGTTGCACATTTCATATGTATTTAATATCACTGAACTGTATACTTAAAAGTGGCTAAGATGACATTTGTATGTGTATTTTAACACTATAAAAAAAGGGAAAAAATTGTTAGTAAAACACTAAAGCAAAAGGGGTGGTCTGCTCTCAACAAAAGATAAATGTCACAGTGTACCATGTTCATTGATTACCTATGAAAGTGGGTTAATCCTGCTCTGATTTATTAATTCCTAGGAGGCAGAGTCTCTGTTACACATTAATTCCCCAATATATATTACAGAGTGTCAAATATGTTCCAGGTTCTGTGTTAAATGCTGGATAACCTAGCAGTGAATTAAGAATATATGAATTGCTGTTCTAGTGGGATTTAAAACATGTTGGGGGAAATAATTATAAAGCATGCTGAGTTCTGTGAAAGAAATGGCCAGCATGCAGCGATTGAGAATAAGGGCCTCTGCAGACCAGGAAGCCCTCCTCAGAAAGTGAAAGCTCGGGCAGGAAGCATGAAAAGAAATCACCGGGGAAAAAGTCAGGAGGAGGGCGTGAGGCTGGTTGCTCCAGGCAAATGGAATCGTTTGCATGAAGGTCCTAAGCAAAAGCACGTTAGCCTATTCAAAGAACCAAAAAAGATCCCCAAGTGGCTGGACTGGAGATGACCAGGGCAAGTGGAGCCAGGGCTGTGGACTGCATTGCATCCCCCCAAAATCCATTTGTTGAAGCCTTAACCCTGAATGTGACTTTATTCAGACATAGGGCCTATAAGGAGGTAGTTAAGGTTCAATGAGGTCATAAGGGTGAGCACCGGATCCGATAGGATGAGTTTCCTAGAACAGACACCAGAGAGCCCACTTTTATCCTCTCTCTCTCTGCCACATGAGGACACAGCCAGCAGGCAGCTGTCTGCGAGCCAGGAAGGGGGCTCTCACCAGAAACCAGACCCGGCTGGCCCTTGATCCTGGACTTTCCAGCCTCCACAACCATGCGGAAATGAACTTGCAGTTGTTTAAGTCGCCCAGCCTGCGGCATTTTGTTACAACAGCGAAGCCTGCCGATACACCACGGTAACAGGTTTGAGGTTTATACAAAGGAAATCAATGAAAATTTTAAGCCAGGGAATTACAGAAACTAATTCACTTGTTATAACAGTTGCTTTTGCTGGCACTGGGGAGAAAGATGGAGAGAGGGACAAGCACTGAAGAGGAGAAAAGCAGCAGCTTCTGCCATCGGCTAGGCAAGCGGTGATGGCAGCTGAACTGGGGCCACAGGGCTGGAGGAAGAGGGACTTGGACAGATTTCAGGTCTGTTCTGGAGACCAGGAGGAGCTGTTAGGGGCTGTGAGAGTTCTGGCTTGACTTAGATGAGTGGATACGGCTGGCATTTATTGAGTTTGGAAAGAATAAAAGAGCAAAGGGTTTGGGGGAGAAGTAAATTCAGTTTTGGACACATTGAGTTTTAAAAACTTCTGAGTCATCCAACTGGGAACAGCAAGAGTTCGGATTGTTATCTGAACCTGGAGCCCAGAGGGGGGCCAGCTCTGGACACATAAACATGAAGGCAAATTGCACACAGACAGCATTGGTAGTATGAGAATAGTGAGATCTCACCCACAGAATATATGCGCAGAAAGGAGAAGATGGAAGGACAGGACCTCCACCACACTGCCTCATTTTGCTTAGATTAATAAAAGGAGGCAAATAGATAAATACATAGAGTATGTATTCTGTATACAGAATTATAGGAATTAAATAGAATCATATAGGATAAAATGGACATAGCATGATCCATGGGGCAAAACCCTGAAGTTAGGTCTTTTTTTTTTTTTAACTAAAGTGCTGTAGATAGGAAAAAATATGAAGAGAAACATGAATTACTTGGCATATTTATAAAATGGTTTCTAGTTTAAGATCTGTGCTTGTTAAAAATGTAAAGCAATCTCTCTCCTTGATCTCCTTTCTCTCTCTCTCTCACGTAGATATAATCAGCTGCCCATTTACAATAAAAAATTAACTTCATGAATCTAAATGCCTCATCTTTTCACCTTTTAATAAGTCACAAAAGAAACAAAAAGCCAGAGTTGCTCTAACATCTTTCTTCTTCCATGATTCCTTAGCCATTCATGTCACCTTGGAGTTTTCTAGTCAAGAGAAATTGGCTCTATATGAATGAGAAGAGCTCTTTGCTGCCCTAGACAGAGTGATGTCTCTCCGACGTGAAGCCGCAGTCTATGGGGAACACAGGCGGGGTCTGGTCCCACGTCCTTCCCAAACCAGGGACCTTCTCATGAAAACGCCCATAGGCTCCTTCCATGCACAGCCTTTTGAATGATGTACTATTTTTCTTGAAAGGTGGGGTAAAGTCCTCTATGGGTGAAGTAACTGCAGAATAGAATGGTGAATAACTAGCCTAAGGTTACCCCACTGGCGAGGGGCAGAGTCGGGTTTAGAACCCAGGCGTCCGGCTGCTGAGCCCAGCAAGGATCCGCTGAAGGCCTCTGAGCCGCAGAGTGACACCATGGGACCCACTGAGAGTGTGCTCTGGTAGCTCTGAAGAGGGGGGGACTAACATCGGGAGGTTGTCAGGAAGCTAGAGCGATCGCCAAGGAAAGTGGCCATGACAGTGTGACCGGCACTGGGGGTGACAGATGAATGGAAGGAGAGATGAGAGACATAATGGGCGCAGAAAGGGCAGGACCATGTGACTGGCAGGATGATAAAGAGGGCAGGTCAAAGATGACTATGTTTTTGATCTAAGTGAAAAAAAGAATGGTGATAAAATGATCAGAGACAGAAAAGAGAAGGAAGAATACAATGGAAATGATGAGTCTGCCCACACACTACGCCTTTGAAGCACCTGAGAGCCTCCGTGAGGTGGTGTCCCATCAGGCAGCTGGAGATTCCAGACAACAGCTTGGTCAGAAGCCAGCCTAGAGCAGCTGATCAGAGAGGTCTTTGAAGCGTGGAGACTTCTCAGGGGGAGGCCTGAGATGGTCAAGGGAGAGGACACAGAGGGGAAGAGAGGGTCAGAGCGAGGACCAGACTGCCAGTGGGAAGGTACCGATAACCGGTCATCTCCTTCCGAAGGCTCCCCCGACCCTGCTGATGCCTGTTCCTCCACCATAGTCCGCACGCTCGGGACACAATAACCCTCAGTAAACACTGAAGATATGATCAGGGGTACCCTTTGCAACGGCTCAACAGGAAGCTCTAGAAGGAGGAGGGTTGATCTGCCTTGTTCACTACTGGATACTGAAAGCCTGCTGCCTAACTGGGCACAGAACAGACGTGTCCTGAGTGAGGAAGGGGCGAGTAGGGCTGCAGAAGCTTCCGTGGTGACAAGTCAGTGGGAGGAACTCGTTCCCAGTCTGGGCCTGTGCCTGCCTCACCCCTCCGCCTCCCCCAGACCACTGCCCATTTCCTCAGGGCGGCCCCCTCAGCCCCACAGCGCAGTCACGTGTCACAGAGCATGTGTGCGTGCTGACAGGGTGCAGGGGCCAAGCCACAGCCACTTTCCCCCGACAGACCACACCCCTCATTTAACATGAACCTCCTGGCACATAAACAAAGGAGCAAATCCGGCATTTCAACCACCACAACAAGCATCAAATGTTTACCAGGGCCAAAGGGAAATCAAAGTGTCATCCCGTCCTCTGGCCCCGCAGAACGTGTTCCGGGGTCAAATCACTGAAATTAGTGTTCCAGCTCCTCAGCGAACATAACCACAGGTTTCTGGCAAATGAGAGAGGAGCCACTTACCCTTCCAGACCACGTGAGCCTGTGAGTATCAACTGATGACAGAAGCGGCTCAGGGTTTGCACTTGGGTAAAGCCGCTGAAGCCAGAGGCGGTGACAGAGCTGAACCCAGGCATTACTGTCGGACCCTTGAATCAGCTGTATTGCCAGTGCCCACGGGGAAACTAGAGGGCAGCAGTTTCTTTAATCATGGCTGTCTTTTTTTTTGATCTGTCAACTTGGCTGGGCTCCAGTCCCCAGTTATTCAAACACAAATCTAGCTGTTACTGTGATGGTGTTTCATAGATGTTATTAAAATCCAAAGTCAGTTGACTTGATGTAAGAGAGATTATCCCAGATAATCTGATGGAACTGATTCAATCAATTGGAAGGCCTGAAAAGCATAGCTAAGACTTCCTAGTAGAAGAAATTCCTGGACAGCAGCTTCAGCCTGTATCCAGGACGTGCAGCCTGCCCTTCCTGGAAGCCTGCCCTACCGATCTGGGACTCACCGAGGTAGCCCCCACAGTCGCCTAAGCCAAGTCCCTGCAATAAGTCTCTTGCTATATATCTCCTATGGGTTCTGTTCTTCTGGTTGAACCCTGAATGACACAATCCAGGATAGCCCCTGAATAGATGGATCCGCTCCATAAATATTCATTGAGCGTTTACCAGGTGTCATGGCCTGTTCTACACAGCAGAGACACAACAGCGTAAAGGCAGGTGGAGGGCCAGCCGCCTGCACCTGGTGGTGTGTGAGCACCAAGGTGCCTGCCTCACCAGGGGGCCCTCCCCCCAGCTTGGAAACCTGCCTTTAGGCACTGGTGGCTGCTTGCAAACCCTCTTAAATGCATATACAGGACCTGGAATTGTGCTCTCTCAACTGTCTGATAGACTTAGACTGAGGGAATAAAGAAACAGGGTTCATTTCACAGAAGTAAAACCTTCAGATGAAAGGAAGAGCTTTCTCCTAAGAGGGGCAGACCTCCACAAGAGCAACACGTTTCTAAGCAGTGGAGTTAGGAGGGGGTGGCCGAGAGCAGCCTTCAGGTACAGGGCTCAGAGGAGCGGATCAGCAGTCACAGAAAAGTGCAGGTATCTGGGGACACAGGGCCCTTAACATGAACTTTCTCTCTTCCAGGCCAGGCCAGACTGAGGCCTTTGAAAACCTGAGCCAGCCATGCACCACACAACTTCACAGGTTCTTCTCACTGTTGCAGGGGGGATATGTTGCAAAGTTGGACAATTTTTAGCATCAAAGAAGGCAAATATTTTCAAGGTTATAAATCTGAGGCATGCACTTGGACCCCTAACACTTTGACACTCAGACAAATTAAGAAGAACAGAAGAGCCAGCATTCTAATATGTCTCTAGTAATTTTAGGTCTCCCACAGGTTTTCCATATGAAACCAGAGGTCTGCTGGGGGCTGGGGTTCCAGATGTGGAATCCGCCTGCAGACACACGGCGTGAAGCCCATGTGGTGGGGCCCCCTGTGGGTGCAGACACATCCTAGCCTGTGGGGAGGAATTCCGAGGTGGAAGTCTGTCCAATGAGGGACTGAGGCTCCCCCAGGGAACTCGCTCGTCCTGAGGAAGAGAGAATCAAGTCATGAGTTCGGGCTGAGCATCTGTCCTGTGTTGGCAGAGAGGGTGGCAATGACTTCAGCACAGTGTTGCCCTCACTGGCGCCAGCCACGCTGGCAACCCTGGGGGCTGGGCGCTTGGGAGAGGGGTCCCAAAGTAAGCCTGAAAAACTCTGCTTTCATGAAAAACGACACATATTGTTTACACAGCACTGAAAACACCAGTCACTGGACAAAATCACGCTACAAAGGTTCAACTCGATCCTAACTGTTCCCAGCACAGAAGAAAGAACAATTATGTGACCCTACAGAAGTGGTAGCTAAGGCGACACTGGCGACCGAGTCACACTGTGAAGGTACCACGTCAATGTGTTGTACACCTAGACTTGCACAGTGTTGTATGTCACATATGCTTCAATACAAGGGAGATAGAAAATACCAGATGGAACTGAATCATGGCCATACAGGAGGTTGGAAAGGCCGATACTCCTTCTCATTGAAAAGCCCGACTGTGGCCTCAGCAGGACCAGGGTTTGGCACACCTGGCAGCTTGGGCACAGCAGCGCTGTCCCAGGGTGGCTTTGGTGCAGCTGCCTGGGATGGACCCTCATGGACAAGACCCTGCGGCGGGGTGGGGCGGCTGCCGAGAACCGGTGAAGGCAGCTGTGACCGGCCCGTCCCAGGCGGCAGGCCCGGCCCCCACGGCCGCCGCAGCCAGCGGCACACGGGGCCGGGGCCACAGCCAGGAAAGGAGGCAGAGAGTGCAGCTGCCTGGGGTGCATGAGAGACATGCCCCCAAGAATCCCTGCAGCCACTGGAAGGGATTTTAATGCCATAAAAGAGAAAGAGCTGGACGTTCTCCAGTTGCAGACAGTTTTGCTTTTACAGTAACTCAGCACTTATCCAATCAGCCTACAGAAACGAGAGAAAAATATTAAAAATATTGAACTGCCACAGTTAAAAACTCTAAGACAACACCAGCAGGGCGGCAAGGAGGGCCGCGTACCGGCCAGCGGCGCCCCGCCGCACCGCGGTGCTGGAGGGCCTGCCTCCGCGTCCTGTTCCTGCCGGGCCAGATCATCACAACCAGAGGCTCCGAACATGGCTTCATGACCTGGTGGCCAGAAACCCTAAAGTCGGCGTGCGGCCAGACTCTCCCGTCCGGGGGCTCCGGGGAGAACCCCCTCCACGCCGCTCCAGCGCCCGGCGGCCCCGCCGTCCCCCGGCCCCGGTCAGCGGTGCGGCTTCTCCCCTCTGACCCCACTGCCATCCTCACATCATCCCGCTCTGACTCTGATCCTCCTGATTCCCTCTTTTAGGGACCCTGTGATCACATCAAGCCCAAGGTAACCCAGAATGACCTCTCCGCCTCAGGGTCCTTAACCTCACCCACATCTGCAAAGTCCCTTTTACCCTGTAAGGCGGCCCATTCAGAGGCTCCAGGGATGAGGACGAGGGTGTCCTTGGGGGCCATCGCTTAGCCCCCCAGAAGCCCCTTGCCCATCCCCTTGCCCCCATCATCCCAGGCCAAAGAGCCTCCAGGCAGAGCTGCCCCGATTTCCTGTGCCTGTCCCACCGCGCTAGGTGTCAGGGTCAAACGAGAGAAGCACCCAGGCTACCTGCGGCCAACAAGACCCCCTCATGCTCTTAGGGCACTTCAGAGTTTAGGGGTGCTTTTCCACTCTCTTTTGCTTCATCACCACTAGCAATCAGTCACCGGAAGAGGAAAGGTACTCCTGACAGATGAGGCACAGAGGGGCTGACGGACCAGATAAGGCCACACAGTTAGAAAGCAGCAAAGTGGAGATAAGATCCCTGCCTCTGTGATCCCAAGTCGATGCCCTTCTGACACCTGCATACTAGCCGTGGCGAGGGCGGCCAGCAAAGTGGCATCTTAAAGCAGGAGGCGCACAATGGAAGCATGTCTATCTGTTTCACTTTCTTCCTCTTGACCCATCAGCCATGTGATGGCCACATCCTGCTGCCACACACATTCCAAACACAGCATCACCCCCAGCCCTCGTGCGCTCACGGACGGAACCAAAGAATGAGTAGGGCCCCAAGGGGTTTCTCCATCCCAGAAGTTCTTAACCTTTTTTTATGCTGTGGACTCTTTATTCAGTCTGGTGAAGCTTCTGAACCTTTCTTAGGAATCATGTTGTCAAATACATAAAGAACATAGGGTTACAAAGAAAACCAATGATATTGGTTTTAAATATGCAAAATGCAGTTATCCAAAAATTTAAAATATGTATGGTACAGGAATATATGTGCACTTTATCATTAAGTAACAAGATCTGGTCAAGAGCCTGCTAACACTACAGTTTCAAAGTGGGGATGAGTATATACAATATTATGAGATAGCGGCCACAATTATAATGTGATATAAAAATACCACTGATTCCTATTAATTGGAAGAAATGCTAAATTTTGGTTACAGTTTTAAAAAATACGTATATAATGTTTTTCCCAACCAAGGTTATAAACCACTTCTCCAAATTCTATTCACAGACCTCTCATGTAAACATCAGACTTAAAATCCTTATTTTAGTCTATTCTCCTGCCCCTAGACAAGTTCATACTTAGAGCAATTAGATAAATGTTGGATATTTAAGCAAATTTACAATTTCAACAGGGATGAAAAAAATCCACAAACTCCTCTAGTCACTTAAGTCAAATTCTAGGAGTGTATTTTTAGACACTTTCTAAAATTACGTACTTATTTAGATTCACTGATTTTAGTTTATAATAAGGAATAAACTGAAATAAAATAAATTCAATTTTACCTTCTACTATAAAAAATGTTTACAAAGCAAATCACTTACACAAACCAGATGACAGGGAGAACTTCAGCATTTTTTAAAAAGCAAACTCTTTTCAAGCTCTTAAAAAATGCTTCTGAACCAGAGACGGGTAAGATTCCTCAAGGGAGGAACAACCTAAGACAGGCACAGTCGCAGGGGAGCCATCAGGTGAGAAATCGGGGACCAACAGAGGTGAGGCTCAGAACCTCACCCCCGCTGTTTGAGAGAAATCTTCTGCATCCGTGGATGTTTTGCTGCCCTTGTCTAGCTTGGATTAATACTTAGTCTACAGGCACACACCTGATCATCTGATCATCTGCATTTGCCCTCATACAGCACTAAATTATGTTTTCTACCTTTATCTTGCATCTATCTACCACTTCAGCATTTTATTAAAAATAATAGTAATAATAATAATAAGGGAGAAATGTGGGATTCATATATAAATCAAGTATAAAAATCAAACAAATAATCATATCTAACTTGATTGTTTATAGTTCATGATGCGTGATCAAAACCGAAAGTTTCTGTGATGACTGTCCTTGCCCTGTTCACCATGTAAGAACTGATTCACTATGTAAGAATTTCTTCACCATGTAAGAGCTTGTTCGTTATGCTTCAGAAGATTGGAGACTCTTGAGAATTAGCCTTGGGGTTGATTAATGATTGTGCATTGAGTCCCCTATACAGAATTTTAGTGTTGTTAATGACCATTTGATCAATAAATATGAGAGATGCCGTCTCAAAAAAAAAAACCCCCCGCCCCCCCAAAAAAAATGCTTCTGTAGTTTAATGTATGTGTCGGCGATAATGTTTGGGACAATCACTTCCTCACTGCCCGTTAAAGCAGGACCCCTTCCCCTGTGCTAGCAGCCCTTTCAGCCGTGCTTTCCACCTGTTAAAGTTAATGTACTCATACAGAAAACAGCCCATGTACAGAAAGATGCAACTATCTTTACATGGGCTGGTGCCCCCAACCAAAACCAAGACAAAGAAAAAAAGTATGATATTTCAAACCCAAGTAAGCAGAATATCATTCCTAAGAATGACTGCACGAATAAGTGAAATAACGCACATAAAGGGATCGATCAACCCCTGTGCTTGGCACATAACAAGCACCCAGATATCAGGGTGCCCTCTTACATATTAATAATTATTAAGTTATTAATTTCATAATGATTTGCAGTTATTGATCACATAGTAATTATGGGTTAGTAATACAGTAATCGCAATAACTAGTATTATTATTATTATTGCTGGTACAACTAATTAGGCCTACACTTACGCAAGTATGTTTATAACAACAAAATTTACTAAAAGACAATGACACATTCATGTTTTGGAACTTGGCTGTGATGTATCTGAAAAATGGGAGAAAACAGATTTTGTTCCCATTTACATCTCAACTTACTTCAAATTCAAACAGCATCTAATAATCCCCATTCTTTCACCACCTTCTAGCAGGGCTCAGAGGCATAACAGCAAATTTCATGAACTAAAAGTCATAATGTCAGGTCTGGCGGAGGACATTTTTCCCCTAAATTGTGAATTTATGCAAAAACGAAATCTCTGAAAGGTATCACAGTCTATCATACTAGCAATTAATTAGTAAATTGCTACTTAGTAAATAAACGTATTGAAAAAATAAAGTATCAACCAAAGACTTAAAATTTAGCAAAAATGTTTTCTAGTCACTGTTACCTGAACATTTGAAATCAGGACTACCCTTAAAATCCTGTACCTGTTTGTCACCATGTCCATTAGCAGAGGTTATAACATATGAATCCCAAAGAAATTCAACTGTATTTCCTTAAACATTTCCTTAGGTAATTTAATCATGACAGAGGTCAATCCCCACTCTACTTCCAGACTCCTGTAAATAGATAATGTGTTTTTGTTGCATCTAAATGAAATCTCTGCTATTTAATAGTGTAGTGGGTTCAGTTATGTCCCCCACCACCCCAACAAAAAGATGTGTTGAGGTCCTAATCTCTGGTACCTAGGAATGTGACCTTATTTGGAAATTGAGTTTTCACAGATATTATCAAAATGAGATCATTCCACATTAGGGTGTCAGCCAATGACTGGCATCTCTATGAGAGAAAGGAGATTCAGACACAGGCACAGAGACGCAGACAGGGAAGAAGGCTATGTGACCACAGAGGCGGGACTGGAGTGACCACAGGAGCCCCAGGAGCCAGAAAAGACAAGGAAGGACGCTTCCCTGCAGCCCTCAGAGGGGGCACGACCCTGGCGGGCACCTTGATGTTGGACTTCCAGCCTCCAGAACTGGGAGAATATAAGTCTGTTGTCTTAAGCTGCCCAGCTTGTGGTAAATGTTCAGGCAGCCCTAGGAGACTAATAGAAACAGTCAAATCCACCCATTCTTTCTCTTCTGAAGTATTTTTCCCATAAATCACAGACCACGGTCTGAACTGTCTAACATTGGCTGCTTAACCAGGGTTTTCATATGTCCAATAACTAGCCTGGCACTCCCCCGCTGTTCTCCCAGCCTGGTACTCCCCCGCTGTCCTCCCAGCCTGGCACTCCCCAGCTGTCCTCCAGGCCTGGTACTCCCCCGCTGTTCTCCCAGCCTGGCACTCCCCCGCTGTCCTCCCAGCCTGGCACTCCCCCGCTGTTCTACCTTCACTTCCAGTGACTTTCCCACTGGAAAACTCAATTTCCAAATAAGGTCACATTCCTAGGTACCAGAGATTAGGACCTCAACACATCTTTTTGTTGGGGTGGTGGGGGACATAACTGAACCCACTACACTATTAAATAGCAGAGATTTCATTTAGATGCAACAAAAACACATTATCTATTTACAGGAGTCTGGAAGTAGAGTGGGGATTGACCTCTGTCATGATTAAATTACCTAAAACTTTGTTTACAAACAGGCTGCCAGCCCTTGGGTTGTAATTTGCCAATCTGATTATTTTAATACTATTACAGTATTATTTATCTCCATCATTGAGTTTTCACCCTGTCTCAACCCAGGCCCAGTCCTGTTCCCCTGAGACTTCGCCCTGTTTTCGTGAATGTGCCTTTTTCCAGGCTGAATTGTTCTCCTTCTTACCAGCCCTTCTCAAATGCTCTTGATGCCTGGGAAATAACTCGTGGTCTCCAGTGACCCTGCCAATTGATTGCATCTGTGGATTTTAATAGCAGCTATTTCCTGTAAATAATTGAGGAAGATGTCAATTAAGGCCAATCCCAACCAGATGCCTAGAGGCCCTTTCTAGACACTTACAGGATGGGGGGACAGTGTTATTTGGGGATTGTTAAGGTGTCCTTTGTAGCTCTCCTGCTACATATATGCATCCTAAGCCCGCCTCACCATTCGGATATCACCTTGAGAACATCGCACAAGAAGTGGTACCTAGATAAGAACAGCTCATCCGATGCTAGGCCCCACTCACCACTGGCATATTTCTTCCAAATGGTAGCTTTTAAATGTTTGGCCTTGAGTTTTTTTGTCCTTTTGTGTGTGTTTCTGTTTCTTTTCTGTTTGTTTTTAATATAGTGTAATGCAGCTGCCTGCTCAGTGGCCCGCTCGGCTCTGCCTGGCTGTGCCTGTTCCCTACTGACTAGAGCTTGATTTGAGACATTCATCCGCTGCCCTTGGGATAAGAGGAGCTTGGGACTAGAAGTCGAGCACTGGGAAACCCGGGCTCTGTCACAGTCCAGCCATGTGTGTCTTGGGCCAGGTGCTTGCTTCCTTTCACCCTCTGTTTGTGCATCTGTAAAACGGAGTAATGTTATCTACTCACCCTTCTCAGAGTGCTTGAGTCAAGGGAATAATAAACCTTTAGGGGCCTGGCTGCTAGCAAGTGTGACATTAAAGCTTACAAACATACATGTGTAAGGAAGTTCACCACAGTGTCGTCGGTCATCACAGAGCACCAGAATCATGTGGGACTGGTGGTTAGTTATGGTATATTCAAACCATAAATAATTCTGCTCTCATCCAAAAAAATAATTGACTTAGAGGTGATAGGTGTTAGACAGATAGACACATAGATACCAGTAGTTTTATTTTGACAATGTAAGCACATACATATGCCTAATGCAACTTTGGAAACTATCGGGAAGGATAAGCACCAAAACCTTAAATGTTGAGGGAAGTATTTATCTCTGGGGAATTAAGAGAGATGGCTGGGAAGGGAAATTTTACTTTTTATTTTAGATCATTCTTAAATGATGGGATTCTGGGTTATATTTACTTAGTGATTTTCAGGGTTTTTAATTTAAGTGTTTAAGGAAAAAAAAGTGCTACATAAATGCTCTTCAAATGCTCTTCAGAGGCAGCACTGTGCCAGGTGATGTTATGAATGATCCACACGCATTTTCAATAGCTAACCGTTTCACCCACACGTATACACGCTCTTTGACAGCCGGGAAACTGACCCCACAGTGACGAAGGCACATGCCCAAGGGTTACGTAACCATAAGCCGGAGCGGTGACCATCATCCACTCTGGCTCTGACCCTGTACTCTTGCCAGAGTCCACAAAGCTCCCCTGGCCATTGGAGTATGCCTGCCCTTCATCTGCTCGTCCACTCATTCCACGGACACTTACTAAGGCCTGCCCCTGTGTTTAGAACCATATTGGTTCCAGAAAGAGCCGCAAAGACGAACCAGGCAAGATTTCTGCCCTTAAGCACTTCGTAGTCTCAGCTCTGGCTGCTCCTGTGAGCATGAGTCAGAAGACGCCTCTGACCCCTTCCCTCCAAAACGCCCTCGTGCCACAACATGGCGAAGGTGCTCTCAGCACTTTGGTACATGCTCCATTTTCTCAACCAGCCTCTTAGTTTTGTCCAGTGTGGACATGCAGGTAATGGACAGAAAGGAGGGGAGCAATGTACTGCTAGAAATTTGAAGGGGGAGGATTCTGGTCGCAGGAGGAGTTACGTATGAACTGAAGAATAAACCAGTGGTTGGTAAGAGGAGAACCTTCTCTGATGGATACTGTAAAATTCACATTTCTATGCTGGCTAAAGAAGAAAAATAATCCTTTCACTCAAAATAAAGAAACACAGAACTGCAGTAGGCCCACGTGTGATTTTTCCTCGGGTTTTTGGAAATACTGTAGATGGTCTAAATACCCCTCTCCCTGACATAGGTGGGGATGACAGGTTGGGCTGTATTGAACTGTAAACCAAGGATTTAGAACTTTCACCTAGAAAGTTCACTGGATTTGTTCTGTTTTGTTCCCCATGGAGTTGAGTTGTTATTGAAATGGTATTATCTGTTACATCCTTGGCATAAACCACGGCTATGATAATGCATCTGAGTGGCCAAAGGACTGATAGAAACAGTCCCTGTTCTTTCAAACCACAGGGAACACATGATGAAGGGAAAGCAACATGGGCAGGAAGTGAAGGATTTGGCAGGATGAAAGGAGGGAAGGGGACACTTCAGGTCCCAACCTGAGACAAGACAGAATGAGCGCGCTCGGCAGTAAGGCGGCGAGCCTGGCCACACTCCAGAGCTGCAAGGGGCCTTGGCGGCCAGTATTACAGGGGTGCCATCTGGGAGCCAGAAAGGGGAAACGGTTTGCCAAGACCCTACAGCAGTCTCAACCTGGTCATGTCAAAGGAGGCTCCTGTCTACTTGACTGTCTGATACATACATGCTCTGAGAACATGCTCTCTCGGAGACAAGCAGGTTTAGAAATGGAAATTGAGGACACATACAAGAAATAGCAAGTCTGAGAGGGGGTTTGATTTGAGTAGAAAATACACTGAGGGACGGACGGGAAGTAAATTTGAAAAAATCAGTTGGAATTTGATTCTGAAAGAATGGTTTGGGTCTTTTTTTCCATGTAGGTAACAGAGGACTATTGGACATGTTGAAACAGAGCTCAGACAGCAAACCTGCTATGTTTTTGTCCCAGGAACAGACTGACATATGAAGAGAATTTAACTCGGAGCAAGAAAATATCTTCCTGAGAATAAAAATCATCCCAGAATCCCAGGGAAGCAAAGAGATTGTTAGATTTTTCATATATTCTCTCTGAAAACAACAAATACTCCTTTATAATATTTTCCCTTTTTAAAAAAAGATTACATACTTCTATCTCTTTTTCTGATATAAAAATAACGCATGCTTATTTATGAACTTTCAATTGTATGAAGAACCAAATATGTTCCTATAATTTCCTCACCTAAAATCAAACATAGTTAATATTTTGACATGTTTTCACTCATTTTTTTCTGTGCCTTCTTACATAATTAATTTAATACCTTTTTAAACTTTGTGACTTCTAATTTCATTTACTATAAAACCACAAACACATTCCTGTGTTATCTAAAATTCTCAAAACCATCATTGTAAAGGTTTATTACCTACATATTTAACAATACCCTCAGTGCCGGCCATTTAAACCATCTCTTTTTTGTGCCTAATGCTACATCATTGGGTATAAACTTTGTCCCTTTCACAGTGTTTCCTTTTACGAATAAATTCATAAAAGTGAAATTAGTACATCAAATTGTATGGACATTTTTTTAAGGTCACTCATACATCTTGTCAAATGTATAATTCTGGGGGGTTTATTATATAGAGAGAATTACTAGAGTTTTTATCAACCAAAAGTAGTTTCTCCATTTTAATGGCTTTTCTTTCATTACAAGAATATTTCATATTCGAAGGCAAAAAAATTCTCCATAAAATTAGATTGTGGAGGAAAAAACAGCTTATGTGAAGTTTAACATGGACTCACCGTTGACCACATTTTATATTGTTGCTTTCTTCTGTCTCTGATCAGTTCTGTGTCCCCATCCCTCTCCTCACAACCTCCTCCTCTGTCCACTGCAAGACTCTCAAATTCTTGGGTACTATCAGTTCCATGGTTTACTAAGGGGAATTTCATCTTGCATTTCCTAAGAAAAGGCCCACAGCCACAGGCAGAGGCTTCTGCTCCCTTATCCAGGGCTTTGGAAAATAAAGTTTGCAACAAAAAGATGAATGGTGCTTTCCTGGTCTTCATGGCCTGTGTGTTTCTCATCATCTTTTGGACGCAATCACTGGCTTTTGTCCCCAAGCCACATGAAGCTGGTTATTGCTTCTCCCAGAGCAAGGAGACTTCTCCAGGGCTAATGCCATGTATAGTCGTGTGTAGCCAAAGTCCCCTCCCCTCTACTCCTGGGGCATAGCTCTGCTTCCACCTCCTCCACCGCCCACCTGCTCTTTTGCTGCTCTGCTGACAAGTCCCCCCTCCTCTGCCTCCTTTCCCTCCAGTCTTTCTGATGCACTGCAGTAAAATCTGGTCTTCCTGGAGCAAAATTCTTATCATCTTACAAAACTGCTCGATCATCTGAAGAAGTTCTGTGTTACTTACATAGGAAACAACGTCCAATGATTTACAATGGATCAATAAATATTCCTCATGTGTTTTTTTAATGGATGGGCATTAAGTATCACGGGAGCTCTATCATGAGGTCTATGTCTAACTTTGAGAGCCAGAACAGATCCATAAAAAGTAAAAAACAAGGCTCTAGCGACCACCCCCTTCCAGTACTCCAAGCCTGCATATTTGATAGCCACGTTGCACACTTGAGGTGTTTCAAACTGGACTTACTCTCTTCTCCCCAAATCTCTGCTTCTCTATACATTGGTTCCACTATCCAGGTTCTCAAGACAAGATAGACACAAGCCAGGAGTATGAGAAGATTTGGTGGGGAAGCAGGAGATTTGGGCTTTGTGGTGCCATTAAAATCTGGTTATCTACTTATATTCACCTTGAGTTGTGCTGAGGAGCATAAAGGGACAGAAATAAATAGGACATACCCCAGTGCTGTGAGCATACCGCAGGGGGAGACATGGAGCTTCCGTCCATTGTCAACACGTGCATGCAAGCCTCAGCCTCCAGACCCTCCCCCACCCAACCGTTCAGTTTAGGAAATCAGACTAAGACATCCTCATACATTTTTATGATTCTCTTGTACTTATCTTCTACCAAATCCCAAGCAATCGATATTAGAACAACCATAATATTTGTGAGCACTTTGTATGCACAGAACACTCTTCCAAACATACCTGATTTAATCCTCACAACAAGATCACAAGGTATGTGTTCATCACATTCATTTTACAGATGAGAAAACCATGCATTAGGGAAGTTAGATCATACAACCAAGTTCCTTTCAGGGCACAACGTTCAATTTCTAATATACGTCAGGAACTAAGGGCAAAAAACATTAATGAAATCAGTGACTTTGCCATCTGGTGAGGGAGACAAGCACCTGAGCAGATACATTCCACGTAGTATGGTTTGGGGACAGACGATGCCAAACTCGTAGCAATGGCAGAGAAGGGATCATCTAGGCCAGTCTCAGATTCAGGAAGATTCAGGCAAAGTGGGATGAAGAGAGAAGAAACGCACCGACTAAACCAGAGTGAGGAATAATTAGCTCAGAGTGGGGACACTAAAATTTGAACCCAGGTTTGTCCAACTCTCCAATTCATGTTTTTCCACCATCCTGTTACATGGTAGGTTTTCAGTGGGTATTCATGAAATGAAAGAAGAAATGAATAATGAATGAATGAATACATTATACTCCATCCAACAGAGAATGACTGGAATGTCAGCCCAAACTGTAAGTCTGCTTTCCACTCCCTACCTTCTGATCTAATTAGCTAATGCACCTTAGGGAATGCCAGGAGGGCCTCCTGGCCACAGAGCAGGCTGTCACATGAGGGAACCTACTTCACTCCTACAGTCTCTCTGAATTGGCTGGAGGTAAGAGAGTCTAGAATTGAGGAGAGGACGCCCCACTTTTGTCTACTCCACCTCCTCATAAAAACCCTGTTAGCATCCTAGGCCGTCAGACAGTGGGAAAGGAAGCCGAACAAGACTAGAGCTCCCAGACCCACAGCCAAGATTCCCATGGAATCCTGCACTAACCCCCGTGGCTCCAGGTAACGCTGGATAAAGGAAAAACGACCATAATTCTCCCACACCCACCTCCTCTGAAATTTGGTTCTGGAAGTAGGAGAGAAAGGATCTCCAAGATCTGAAGGTCAGGGGAGTGCGCCCACATCCCTGAGCCATCACATGGCCTGGCCCTGCCTCCTCCCACAGCCGCCCCGCCCCGCCACGGGTGTGGAGCAGATGCAGCCCCCCTTCCTCACTGCCGGCTCTTCAGCCCATCTGCCTTCTGCCTCTGTGTGCTTGGCATACACACGCAGCAAGCTGGGAGCGTGTGTGTGCCATCGTTTCAGAATTCAAAACCCCAAATAAGAGACAGGTGTGGGATTCTCCTGGGGAATTAAAAGGACTACAAGCCCACAGTGTGTGACTCTGGCTGCCCGGTGAACAGCCCAGAGGTGAGCTGGGCTGACGCCACCACTTCAGGCCTCAAACGTGGATTCTACCCAACCCATATCAGGCCACTTTTATTCCTTGGTCCCAAACATTTCCACTCAGAATTTCCTCTTGGCTTTTTCCAACGCTTTGACTTTCCAAGGGAAGTCAAACTTATTTTGAACAATTAAAGTGGAATCCATTTGTGGAGGAAGTGGTCAGCTCAAGAAAATTACGATTATTTCTTTAAGGAGGTAGGTATGAAATGGGCCTTGAAAAATCTCTGATTATTTTGTACCGTTGTTGGAACCAATCTGGGGCTCAAGACCCTTCACTGCCCACTTGGGAACCATGATTTATGTTTCAGATTCTCTGTGATGGATTGAGAAAGGCTTGCAAATTTTGCCATTGAGGTAAAAGACTGTAGTTATTTTCTTCTCTTCAAGAAAATGTTTAGGGTTCATCTCGTAAGCCAGGGGCCAACAGACTTGTTCTGTAAAGGCCCAAATAGTAAATATTTCAGGCTTTGCAAGCCAAAGTATTCAACCCGGCCTATGTAACACAAAGGAAGCCACAGATGATCTGCAAATACATGAGCACAGCAGTGCTCGCAAAACACTTTATTTACAAAAACAGGCCATGGGCTGGATTTGGACCTCAGGCTTTCGTGTGCCAATTCCTGGCATAAACCCCTTGTCGTGTGCAGGACTGTTAGCTTGAGGAGGGACTGATGTTCAGTGGCACCCCTAGGAAGGAGGTCACTGCTTTGTTGCAAGACAACTTCAAGGCCTAGTTGTTCTACCGTCACATAAGTAACCTCAGATAATATCGGAACCTGCCTTTAACACGATCCCAGGTGGTCTGCATACATGTCACCTGGAGACCAGTGTGTCTCAAATACCAGTCAAATTCCAGACTGTGAGGTCTGAGGCTGAGATTCTGTATTTTCAACAAACTCCTGGGGGTTGATGAGGCTGTCAGTGGATGATCCTCCAATTAGCAAAGATCTTTTTAGGGCCTCAGCTACAAAACCCAATAAGGGGGTGGAACATGGGAGTGGGTGGGTCCAGCATCCCACCACCACCAACCAGTCTCTCTACCCCGAAGTACTGCATGCATGATGCTGTGCCCGGTGTTCTGCAAAAAACAAACAGCCGACAGAGACTGAAGCCCTGGCTAAGAGGGTCTCACAACCCTGAGGGGAAGAGAAAACCTCAGACACCTAAAAACTAATCAATACAAGAGGCGTGTGAATGTCTCTTATAAGACAGTCAGACATCAGAGAGAAATCCTGACAAACGCTACGAATGTCCGCAAGGGAGAGCCCACCACCTCCCACCCATCATAAAAGGAGGACCAGGAGTGCCGAGCCCCAAGAAGCAGGACTCCGCGTAGGTTCACACTCGGGAGGAAATGCAGTGAACACCGCCATCCAGGAACACTTGGCATCATTCCTGCTGCCCATAATCTCAGGCTAAAAGAGCTCGTGTAATCTGAGAAGTCATAAGCAATGAAGACCCAAACAATGGAAATAAGACTCTCATTAGCAACCCTACATCTATTCTGAGGGTTTGTGGCTGACCCTTGAAATCTCTTAGAAGCCATGAATATCAAAGCAAAAATGAGATGCAGCCTCAGAGAACACTGGCTCGGAGTGTCTCACTCACATCTGTTTTAGGTCCCTTAGTATATCCCCCTGGTAGTGTATTGTTACAGCACCTTAAAATCTGGGTCAGAACTGCACCCACTCTCTGCAAGAGGGGCACCGGAAATGAGCCTCTCCAGAAGCCAAGGCCTCCCTCCCACCCAGAGCAGGGTCTGTGCACATGCTGAGTCCCTAAGACAGTGCCCAGATGCCCTCGCCCAGCCAGCAGCCAGAGGTGCCCCATCTGGCAGCTGCCCTCCTTTCGTGCTCCGCCTCTGCTGCTCCTCAACCCTGACCCTCGGCTCCCCACGGGTCGCTGCTTCCTCCTCCCCCACCACCCACTCCTCAGTGAGGCGCTCGGTCCCTGTCCCTCTGCATCCCTGCCACCCAGGCGGGCTCAGGCCGGCTCCACCGATGGTGGCTGACCCCCACCTTTCTCTCGCCTACTGATTCCTGCCTCACCTCCTGGGTCTGGCCCAAGCCCCACGCTCCCCATATGTGCACTGACCACCCCAGCGCCAAGTGCTCTCTCCTTCCTTGGGTCCACGTCACTCCTGGACACACCTACCTCACCTGAGCCCAGATCTGTGTTCTGCTCCTTCTCTCTCCTATTAAGGGCAACCTAGGCTGGAATCACCTCATTTATAACTGCACCCCTTCAGCTCACTTCCAGATTCCTTTACATACCCCAGGCACCCAGTAAGCATTGTTATTATTTCATAAACTCCTAACCCAAATCCTTGGACCCCATGAGCGAATAAGAGCATGCTGTTCTCTTGCCCGGAGGTTCCCCCCAGTACTGTCGGCCCTTCTCAGCTTTCATTTTTCATATAGTTTTTGGAGCCCTGTTCACCCAGAAGGGCCTGAGCCCACCTCCAGCACGCCTTACCTCCATTTCCCTTTGCACACTGGTTTCCTCAGTTCCCAGTAGGTCCCTCGTCTCCTGCACTGGCACACCCACGTAGCCTTTTCTGAAATGATCCTGGCACAGCCAAATTCCAAAATCTTAGACGTCGAGGCTTATACAGCACTGCAATCACAGTGTCTCATTTACGCCAGTGCTGTAACCAGGGGATGCTTCCTAGGTTTGTTCTGTCGACAGCCCACCTTGCACCCATCCCATCAGCACAGCCACCACCTCCAACACCGTGGGCCGGGCTGCCTTCAGGCTAGAGAGAAACCTCCTCCAGGACACAGGAAAACCAGAACCTTCTGTCAGAGACTCATGGGAAACAGACCCCTCCTCAGCCCCTTGCAATGGCAGAAAGACAGCCACCAACTCATGAAGGAAAATCAAGTGACAGTTGGAAATACAAGTTCTCCTTTAAAGGAGATATTAAGGTTGGCAGCGCTGCTGAGCTGCCCTCCAGCAATGTTGAAAGGGCTGTTTTGGGAGACAGAGGAAAAGGAAGGGGGTGTGAGTGACAAATGGAGAAAAGGAGACAGAAAGGGAACAGGAGGAGACAGAGCAGCAGGAGGGCGAGCAGAGGGAGAGGATGAGGGTCGGAAGGGGGAGGAGCAGGTGGCGGGGCGCGGGTAAGCGCGGGACGGCAGCAGGTCTCAAAAACGCCGCCACCGGCTCTGCACAATCCCGACAGTGTCCCCTCGGAGCTCCAACACCCACAGGAGGACAGGCTCTCCACCGGCTTATTATAAATACTCAGCGCTGTGAAATCTACTCCAGAGCCCCCTGTGCCCAGAACCAACCAGTGGACAGAATTCAGGAAGTTTATCTCCAGAGACTATAGTTAACCTTCTGTTCTCAGTATTCATAAAAAATGCAAGACCTCTGAAAAGCAGGTGACACACGTACAGATTAAGCTCCTGCTCCAGAGGATCTATGAATAGCTTTGCCTTCGCTTCACAAGTGTTCCAGTGTAGATGCCAAATTACTTGGTCTTCCTATTAATAAGAGACACAGGAAACGGCAACTCAAGTTTTTAAACAGACTGAAATAGTCCGTCTCTCAGTGTCAGAAAAGGGGAAAGCCTGGATTCGTGACCAGAGAGACCTGAGACACTCTCCTTGGGGGGCTGAAGGGCTTGAGACAGTTGTAGGTGCAATACTGTGCCAGGGTCAGGGGAGGCACCTACAGTGGGCTTCACCAGCCAAGGTTGGGTATAGCCCACGCCTTGGATACTGGAATAATAATTTCTGGAAATAGTCACTTAAGATTGGGTGGTATGGGAAGAAAAGACCGCAGTGATACTTTCTGAAGGTAAAGATGCACAGATAAGTAATGGTTGAGGAATCTCTGTGACAGAGAAACCCAGCAATAACTTGTGCTTAGTGGTCATTCTTAGATGAGGCCTCCCGTGAGGATCGCTTAGCCCTGCACTCCCAAGAGTCTATTGGGAGGAAGAAAGGCGGGGGAGGGGGGAAATTAGTTTCAAGGCAATGTGTGGGAAGAGGGGGACCCAGGATACCTCCTTCAACCCAAGGAGGCTAAGGAGAAATGTGGGGAGGCTGCGGTTCCGAGATGAGAAACAGAAGGAGTGGATGATCCAGTGAACATCCTGACAGTCAGACCTCCCCTGGGGAACACGAGTAAAATGCCGCTTTCCCCTCCCACCCTCATGCTTCACTCCTAAGAACCCGCAGGTCCACATTATTAACTTCATTGTCCGTCACCCAGCAAGCACTACGGAAGCTGTGTGGATGTATAAGACTAAGGCAGGTCAGGGTGTCCTGCCTGAGCACCTTCTGTGGGCCAGACCCTTTGCTCGATGCTGGGCAGGAGGCACAGTGTCTGCCTGCAGGAAGCTCCAGGCAGGTCTCACGTTCCTGGACTCCCCCGGTTCTCCATCTGCTGGTGGGATTTGAGCTGTTACAGGATGAACTGAGAAGCCCCATTGCACCAAAGTCCCCCTACAGCAGGCCGCCTTGACGTCTGCAACGGCTCCCTAGCCTCCTCAGGAACGTTCTGCTGTGCACCATGCATCTCCTTCTGCACTGAGACCCGGAGCTCAGGGCTGCGCTTACCCACGCTAAGTATCCCTGGGCTGGGTTTCCTTGTACATTTAACTCCCTAAACCTTTGTACGGGACTCTGGTTCTCTTAGTCTGGTTTTAGTAGTTCTATTAAGTACTGTTTTTCTCTAAACCCCCTCAGATTATTGCTGGAAGAAGGCAACTTGTAAAAAAATAAAAAAATGACATTGGAATCTTAGAGGAGACCCAGACTGATCCAGGAACTTGAGATTCTGGCGGGTCCTGGAAGTGCCGATCTCCCGGGTTCCTCTGGGCCACAAGGCCCCAGAACCGGCCTCTCATCTGGGGCTAGCCACAGCGGGGCCAGCGACGTGCGACCAGCAAGCTGCAGTTCCTATCAGGTTCCCTTCAACATCAAATACACCATCTTCTCATCTGATATCTGCTCCAGGCTCAGAACCCGAGGGCTCAGCTTTCCCAGGGATCCCAGCAGAGGTAAGCGAGGGGCTCAGGGGACCCAGAGTGGGAGCACATGGTGCCCCCTCCTGCCGTCGCCCCCACGTCCATGCAGTGGCAGGGCTCCAGTCACCGGCCTCACTTACATCAACGGGTACAGCACATCCTCTGAGGAGCAGGACCCTCAGCAGCGGCTGGCCTGTGCTTCTCTTCGGCTGCTGCAGCTTCTCTGCTTCAAGCCCCAAGCCCGGACACTTCCCGGAGCATTGAACCCCAGGCCACTTGGAGATTTCCCTTTATGGAGGGAGAGAAAAGGGAGAGCAGTATTTTATTACCAGCGTTTGCTGCTCCACATTTTCTTTCCTGTGAGACTCTCCTTTCCCTCAGTATCTAACAGAAGCCCCCCAGGCGCTGAAGGAGCCTACGTATCCCAGAGGATCTCAGAGATTCTGCATCTGGGGGCTGTACTTATCATACTCATTGATTTAGAAATTAAAACTTAGAATGTTTATTTTTTATTAATTCATTAAAATGATAATTACATGTTAACATATTTTTATATGAAAAAGCTTTTCAAAAAATATGTAGTGAGAAAAGGGACACTGTTTTATGTTTCTAAATACCTCTTTGGTATCTGGCTTAATCAAACACAGTCTCGTATCTGCTTACGGACTCAATTTGTTGCTATTTCGCATATCCTGTCACCTCCGGAACGCACCACCATATACTTGTGGGAGAATGAGAGTGAAAATCGCAGGAACACCTCAGGAGTATTACTGAAAATAATTCCGCTCTTGCGGATTCCCTGGCAGGGTCTCAAGAACTCCCAGACAAGCCAAAGCTGCTGCTCCATACAACGAAATACGTTTCACCTCCACCTCAGACGATCATTCACCTACTTTGATGCAACTAGTTATCAGTTGCCTGAACAAGAGGAACTAGTTGCCTGATCAGAACTAGAACTATCCTTTGCTCCTATAAAAATGTATGGATGTAGAGTTTTTATCATTAAAAACAATCAAGCATCCGCATCCTGTATGTTTCACCTTGGGTTTTCTGTCAAACAGGCTGGGGGTCATTACATTTTAGCCCCTGGAGTTGCACCATTCCTCTCCATGGTCTATGTATTGTATTCTGCTGAATGGACAGGATGACATATGACTACCCAGTGCCACCATGTGCAGGTGGCTTGCTGAACAGCTACCGTAAGTTGCGAATTTCTTCAGTGAAGGGTACAGACGGGATGGGAATACAATGGCCACCCAGAGCAAGAATAGACGTCACATTCTAGTCCCTAGTGAGGCAAACAGCTGAAGTCCTCAGACTTTGGGCTTACCTCACTGTTTCAGAAAACTCACATTAACAATAATATCTGTACCCATTTTTACAAAAATGTTTATGAACATCAACCTCTCTTGAAACATACTATCATCGGTGTCACAGCATCGTGGGGGAAGAAAGAGGGATCAGGGTCCAAGGGCCCCCAACCCAAACAGTATTTCCAAAAACCTAGCACCACTCCCTTGTGCTGGTAAGGCAGCAAAGGTTCACGCTGTTAGATGACAATTTTCTTGACACAGAAAACCCCACACCTAAAGGAAAACCTCCCTCCCTATTTAGTTCAGTTCAATTACATCGCAGGCTTCCAGTGTTACAACTTATGCAGACCAGTGAGGGTTCACTTCCTCGCCCTGAGATTTCCTGGCTGTATAATCTCAAGAATTACTTATCTTCTACCCACTTGTAAAACGGAGTTAAGGATTCCTATCTCACCAAGTTATAAAGAAAAAGAATCACAAATTAAATGTGCCAGCCACATAGCAGGTGTTCAGTGCTTGGTGATTTTTAACCCTCTTCCTTCTTTTTGTTCTAGGAGCAGAAATGAGACATGAGACTGGTCTTATGTCCTGAACTGAGCCGGCTTTTCACTGGGAACCCCAGGGGTCTAGGCTTTCAGGAAGTCTGGAGACACAAGAGACTGGGGCAAGAGAAGATGGCAGAGAAATATTTTTTCCAACAAAAAGGGATTTTGCCAAATGTTTGTCATTTTTTGACTGATTCAACATAAGACACAGGTCTGCTTTCCTCCTCCCCAGGCCAGGAAAACAGGCCCCAACCTTCCCTGAATTTCTGTTTCAGCTTTCCAGTCTACCTCTGAAATGACACAGGCCAGCGCAGTTTGCATTTCCCAAGTCCACAGAACCCACAGAAAATCCACCAGGTTTGGGGAAGCCCTTCAGGTGAGAATGGGGTAAGAGAAATTTGCTTGTGAACGATTCCCAGGAGTAGAAATCAGTACCTGTACTTGTTACAGGCCAGATATATTATGACCTCCATGCACAGATGAGGAAACTAATGTTTGGAGACGGCAGGAAAATTCCCCAGGGCAGCCCAGCTAGCAAGAGAGTCAGAATCCGATCCCAGGCCTGTGCTGCTCCGAAGCCCAGGTATCTGAGCCCGTCGCCACTTGGTGCAGCAAGGCTGGCGGCTTCCCTGAGACGGTCTCACAAAATGGGCAAACTCTCCCTCGCTCTAAGTTTCTGACTTTACTAAACCCAATATCACAACCAAAATCAAAATCAAATTTCTTCAGAAAAACCATCCCTAAACTAGACACAAAAGTAAGAATGGCAGGACACCACAAACAAGATTTTAGACGTGTTGGAGTTGTAGATTATTTATTTTATGTTTTTAGGATTTGATTAGACCAATTGTTAAGATTAGCAGGATGTCATAATTTACAGATTTTCTTGTATCATAGATTAATAATTTGATATTAATGGATCCAATAAGGTTTCTAGCTCCCAGTATATATCAGGAGCTATAGATGCTATAGCTGAAGAAAAGGTATTCCTTTGCCTTAAAGAAGATATAATGCATATTATAAGACACAATGGATATAACTACATATATATTTGGGTTGGTGGGGGAGTAAGAAGGGAAAGAATAAAGTCCTAAAGGAGGAACAATCAGCCAGTGGAGTGTCCAGGCAAGACCTGAAGGAGTGAGAAGGCATTGTTTGAGCTGACTCTTGACATTGAACTAGGGTTTTGTCAGAAAAAGTGAAGACAAGAGTCTAAGAAAAGGGAACAACTTGAACAGGTGAGTGACGGCGTGATGAGGTCAGTAAACAGCGGCCGGAGGACAGGCATGTCCAGGTACCTGAAGAGAGAGCAGGCGGACGGCTGGAGCTGGGAGGGCAGCCAGGGGTGAGCATGGTCACCCCGGGAGAGCCTTTCAGGAGAGGGTGGCAGTTTCAGAGAGGCCCTGGAAGGCTCGCCCTGGCACACGGGCTGCTTTAGAGGCCAGACTAGGGGCAGAGCCTGACCTGGAGCAATGACACCAGGAAGGGGAAAGAAACGACATGGAGGTGCGGTGATGATGACGCGGGGAGGATGGAGCGCTGGCCAGCGGCTGGCTAGAGCAGGGAAAGGGAAGGGACCCAAGGAGCCTGAGGTGCAGCCGCTGTGACAGGAACACGTCACCATCAGTAAGACCTGGGGACCCTAGGAGGGGAGCTGGCGCGCAAGGGAGCATCGTGAGTTTGGGTTGGAACTTAAGGAACTGGGGCCAGGTGACCACATGGGGCAGAGAAGGAGAACATGGGTGCAGTATTCGAGAGAGCGTTTGGTGGCACAGAAACCTATCTGAACATAAAGGCATAAAGGCAGGAAATGAGGTCAAAGGCAGCTGAGATGATCAGGGAAGAAGAGAAGGGAACTGAAGACAGAACCTCGGGGCCCATCCGCCTTGATTGGGTAGAAGAACATCTCCAGATAAGACCCAGGACAACTCAGAAATAGTTCCTTCTCACAAAACATCAGGAGTCCCTGATCTCACCCACTTTCCTTTTTTCTCAGATGAAAAAAACCCAGACCCAAAGGAATAACTCAGGTTTATCTAAGGTTTCACAGCTGCTTAACAGCAAAACTGAGATCAGGTGGATTAAGTGACCATTGGGAATTAGTTTTGCCTTAGCAACGCGGTTGCACGACCTCATGTGGCACGGCTGGACTCAGAGAAGCCCAAGAACAAAGTAGAAACCCCATTTCTCTCTGCTGCATCAGTCCAGCACTGTGACTGTGCTCGACTGCGTAAGCAGCTCAGGGCCTCAAACCACTTGTTATTTACCTTGTTGTTCTGTCCCTCCACCCTCACTCTCCCACCACCATCTCCTCCACCAGTGCAACTACAGAGCAGAGAAATTACAGTTGAGTTTCCTTTTTTAAGTGCACACATGATCATAGGCTTTTGGAGTTGAAAGAACTTTAGAGTTCATCTACTATTAGTTTGACCTTGGCAGAAACAGACCCTGAAAAGTTCAGTGACCAGGTGGCCAGCTAGTAGCAGGACCCAGCCCCAGGGTCCACTCTTGTTTCTCTCCATCACACCACCAGCCTTCAGGGCAAGAGACTTGTGTTTAAGACAAGCTCTTTGCTCTCTGGTTTCTCAAAACGTGCGCTACTTAGCCCTCCCCACTCATGACGCTTCATCTCAAAAGAGCTCCACGGTCCGAATCGTTTGCGTGGTGTCTTACCCTCTTTTGGACAGTCAAAATGCTTATTCCCTTATTAAAACCATGGGAAGTCTTGCAGTAAAGAAACGTGTTTAATTATCCAAGAATATTTCCCAAATTTACTTGACCACAGAACTCTGGCCCTTGCCCTGCCCCTCTATCTAACTTAAAACCCAGTGGTCTGCAAGGATTGTACTTTGGGAAACACCACCTTTGCCTAATTAGTAAGATTTCCTTTGTGGGGCCCAAGCAGAAGGCCTCACTGTGGGAATGGGTGGGGAGGCCATGAGGGACAGAGAAGGAGAGACAGGGAAGAGTTCCAGTCTCTTCCAGAGCCCTGTGCTCTGCCGAGCACCAAGACCAGAACAGCTATTTCGGACATTGTCACTTGGGATCCTGGTCATAAGCTGAGGGCCCTCCTCTCCAACCGAGTGTTCTTATGGGAAAGTGGGTTTTAGGGGCTCCTGCACTCCTCGTCACTAGCACGTGGGTTTCGCTTTGCTCCTACCCCATGGTCAGCAGCACTGCTACGTGGTCAGTGTCCTTCAGGTTACCTCCACAGCTGCCCCCCAACCCTGATCCGACCTGTCACTTCACATCTGGATGACTGAGACAGCCTCTAATGAGTCCCCACTTAGCTCTTCTGCCCAGTAACTTACCTTACACACTGCAGTCATATTAACCTTCTTAAAACACAATGTTTCACCTGCTTTAAAATAAAATTCCACAACCTGGAAGCTCTCCTTAAGGTAAGAAAACGTATCTACGCCATGCTGTCTCTCCGTGCTCCACAGTGCAGATTCCTCGCAGCCCCAGGCTCCCAACCTCACGTTAACTGAGCCCAGCCATCTGACTTCCAGCATCCAGCTCCAGTCCTGACTTTGCAGACCCTGCCAGGAGCTCTCCCCACCCGCTCCTTGCAGACACTGGGCCCCTAGCCCCACATCTACTTGTATTGCTCCTTTACCATCTCCTGAGTTTTCCAAGTGATAACAAACTCAGGAAGCAAAAAGATGATGCCTTATGACGTTCAAGGCACTTAGTATTCAAATAAACCCTTGCTGAATACAGGAATTAATCCATGTTGACCTCAGAACTATGAGCTCGGGAGAAAACTTCATGTCTACACAGAACATTGGAGGCATGAACCTCTTTCTAGGTCTCCAAGGCATGTAGATCTTTCTAGTTCAATTCATCTTAGTTTTACAAAAAAAGAAGATTGATTCTCTCCTATCCTGGAGGACCAGTAAGTTCTCATTGTTTTTCGTGTGGACAGAGCTGTGCTTTCTGCCACCTTCTTGCAGGCTCCTTGCCACACTCGGCCTCCAGAGAGAGAGTCTAGACGGAGTATATTAGGTGATATTTAAAGACGTATCTCTAAATTTTCCAAGGATCTGGCCAAAAAGAGTGTTCTTCCCAAAAACATCATCCCTATTGACCACTGTTCCTTCCTTGAGATAAAAAGGTAGATTAAAAAAAAAAAATCATAGTCCTTGAGGCACCCAGAGTTGATGCAGTTTTACTCAAAATGTGCTCAGAGGAACACCCGCAGCAAAATCACCTGAGAGAGGTTGTTAAAATACAGGTTTCCTGACCCTGCTCAGAAAATTTCTTACTAAGCCTGTGGTGGTGCCTGGAATCTGCATTTTTAAAAATCTCTCCGGGTGCTTCTGATGCATGTTCAAGTTTGAGGCCCACCAGCCCAATGGAAAAGACAGGCAAATAGATAGTTATAAAACAATGGTGTCCACTTAAAATGAGAGAAATTCACAATGCATAACAGAGGTGCAAGGAGAGGAAGTAGTGTGAAGAGGTTAGTGTGACGATCAGAATGACCTGGATTCAAATCCTGCCCCTGCCACTGACTTGCTAAGTGACCGACCCAGTCTCGGTGTCATGTGTCTGACATATATAAAGCAGGAAAAATACCCACTTCATACAATTATTGCAAGATTTCAATGAGATTATGTATATAAAATACCTGCATAAATCTCGGTCACTTCATCACTCTGAACTCATCAGGATTGTTATTCGTAATAATTAATGAAATTTAAAGGAAAAGGGGCAGATCAGAAAGGCCTCTTAAAAAAAAAAAAAGGTGGTCTGAATTTAATTTTAAAGCAGGCTGTCTCCAGCCCACAAGATTTCTAGAACTTTTTAAATTTTGTATCTTCAATTCTAAAATTTGACCTTTTTAATACTAGGTTAACCAGGTGCTATTGTGCAATTTCAGCGCCTCTCTTCACATTGGTGTTTGAATTGTACCAACGTCATATGAGACCAGATCAAATCAAGGACCAATCCAGAAAGAGAGGAAACAGTGAATGGCATGGGGAAGTTCAATCTACTCAGCCATAGAGGTCAATGCCATGTTCATGCTATAAGCAGATGTGTCACGTGGCCTCTCACCTTTTGCCCACTAACACCTACCAGATATGTGATGTGGCCTCTGACCTTTTGTACATGAGCACCATAAACAGAAACCTGAGGCATAAGTACACAAGGCAGAATGGTTCTGTCCCTAAATCTATTAGTAATGGATTAGATACTCCTTTAGTAACAGTTTCAGTATCACCACAATTGCTAATCTTATCTTCAAGTGAATGGACAATTCAACAAATTATCAGATGAGACCTGATTAAAACTGACATTTAACATTTCCTACTTAGCAGAATTTTGGTTAACTGTGAGACCAGATTTTCTTGGACTTATAAACCTTTGAAGCTATTAATAACAATTTTTTTAACATACTCTAATGGGCATTTTCTGCATGACTATTAATTACACTTAAATAACAGACCAGACTAAACACAGACCAGGCCCTGAGGTCACGTGATTCCACCTCCATGCTAGTGATTAGTTTCAGCAAACCACACCATCTGACACATTAAAATAATTTTTTAGTTTATTTTACTGCATTTACAGTTATTTGACTTTATTTATAAATTTGGTTTGCCTTTATAGTTACAAAAGAACCATAAGCATAAGAAGCATATCCCTAGTTTTAGGTTTGTACATATTTAACAACAGCCAAGTTATTGATTATCCCATGGAGCTGCAACAAATTCCCTATAAAATAGGTCTATATACTGTGTGGGTTTGAGCAACATCAAATTAGACAATCCCAAAGGACTCTGCTTAGAGAGCTCAGTCTATCTGTCTGTAACTGTCTCCGTTGGCGGAGCCTGTCCCTGCCTTTCCACCAAGGATAAGCAGCAGAGAATCTGCGCCTTCGGAAACCCATACCTGAAGCCACCCTTGCAGTGTATCTGCTCCCTGCAGTCTTGGGCCAGTGTTCCATCAGCTGCAACCCAAATCAGCATTTGCAAAGCTCTTAATCTGGGGGTGAGGGGAGAGGGAGGAGGTCAGGAGAGCATCCTCTTCCAATGAGGAAAGCATTTGCCTTACACTTAGAGCCATTTACCTCACCTGAAGAAGTGTGGTCGGTGGTGGTGGTGAGAATTACTGAGTTTGATCACAGGAAATGACTAGATATCAGCACGCTTGTCACCACGCTCCCCCAGCCCTCCTTTATTCAGCAGAAAGTGTTTCAACACCCCACGATCAGTGGGGTGGGTATTCTTTCCTTACGCATTTCTTGAATCATGCAGTAGAAACTGTAATACCCTCTTCATCATAAAGATGGAGTTGAATGTATTTTTCAACAGTAACATAGTATTTCTCCCTGAGGAACTGTGACTAAGTAAGTTCGGGAACAAGCCGTGGATGACATTTCCTTGGTATCCCTCTAAGCACAAGGTACACCCAAGGACGGCTGAATGAGTGAATCCATTCTAGACCGTGCTGGTCTCCAGAAGCCCTGCAGAGCCCAGGGGCTTGAGGAAGTCTAACCACTACAGAACATCTATGCCTTTTCATCACACTTTGGGCTTCCAGGATTCTTGGGACGGCCCAGAGCTGACCTTTCTCAGTGCTCAGAAGCCAAAGTGAGAGTCCAGCTAGTGAGCGTATAACCTGACCAAGGCTGGGAATCGCCGCTGCTCGGAGAATTACAGAAACTTGGAAATACCGAGTAGTTCTATGTGAAAGGGGAAGGACAGAAAGCAAAAATAGGAAAGAAAATCAAAAAGGGGAAGAGAATTATTTCCGACCAAATCATATCTGAATAACATAGGCTCAGTCATAATATAGCCAAATGCACACAAATAAAATGAAAAGAGATGGTGGAAGTTTAGAGAGACCATTACTGCAGCGATTAGGAGGCTGGTGTTCCAGTGAACATCCCTGAACAGGCTCTCAGTTCCTTTATGAAGCTGGTTAAAAGAGTGTCTTCCTCTAGCAGACAGTCAATAAGAGCTTGCTAAATAGAATTAAACCCAATAGAGGCACTGAGGGATCCCAGAACCATGAGAGAGAGGAGCAGGTTAGAAACTTCTGAGAAACACCAGAATGGGGAAAGAATGGGCAAAGTGGAGACTTGAGCCTTAGGAGTAGGAAGGGGGAAAAACAAGAAACATAACAAGTCAAGGCCAATGTTCTCCCAGTGGCCCCTCCAGCTCGGAACCCTTGGTAGGACCAGTTTGTTACTGAAGGACTTCTACAGTAGCACAAAAACCAGATTCCTCTTTAGCTCACCTGTCCCTTTCCTGAGTGCGTTTTGCAGTTGTGACCCATGCTGTTTTCTACCGCCCTCTGAATCTTTCCATTGTAATAGGATTATCTTGCCCCATGTACAACACAGCCTCCCTTCTTCCCTATCTGCCAGAACTGCTCATTCTTCTTCCTTCTGGTGTGTGTAGACCCCCAGCCAAGGAACCCAGTCTTGTGCTTGGTTCCCCATTAAAAGATGATAGCATGCGCCAGTCTGTCATGAACATTAAGGGAAGGGGTGGTAGACACAGGTGGGGTGGGGATGAATGAGGAGTCAGGCGAGGAGATGAAATGACAACTGCCTTTTCATATCAACAAGGCCAAGGTCAAGCAAATCACATCCATGATCAAAATGCTTAAAGGAAAAGGAGTTGATTTAAGATACCAGTTTCCATGGCTCATACATGATTGGCTTTTAGACCATTAGAGATCTAAGATCTCACCAGAAAAAGTAAGAGAGGTAACATTCACTTGTTCTGAGCATCTTCTATGTATGGGGCATTCCGCTGGGCTCTTCACGTAGCTAATGGCACCTACTCCTCCTAACAACCTATGAGATGAGAAAAATAAGACTCAGAGAGGTTAAGTGCCTTGTCCAAAATTACACAGCCAGTAAGTGGTGGACAAGCTGGAATTTAAACCCGTGTCCTTTCCACCGTGTGAGTACTTCAGGAAGCAACCTGGCAGCTAGCTGTGGACTTTGGTGGGTAGATGTCACTGGACTGGGGAATGGACTATGGAAAGTAGGTGAGCTGGGGTAAATGAGGTGAACTGAGGTGGCAGTGCCGAGCTAATAGCAAAAATCATCAACAGTATTCATTAAGTACATGCCAGACATCACGCTAAGTCCTCGCCAGCGGCATCTGCAATGCCCATTAGGTGGGAATTACAATCCTTCCTGTGCAGAGAGTCTAAGAGCTGGCCCGAGGCCACACAGCCAGTGAGAGCGCGGTCAGGGCAGTATCTGACTTCACATTGCGAAGCCTCTGAGGCCTGGACAGGCTTCCACTTCAGGGAAAAAGGAACACTGTGTACACCGTGAGGAGGAGGTGGCCACCGTGGGTGTCTCTCCCAAGCCTGCCCTCAACTCACACTGGAGAAGCTGAGGCAACACTTAGAGACTTACCAGTGGAGGCTCACATTAGAATCACCTGGGTAACACTTCAAGTACTGCCCCTACCCCCAGATATTCTGAGTTAACTGGTCTGGGGACGCTCGAGGTCGACCCGAGGTTTCTGATTTATGGGTGAGCAGCCCTCACTGTGATGGCTGCTGAGTTCAGAGAAGCTCTGGGATGCCTGGGGGTGTTGGACACATTTCTGAACTGAGTCGTCATTGCTGAGAGAGTCAATTCATATGTTGCACAGTTTCGAACAGGGCAAGGCATATAAAGAATCCAGTGTGTCTGCATATGGACAGGACACCACTGACGTGAGCTGGCTGGCTCAAGACCTCAGCGTGTCTGTGGAGGCCCATTTTTAGACAGGTGTTAGATTTCTGGGTGCCTGTGAGATGTGCGTTTGGGGTGCATGTTCGAGGTGTGGATGATGTGAGGTGCTGAAAGTGGATCTTACAAAGGAACCATGGAAGGGCGTCTGAGGGTTTCTGTTAATTTTAAAATGGTGTGATATTAATATATGGAGGGGTGGCCACTCCAACTTTTAGCGTGTCTATTAAAAACGCAATCATATGGAAAGGTCTGACCTAGATTCCTTACACGTGATTGATAATTCATAAAACTTAAAGTCTGGAAACTAACTATACAAGAAGGGAAGAAAACCAAGTTAACAGAGAGGCAGTTGGAGAAGGGGGCAATGACGAGGCCCTCTGGGTGGCACTCCCACTCTGTGCTTGGACATTGCCTGGGAAAAACTCACTGCTTTCCTCTTCTCACACACTCACAATACTTCTGACACCAGCTGTCGGTTTTGTACACCAAGAAAATTCTGACACTAACTACCTGGAGTTAGTGTGGACCCACAGGTGGAGGGCTTGGTTCCACAGACCATGCCCCAAAGCAGACTGCAAATAGCAGGTCCATGGCTTCTGTCTGACTTGGCTGCAGGTGGGAGGTCCCAATGACCCCCTGCTTGGCTTTGTCCATTCCGAAACAGAACACAGGGAAAGGCTTAGGTTTACGGGTTTATTATGTAATGAAGGATATGATCAAGGACACAGATGAACAGCCAAAGAGATAAGTAGCGAGAGGTCTGGGAGGGTCCCAAGTGCAGAAGCTC
This sequence comes from Manis javanica, assembly GCF_040802235.1. Lineage (NCBI taxonomy): Eukaryota > Metazoa > Chordata > Mammalia > Pholidota > Manidae > Manis > Manis javanica. The sequence goes on from NC_133169.1 coordinate 5,617,179, forward strand.
CTGCCCCTGTGCAGCTGGGGTACATCACCCTCCCAGTACATAGATGTGTTCACCAACCCAGAAGCTCCCCAAACCCATATTTTCGGGATTTTCATGGAGGCTTCATCACATCAACATGATCAATCATTAACTCAACCTTCAGCCTCTCTCTCCTCCCTGAAGATTGGTGGGCAGGACTGCAAATGCCAAGCTTCTAATCATGGTGTCGTCTTTCTGGGGACCAGCTCCCATCCAGGAGCCCACCCAGAGTTGCCTCATTAGAACAAAAGATGCTCCTGTCACCCAGGAAATTCCAATGGATTTAGGAACTCTGAGCCAGGAACTGGGGTCAAAGACTAAGGACTATAACAGAAGATGCTCCTGGCACTCTTAGGAACCCTTTGCTGGGAATCGGGGGCAGGGACCAATACATACACCATCCACTACCTCACAGACTAGACGCTGTTGGAAGTTTCAAATCGAGGATTCAAATAAAAGATTTTGGAAACACCTTCCCCACTTCCCTTACCTTTGGTGTTTATAAAGCAAACAGAACTTAACCAGAAGCAGAGGCAGGGGCGTCCGCACTGCCTGCTGGTGCTCTGACCACAGACACAGAGCAGGGAACATGAGGTGAGGGACGAGGTGAGGTGTGCCTGCCCGCCAGCGACAAGGTCCTGGGACAGGCACGTATCCTGAGCACCTCAGGGGCCAGTCTCCAAGAGGAAGCAGATGGACTGACCCTGAGCAGCCCCTCTTGTTCAGGGACCAGACTCTCTGAACGTGCTTGGACAGCATGGCCCAGGGTCCACACCTCCTGGGGCTGAGGAATCCCGGCCATGCCAGGCCGCCGCAGGCGTTCCAGACAGACCCCAGGGGCATTTCCCGTGTGGAGGGATTGCTTCCACCCAAAGGAGCTGGTCGCTGAGACTGAGCCACCCATCTCAGAAGTCCACCCACAGCCAAATACAACTACTCTCCCAGCCAAATGCAGCCACACACACGGCTGGTACCTGCATTGTGGAGGCCACCTCACATTACCCCACCCCCATGCTGAGCGCTGGTCCTCATCAGAAATGGCGTGGTTAGGCCCTTCACAGCTTCCAGAACGCTTCTATGTCCAGTATCTCTTAACACAATAGAAGCACCCACGTAACACCTACAGAGGCTGAGGTACAGGAAGGGCCAGAGCGCGAATCTGGGTCTTCTGAATCCAAATCCCAGGCTCTTCGCGTAGCAAAGGCAAGTCTAAACCCAGCACCCAGAAATTAACCTGCAGGGGTGCCGGCCTGCAGACCCTTCCGATATCCAGATAAATCCTCACCCAGGTGCAGAAGGGCCTTCAGGAGAGAATCCATATGGTTCTTCTCACCTGATGCCTTTCCCTTCTGGTCACAGAAGGAAGGAAATGTGGGATTTGACTCAAAAAGCATCTGAAAGTGTGTGGTGTGGAGGCAGGTGAGGGAGTATTATTGCATATAAACAAATTTTTTGTAAATATAAGGTGACAGATGTTAGGTAGACTTTTGTGGTGGTCATTTCATAACAAATACAAATATCAACTCATGATTCACACACCTGAAACTACATATCAAAATTATACCACAATTTAAAAAAAAAAAAGAAAATGCAAACAACATTTTTAAAAGATCACAGGTTTTAGAGTCAGGCATACATGAGTTTCAAAATTATTAGTTACATTTCCTTGAGCAAATCATTCCACTTCTCAAGGTTTAATATCCCTCTCTGTCAAGCAGGAGAAATGCCTTACGGAACCACAAGGATTCAAGTAATGTGTGCAAAGCTGTGAGCATGGAACCTGGTGTGTAAGTCCTCAAATGTTAGCTTTTCAAACATTTTCCACACACATACAAGCAAGTATGACCATAGACAGCACTCTCTGATGAGCCACCGTTAGCACCCTCCCTTGCTGGTATCTAACGTCCCTGCAGTGACTCATAATTGCACTGCCTCTGTTATCCCAACCATGAAGTGCACATGAATGTAGAGGTGTCCGGTGGAAAGAGCACTGGATTAATAGCAAAGAAAACCCCAATTTCATTTTCCACTCCACTACCAGTGTGCTGTGTGACCCTGAACGTGTCCTTCCTGCTTCTGTTATTTCTGACCCCTCTGAAATGAGGGCTCGGATGCGATCTCCGCGGCTCATTCCAGGATGCTAGCTCTGTTCCTCTAGGGAAGGGCTGAGAAGGCGAGCAGTCGGCAAAATGGTGCTGCACCCCTCCTGGCTTGAACCAACTCCCGCCTCAAACGGCCGGCCTGAGACGTTCAGCCACTTGGAAAAATTCTCCTTCCCCTTCCATGGGGCTCTTGAACCCCAGCCAGGACTCAGAGGTCCCCACAACAAACAGTCCCAAGCCATCCAATAACAAAGAGAAAGGCGACCGGGCCGGCGAGGCGGGGAAGATGAGGCTGGCCGGCTGCACTTCCTTGTCCCCAGCTGAAAAGGCCCGGCCACCGGCCCCATGCCCGGCCACCCCAAACCTGGGGCTGAGTCACCTCTCACCCCAAGTCGCCCTTCTCACAATTAAGTCAGCAACTCTGCTGAGAAAACCCAAGTTTGAAAAGCTGTCCCTTCCGAAACACAGGAGATCAGCAGTACTGCCAGGCGCCTCCGACCCATCCCGGGCCCAGCTCTGCAATCGGCCTGTCTTGCCTGCCAACAATTTCGAGCCTGCTAATGCTGTTTATTGTATCTTGCAGCTGCTATGGATTCGTTTGTTCGGCTTCAGTCTTCTTTGGTTACTAGGGTTCTTTCTTCCTCCATAACATAAATCCACACCCCCAAAATCTGAGATTTTGATTTCTTGAGTCTATGGTACCCCATTCCCTTCTCTTCCTTGCCTGACTTGAAACCACTTTCTGCCTCCTTCTTACAACGTTTCCTGGGACACCAGAAGTATATTCAGAGCTTTCGTTTTCAGAAGAGAAAGAAAATTAAAGAAAAAAAAAACACATAACTTACGTTCATCCAGGAATACACAGATCAGGAAAGAAGAAAACAGAGCTATAATCCACGGTGTTCCCCCAACCCAAAAGGAAGAATTTGTTGTGAAACGCTTCTTTTTCCACTTTGCCGGTGAAGGAACCCGGTGGTAGGCATACATCCACAGGCTGATGCAAGATGCCTTTGAGAGAAACCTCACATTCTGAGGATTCCTGGGAAAGCGCCAGGGATCCCAGCATCCAATATATTGCACATTTGGTTTCAATTAGGAAGGGGGTTGGGGAGGGAAGAAGGAAAGTCACCAATCAGAGCTGTTTTCTGTTTAGAGACTATTTCTTTTGACCCAAGGGACCACGGGCAAAGCTATAATTTACAGCAAAACCCATTCATAGAAGAAAAAAATATGTATAACCATAGGACAGACTTAAAGACACAGGTCCCTTCCGCCTCATCCCCACCGCATCCATCCCCAAGCCCGCCCCTTCCCCTGAAGACCTGGTCCCCACCCTGAGCCCCCACCTCGTTTTTCTTACTTGAGCTGAAGCTATAAGCACAACTTCAGGCTTGGAGTCTCTTGCAGTTGAGGCTTCCAGGACAGCTGGGTCACACACATGGGGCTGATCTTTGGTGTTTTAGCCACAAAAGCCCACAGCTGAGCCCTCCCTCAAAAAGGTTTGATTTAATCCCTTCCCCCCACAAAAAAATTGGACAATTTGAGAGTCTAGGATTCCTATTTTTTCCACTCAGTTCCCAGTGGCTGCTGCCTACAAGGGTCTGTTCCTGTCCTGGATTCATGCCGCTAAATGAAAACACAAGCGTTTACAAGGACTTTCTAAACTATTTCAAAAACCTTTTTTTCCCCCCTTTTCCTTTTTTTTCAATCCGTGGCATGGCCAGAGATCATGTGAAAGAGGAGTGTAGGCAACAGGAAAGAACCCTTCCCGGGCTCTCTAGATGATGAGGAATGACCCCCTCCGTCCGTCCATCGAGGCTCCTGGCCTCAACCCCTGGAGCCTGGATCATTCCTGAGCAAGCATGGGCCGCCTCCCTGGAGATCCTGAGTCTCTGTGAGCACAGGAAACGCAGAACAAGCAAAGCCTCAAACCTGGAGGATCTGTGGAGGAAGGTGGAGGGCAAAAGAGGCCTCCTTCCTCTAGGCTCCTGGGCCATCACCAGCTCCTCTCTGCTTGGAGGCCATCGGGACGAGCAAGAAAACAGGTGGGGCAGACAGGAAGAGCAGAGCGAAGGGGTGCCGGAAGGCCATTCCCGCAGTAAGTGTGGGCGGGAGAGGCTGTAGAAGAGGGACAGGGAGGCAGGGAGGCCTCCAGCTGGGATGGCCGTGAAGGGCCAAACTGTCGGCGCTGAGTCCCCAGCGGCCCGTAGGCTGAGTCAGAAAGTGGCCTTTTGCATCTGTGCTTCCCAGCGAGAGGAGGACACGGGGAGCTTGGCGACTGTTCAGGGCGCAGCCACACAGAGGTTCAAGGTGGAAAACAGGGCCTGAGTGAAGAAACTAGAGTTGGGGTCATGTCACACAGAAAAGAGAGCAGCACACACATAAACCCAGTAAGAAGACTCTTCAAATAACTTGGAAAATCTGAAGTCAGGCTGAGTGTGACAGAGGCCAGGACACTCAGTTCAACTCATATTGAGCATTTATCAGGCACTGTACTGGGTGCTAGCCTGAGACAATTACAGACACCTGAGGGGACAGACAGTCCTGGAACACTCCCCAAATATCTAGGCCTGCAGTAGTTTACCTCTTTGGTGTTCCCATAAAGAATGTACTGATAGTATGACCTATAATTTCATACACTATAGTTCAGGTGGGGCAGTTTCATTTCATGAAACCAGAATCTAATAAGGAACCTGTTAAGGGTAAGCATGCATCCTAAAACACCAGTATTCAAGGTGGTTCTCCCCCAGAGGCAGGTTGTGGGTCTGTCTGCATTTGTGTATAACTGGCACTCCAGCTTGAGCCAGGGATGTTGACTCCCAAACCTGGACTCACGGGGGGTCTGAGGAGGGATGGGCAACTCTACCAACAGCCTGTTGTACTCAGACCAAGGAGGGTCCTGGGAAGAAGTCATCGAGGGAAGAGAGAGCCAAGGGACCACCACCGAGCTGTGTCACAAGTAAGGAGAGGCTCTAAGAAAAACACCACTTCTGTCGCTCAGGTTATTCTCAGCCAAATCTGGGTCCACCACTGAACTCCAGGACAAAGGGGCTACCAAAAAATAAGAGCAAGGAAAGCTGGAAGAGGTGTGTTCCTAAGGTATCTGAGGGATATTTAAAGCAAGTACGAGGAATCATCAGATTTGATCCTCCATGTTAGAAGACAGCTCTGGCTGGGGGAGAGGGTATGTTTCTTCAGCTACAGCAGCCATGGCTGCTGAAGCTGCAGTTGAACAGACAGAAAATGGCAAGGGCCACTTCAAAGCTGAGAGGAGTAATTCATGGAACACACAGAAAAAAATTTTCCTGCAGCCTCTCAGAACTATAGAGTTTTGAGTAAGGCTGGAATTTTTAAAATTGTGGTAACAGAAGTGGAGAAATACCATTCATTTTGTTCCTCTTTTATGAACAAATTTTGCCCCCTGGTTTGGCTTGGGAAACATGAGTCACACTGATCAGAATGATTTATCTTCCATAGGAGGTAATACGTCCTGGTTATGAGGACTGTTTTACCCTGAAAATGAATGACTGACAAACAGTACAGAATACCATTCCCTGGACCTCACTGAAAATGGGATAGACCTATCTGGAATGGTCAAGATACAGTATTAATTAGAAGTAAGGAAATGTGCAAAATGACCTTTCAAGACCTTTTCCAGTCTACAAGCAAAAGTTCCAGTAAATACCAGCATTAGGAATTAAAATAACTATAGAATTTCTGTGTCCAAATGGCTCAGGGTTAGACACCCTTGTGATGCCTTAGGAAGTAAAAGGGAAGAATGTCACTAACCCAGTTTAAGAATATACACAGAAAACCAAACCCAGTCGGTACATGTCAGCATCACAAGGAACTAAAATCGGAAATTAGCCACTGTAACCTAGAGCCTAGTTAACCGTCTTCTCTCCTGACCAATCCCCCGCTTCTCTCTCATTCATTTCTTACTTCTCTCTGTGTCTCTCTTCTCCTCTGCTCATCTCTTGCTTTAACCTATTCTTTTTCAGCAGACCAGCCTTTTCTGCTTCTTTTCACAAATTACTGGAGATGCCTTCAATAAAATGTTACCTTCGCTCTCAGATGAGATCTCCTCACCTCCAGTGAACAGGAGAGAATATTAATTGAGGCCCAGAGATGAAGAATCTGATGGGCCAGGTGTGTTTCATGGATTCACCCTCCATCTCTACACTGGAGGGCAACGTGGAATACGACTATGTCCCCATCACATTCACAAGGGGGTCAGTTCTCAGAAAAGTGGCATCATACATTGAAAGGCAGGCCAAAAGTATCTGCTCCATCCATAATGAACAAAGCCTGACAATCCTGGATTTTAAAGAAATTTTACCTCACCAAACAAAACCAGAGAATGCTGTATACAGTAGAATCGTATTATGCACATATTTAACATACACCAATTTTAGAACCTAACCCTTAAAATAAGATGGCTTGTTACTGGTTAATCTGTCTACAATAGACAAACCGACTGACATACAGTAAGGCTTGAAGGCTTACAGTTTCCTAAACCAATTTGGAGGAAGTCCACATTTCTACAAGGCAGTAGACATACTTTGTTTTCTCTAAAGCAGAATGGTCTAAATGTCCCGATCGATGCACGTAAACTTTGTTTTTTTTCCTGGGCTTAGCTCATGCTTCAAGAATCTTGGTGTGTTTAAGAATTATCTTATGGAGTTGTATCCACAAAAGAATGACTGTTAGCTTTATGAGTGTTTTAAAGGTCTTTCAAAGATTATCTTAACACTAACAAATTTTTCCCTTTATGGGCTGGGTCCTGAGCCTGCATGTTACGAGATGCTATTTCTCTCTGATGGACTTTGGTGGAAAATTATCCAAGCTCAAACAATGAGAGAGCAGGGTCACTTTGAATAAGTCTTTAACTTTTCAATCTGTAAAGTGGGAGATGATATGAACTGACAACTCAAAGGGTTGTGAGGATAAACGAGGTTGGAAAAGACTAATTTGCTGAGTACCTACTATGTGCTAGGTTCTCCCTTAAGAATGTCACATTTATTATTTCTCTTCTCACAAGAACCTTAAGGGCTGTTATTTCCCCAACAGCCACATAAAGAAGCTCACACACATGATCACACCTGCAGAGCCAGAACACGTGCATGGATATATGTGCATCTGTTGACAGGAAAGTGGGTGTGTTTATGTGGTGAACGGGGAAGACGCAGGGCAGGTAGCAAAGAGTCAACCCTTGGCTTTTCAGGGACTCAAGTCTTGTTATGCCTGTGGAGAACCGTCCACGTCATTTCCCTTCCCATCCTTTTCCCCCTGAAGCCCATCTTTGCGCCCTGCTTCTTAGCACTTCCACCAGAGAAAGAAACAAGAAATTCGTTTAAGAATTAAAAGCATTCTGTCTGTGACTCTTCCATAGATGAGCTTAAAAGTCAAGTCAAGAGGAAGTCGAGGTGAATGGCCAAGATCAGGTTCTTATTTGCCTGTTTTAACAACGCTGCGTATAGTACTTCACCGTTGAAGGGGCGCTTTCACAGACATGACTTCATCTGATCCTCAGACAGCCCCAATATGTACTCAGGGCAGATATTAATATCCTCATTTCACAAATAAGGCAAGGGAAGCTCGGGGAAGAAGGAACTTCTTGGAGAGATCTTGCAGGTAAATGGCAGAATCCGAGTTTGAATCCGTTTCTGCTGATGCCCAGCCCTCTTCCTGCCCACTTGACATCAGCAGACCTCGAGCCAGACTCCCGAGTCACGCCCAGTGCGAGTGAAGCAGATCCCCTGGTTTCCCTGCCTCCTCTGCTGCTCTCCCACCTCATTGTTCACAGCAAATCCTCGCCTCGGCAGAGATTCTGAGCTGAGGGGTGAAAAACTAGGTGCAGAAAACTCAGAAGTGACTCGGTTTTGGATTCTCTGAGGGCAGCGAGGGCCACCAAAGGAGCTTTCAAAACAACGTATTTCCCATCATCATTGCAGGAACGTGACTCTTTTCCAGGCAAACGTCTGGAAACCTAAACTGTCCTTGTCTGATAAGAAAGCAACTTAGTTTTAAAAGTCTCCAGGGAACAGGCTCTCTCAACAGCCTGAGAGTTTATCGACATTCAGTGTCAACAGTTCTGCTTTATATTCATCCAGAATCTCTCCTGCCACCACCTTGCCTCATCCTTGCCTGCACTCAGTGGAAACAGCCCTCAGCTAGTTAAATGCTCTTCCAGCTCCTCACATTCATATGCATGTATTTCAGGGCAGACTGGAGTTGGAGCAGCAGCAGTATTTTTCCATGCTCAGGCCCAGTTTGGAGCAACCGTCTTATACATAATGATAACCCTGCTTATGAAATTTGAAGACCCTCATCTGCCTCGCTTCCGGGCTGGGTTTTTTTCAGCGTCTGGAAGAGAAGCAATAAAATCCCCACTGACTGTCCTGTTAGGGGTCCAAGAAGTCTGGAAAATCAAAGCACTTTTAGTTTGAGTCTTGCATTTAGGGATTCGACCTCCTTTCTTCCTGTGGTCTCAGGAGGGCATGGAGACGTCTGAGAGGTTAGTATCTGTGACTTCCTTCTGGGACGGAGCCTCTACATAAGGATTAAGTGTCCCTTTTATCCTTCACAGCTTCCCACTTTAGAGATTGTTTGCCTGATGTCCTAGCACTTAGCTCTCAAAGCACACCTCCATCCCACTGCCCTAAGTTACACCATGGACACCACCTCTCTGTTTCTAACACACAACATATTTCAAAGCAGAAAGGAATTTATAACACCAATGTTATTTTTCCATGTGCAATTCCAGTTTGGAATGTCCAGAAGCACTCAAGTTGCCTTTCAAGATAAAGACCAGATTCTGATTCTATGTAATAATCCTTGTGTGTTTCTGGGAAGGCTCAGATACCAGTCTTATGGATGGGAACTGCCTTCTCTGGGGTCCTCATGCCCCAGAGAGAAATCATTCATACCAAGCCAGGCTCCATCAGGATTCTGCAGTGGCCGTTTGCCAGAGTGCTCACAACTAACAAGGATGTGTCACTTGTGCAAGCACTACAGCATAAAGAAGGGCACATTCTTCCCCGGCCTCAGGTGCAGTGCAAACTGGAAGGAGCCTCAGAGGTCAGCCAGTCTAGCTCCCTTATTTTATAGCTGCATCTCAGCACAGTTGAGTGACTTCCATGAGGCCACACATTACAGGGAGGGAAAGCATAGTATAGAACCCCCATGTCTTAAGTCCCCATCCATTACTCTTTCCAATATTGCAATTGCCCACAATGCTTTTACTTTAAACATTTAAGAGCTCTGAGGCCGACAAAATAAATAGGAAGAAATACATAAAGCATCCTTAGACCCACTGAGGTTAGGGGAGTGGCCATGTGGGAATGGAGTCTGGAGAAGACCACCCCACAGGATGCCAGCAGTCTCTAAGCACATAGACCAAGCCCTGCAATCCCTCGTGCCTTGCTCAGCCCACTCTTTGGAGCCCCAGTCTCTGCAATAGAATGACGGTTAAAGATAGACTTTTTTTTTTCATGAGAAATCTGTAATATACTTGAGGGACATCGGGCAGAGCTAGATGGAGAAATGGGTCCTGGGTCTGCATTAGTCCCCCACTCCCTATAAGGAAGGCTCCTGAACCTTCACCAGCAGACCGCACCCCCCCCACCCACCTTGTCAGAATCCATCCAGGCCTGACATGGAGGATCTGTGCAGTTACGGCTGGTCTGTCTGGGATTGAAGACCGACATCTGGTCATGGCCCCGACTCCAAGTTTTGTCAACATTCCTGAGGGCCAGGGTAGTAAATACTTGTAGGTCTCCTCAATCCACAGTGACATCAGTACTGCCCCCACCCCTCGAGGGGTGGGCCACCAGAATCCATGCTCGTATTACATAACCTCCACTTCCTTGGCCATAATTGAAAGGATCAGGAACAGATAGCTGATTCAAGCTGTTGTTTGAATTTTATTTAATAGAATGCAAGAAATTCCTTCATAAAATTTGAAAGTGGAACAAGAGGTCCTGTCTGCACGATAGATGACCCTTGGCCAACCCTCTGCACAGTCAAAAATCGTGTTATAACCTATGACTCCCCAAAGACTTAAACTACTACTAGCGTACTTTTGACTGGAAGCCTTACTCATAACATAGACTATAGATGAACATACTTTGTATGTTATATATATTATATGGTGTATTCTTACAATAAAGTAAGTTAGAGAAAAGCAAGTGTTTTCTCAAACTGCTGCAAACCTAAAAAACTCTTCTTCCAATATACATGCTGGAAAAAATCCACATATAAGTGGACCCACACATTTCAAACCTGTGTTGTTCAAGGGTCAACTGTAGTTTCACGGGAAGAAGAGATATCGACTCTAAAACCATAGACGGTAATATTCTCTGCATAACATGGCTGCTACGGAAGCAAAGAAAGCTGGTCTGCAAGGAGAAAAGGTGGAGATGCTATAGAAAAAAGGCAAAGGTGAGTGAGAATTCTGACAGCTTTCTAGTTCCCAGTCCCAAGCTCTTCCCAAGGTCAAGATGCTCTTCCTGTTCTTAGATCCCATAAGACACTCTGTAACCTTATAATAAATCCCCATGTGTTGTTTAAACTGTGTCAAGCAGGCCGTAGTTTGAAGTCACATTCCTTTCAGGTTTCTGTAGAGGTGTCTATCCTGATAAACTAACAGGAAGATAGGTATCCTTATTCCCATTATAACAGACAAAGAAACCAGGTCAGACACTCACATGGGCATTCCCAGCAACTCTGTGGCTACATCCTGACCCACTTACCTGCCTGAATTCCTGAGTAATCCCCACCTCTTGAGTTCCATGCCTGAAGCTCTACCCCTGTATCAAACTAGGATGCACTCAGAAAAATAGACAACATACTAGATACTTCAATGGAAGGGATTTCCTATAAGGAATTGATCACACAAGTGTGGGAGGCTGACCATTCAGAAAGAATGACTTCAGAAGGTAGCCCCACCTTAAGGCCGAGGGATTAAAAGGAGAGGACTTGGTGCCAAGAGTATTCAGGAGCTGGAGGGCACAGTGAAACTAGCGCTCAGATCTCCAAGGTGGGGCGCAGTCTGGTGTATGCTGGTGCCCCGCCGAGGCCTGATGCAGCTGGTTTTGGGGTGCGGAAAGAGGCTGGAAGCTCAGCAGGCTGCCATGGTGTGAAAGGCTGCTGCTGGGACAGGTGCCACCACTGCAGCGACCACGCAAACACTGAGAAACAGGAAATGACTCTCCTCTCTGCTCCTTGCCTCTCAACTCTCTTCTGCCTCCTGTTGGCAGAATCTAGGAGGAAGCCCATTGGCAAAGGAACCTCTCAATGTGGTTCGCAGAGACCCAGCTCCAAATTCACAGAGCAGAGTAAGGAAGAACGGATTCAGGGCTGAAAGACAACAGGCAAATCACCACAACTATTTCTATGTCCACTTGTTGGACACACTCTCTCCACCCACTACCAGCCTCTTGTCTCATTTGCTACCCACACATGTCCTCCTTCCATAGGTTCCAGTCTTTGCTGTGCCACCCAAATCTTCTTTCAGTTGCCTTCTTTCAGCTGGCGCACTGTACTGGGCAGCAGTTCCTCTCCACAGGGTATTTCAAGTCCTGAACCGTGGCCTTTCTCAGTGCCAACATGCTCCAGCTGATCCAGTGTGCCAGTATGCCTCCTCAGGTCAGACAGCCAGCCCTGCAGACTTTGCATTTGCTATTCCCTGTGCATGGAATACTCTTCCCCACATACTCACCCGGATTGCTTCCTAATTTCCTAAAGGACTTGAATCAAATGCCACTTTTCAGTGATTTTCACCCTTTCAAATATTTTACCCATACTACCACTTCCCATCTGCCTTTCTCTTTTTTTTATTTTAGAGCTGATAAACACACTATGTATTTACTTCTTTATACACTCTAGAATGTAAACACCATTTATTTTGTTTATTGCTATATTTCCAAGTGTCTATAACTGTTCTTTGCATGCAGTAGGAACTCATAAAATATTCATTGAATGCTGAATGAATGAATGAATGTTCACAATAAGATTAAAGAGAGCTGGAAGTGTGTGTGTCCTAAAGAAAGAAGATAGAAAGACACCTGAAAGAATATCCCTTGCCTGTCCCAGAAGTCACTTCTGTCTTCAGCTGGGCAGGGACGGACACCACAACTCCTAGAGCCCTCGAGGCCACTCTGGAATGAGAACTAGAAAGGACAAGACACGGGGGTCGAGAGTGCCCAGTTCTTTCAGCAGCTTTTCCTCCAATGCACCTGAGGAGCTGTAGTTAGCACAGCACAAGGCATCTAAATGAGTGGAGAAAGACAAATTGTTAAATGTAAAGATGAAACAGGGGCATATAGGTGGCATGAACAGTGGGACATCAGGATGTGGATGAGACAGGGATTTGGGGGCTTGGCAGGCAACAGGGCATCCATCCTTCAGAAAATCCCAGTCCAGACCCAGGCTAGCAAGGAGCTTTGATCCTTTACCTCAAAACAAGTTGTTTTTGCATAAGTGGAGAACATGTGATTTTCACACTGAGGACTGAAGAATTCCAGGCATCATTCGCCCTGGTATGCCCCCACCACTGGAGGGTGAGTCACAATGGCTTGAGGCAAAGCATGGTGCTAGTGGGGTCTGAAATCCCGGCAATGCTTAGGAAATGTCCTCTTTGTGACAGTAACTAAGACTTCTGGGGATGGAGAAACCCAAACTGAGGGCCAACCTGGTCCTAGTTTTTCCCTAAGGGGGCTCACCACTGAACCCTGTTTCTCCTCTCTCTCTGCCTCCCAAAACTTCGCCTTTCTTCCCCACCTGCCAATGTATTCTGACCAAGAGGAATAAAAGCTGGTATGTGGGACTACGTAGCACCACAAAGTCTCCTCACTTCACCAGCAGCAGGAAATCCACAAAGCAATAGAAGGAAGTGGCCATATGGTAAGGAGCGGGGGCTCTAGAGTGAGAATTATAGGGCTTCTTTTTTCCAGCTTTATGTTAGTATAATTGACAAATAAAGACTATATACTTAAGGTATGCAACAAGATGTTTTGATGTACCTATACAATGTCAAATGATTACCATGGTCAAGCTAATCAGCATGACATAGCCTTACCTGGTGTGTGTGTGGTGGGAACACATGAGATCTACATTTCATAAATTTCAAACATACAGTACAGCATTAACTATAATCTTCATGATGCACATTACATACCTAGACCTTATTCACTCTGTACAACTCTATACCTTTGACCAACACCTTCCCATTTCTCCCACTTCCCAGTCTCTGGAAACCATTTCACTCTGTGCTCCTATGGGTCCACCTTTTTTTCGGTTGCGCATACAAGTGAGACCACGCAGTATTTGTGTTTCTGTGTCTAGTTCACTTCACTAACCATGATAATAACCTCCAGGTTCATCCATGCTGCTGCAAAAGGCAGGATTTCCTTCTTCTTAAATGTTGAAGAATATCCCATCCCTTTTATATTCTTTATTCATTCATCAGCCAATTGACACTGTTGGTGTCTGGACCTCGGCTATTGTGAATAATGCTCCTGTGAACACACGAGTGCAGATGTCTCTTCAAGACAGTGATTTCATTTCCTTTGAATGTATATCCAGAAGTGGGATTGCTGGATCATACGGTGCTTCGCTTTTTAAGTTTCTGTGGAACCTACATACTGTTTCCCATGACGGCTGTACCGATTTACATTCTCACCGACAGTATTCAAGCGTTTCCTTTTCTTCACATCCTGGCCAACACTCGCAATCTCTTGTTTTCTGATAAAAGCCATCCTAAGAGACATGAGCTGACATATCATTGTGGTTTCGATTTTAATTTCCCTGATGATTAGTGATGTTGAGCGCCTTTTAATGTAACTATTGACCATTAGTATGTCTTCTTTTGAGAGAGGTCTCAAATTGAATTCTCAAATTGTCTCAAATCTGAGTTTTCAGAGATATTCAGATCATTTGCCCACTTTTTAATCAGGTTTTTTGTTTCTTTGACATGAATTGCTTTGAATCTGTAGATTGCTTTGGGTAGTATGGCATTTTGGTGCCTTTCATTAAATATTTTGTAGTTTCCAGTATCCAGATCTTTCACTTGCTCAGTAAATATATTCATAAATATTCTATTTTTGTGTGCTATTGTAACGAGATTGTTTTCTTAATTTCTTTTTTGGTTAGCACATTGTTAGTGTTTAGAAATACAACTGATTTTTGTATGTTGATTATGTATCCTGCAAATTTACTGAATTTTTTCGTTAGTCCTGATAGTTTTTTGGTGGGGTCTTTAGGGTTTTCTATATATAGGATCATGTCTTCTACAAACAGACAGTTTTACTTCTTTCAATTTGTATTTCTCTTATTTCTTTTTCTTATCTAGTTACTTTGTACTATGCTGAATAGAAGTGGCAAGAGTAGGCTTCCTTATCTTAGAGGAAAAGCTTTCGGTTTTTCACCATTGAGTATGATGTTTGCTGTCTTAACGGCCTTTATGATTTTGAAGTACACTCCTTCTATATAATGATTTGAGAGTTTTTATAATGACAAGATGTTGAATTTTTGTCAATTTTTTTTCTGTTATCTATTGAAATGATCATATATATGACTTTTATCCTTCACTCTGTTAATATGGTATATCACATTTGCCGTGTAATGTACTGATTTGTAGGTACTGAACAATCTTTGAATTCAGGGATAAACCACGCTTGATCATGGATTTTAATGTGCTCTTGAATTGGATTTACTAGTATGTTGCTGAGGATTATTGTATCTAGGTTCATCAGGGACATTGTCCTGTAATTTTCTTTTCTTGTAGTATCCTAGAAGCTTTTCCATTTCTTCTAGGTTATCCAATTTGTTGGCATTTAATTGTTCACAGTAATCTCTTATTTCTATCTTTGTATTTTTGTGGTATCAGTTGGAATGTCTCATCTTTCATTTACAATTCTATTTATTTGAGTCTTTTCTTAGTCTAACTAAAGGTTTGTCTGTTTTGTTTAACTTTAAAAAAAATCTTAGTTTCATTGAACATTTTATTATTCTCCCATTCTTGATTTCATTTATCTCTACTCAGATCTTCATTATTTCATGCTTTCTAACTTGTGGCTTAGCTTGTTCTTTTTCTAGTACTTTAAAGAATAAAGTTCAGTTGTTTATTTGAATTTTTTTTTTCTTAATGTTGCATGTATTGCTATAAACCTCCCTCTCAGAACTGCTTTTGCTACATCCCATAAATTCTGATGTTGTATTTCTACTTTCATTTATCTCAAGATTTTTATTTCTTTTTTATTTCTTCTTTGAACCATTCTTTGTTCAAGAATGTTGCTTAATTTCCACATGTTTGCAAATTATCCAACTTTCCTATTATTGATTCCTAGTTTCATACGTTGTAGTCAAAGAAAATAGTTGATGTGATTTAAATCTTCTTAAATTTGTTTACACTTGCTTTGCGACCTAACATATAATCAACCCTAGAAAATGATCTGTGAGAAGTTGAGAACAATGCATATTCTGCTGCTGTTGGACGGAATGTCCTGAATATGTCTGTTAGGTCCATTTAGTCTGTGGTATTGTTCAAATCTTTTGTTTCCTTATAGATTTCCTGTCTGGATGATCCACCCATTGTTGAAAGGGGGTATTGAAATCCCCTACTATTATCGTGGCCCTACTTCTCTCTTCAGTTGTATTAATATTTGCCCAATATATTTTAATGCTCTGATGTTTGGTGCCTACATATTTATGATTTTTCCTTTGGATGTATTGGCTCTTTTATCATACTTTGATCTTCTTTGTCTTTTTTGACAGTTTTTGACTTTTTTTTTCTGAGATAAATATAGCCCCACAGGGTCTCTTTTGGTTACCACATTCTTGGAATATCTTTTTCATCTGTTCACTTTCATCCTACATGGGTCCTGAAATCTAAAGTGAGTCTCTTATAGGCAGCATAAAGTTGGGTCAGATTCTATTTCTTCTGATTTTAGAATTTAATCCATTTACATTTAAAGTCATTTTTGACAGATAAGGTGTTGTTATTGTCATTTTTTTGTTTGTTTCCTGTTTTGTATTTCCTCTGTTCCTTTCTTCCTCTCTTACTGTATCCTTTGTGATTTGATGATATTTTGTAGTGAGATGCTTTCATTTATCTTCATCTTTTGTGTAGCTACTACAGGTTTTTCCTTTGTGAATACTGTGAGGCTTTCATAAAATATATTTATAACAATCCATTTTAAGCTGATATCAATTTACTCTCAAGCTTAGCATACAAAATCTTAATACTTTACTTTTCCATATTTTATGCTATTGGTGTCAAAATTTACACATTTTACATCAGGTACCCATTAAAAGATTATTGTGGCTATAATTATTTTAATGCTTTTTTCTTTAAACCCTTATACTAGAGTTAAAAGTAACTTACTACCATTACAGTATTACAGTACTGTGAATCTGACTATATACTTACCTTTACCAGTGAGTATACTTTTCATATTGCTAATTAGTGTCTCTTCATTCCTACTTAAAGAACTCCCTTTAGCATTTCTTATAAGGCGAGTCTAGAGGTGTTGAACTTCCTTATAGCTTTTGTTTGTCTGAAAAAGTCTATCTCTCCTTCATTTGTGAAGGTCACTTCACCATATATAGTATTCTTGGTGGTTAGTTCTTTACTTTTATCACTTTATCATCCTACTCTTGCCTGGCTTACAAAGTTTCTGCTGAGAAATCTGCTGACGGCTTTATGGGGATTCCCTTCTATATGATGACTGGTTTTTCTCTTGCTGCTCTTAATATTCCCTTTGTCTCTGACTTTTGATAATTTGATTATAATATGTCTCAGTGAAGATTTCTTGATGTCATCTATTTACAGTTCTAGGCATCATGAATCTGGATTTTGATTCAGATTTAGGAGTTTTCTGACATTATTTATTTAAATAAGCTTTTTACCCCTTTCTCATTCTCTGCTCTTTCTGGGATTCCCATACTGCATAGATTTTGCTGATGTTCCACAAGTCATGTAGGCCATCTTCTCTCTTCCTCTAACAGGACAATTTCAAGTTATTTGTCTGTGTTTGCTAATTCTTTCTTCTAACGTGATTGAGTCCACTGTTAAAGCTATTGAAATTTTTTGGAATTCTTCAACTCTAGGATTTCTCTTTAGCTCTTTTTTATTATTTCTATTTGTTAGTTAGACTTCTCATTTTGTTCCTGTATTGTTCTCCTGATTTTATTTGTCTGTATTCTCTTGTAGCTCACTGAGATTATATAAGACAAGTATTATAAATTATTTATTAGAGTTCCTGGCTTTCCATTTCTTTAGGGTTGGCTACTGGAGCTCTGTTAGTTTCCTTTGACACTGCCATGTTCGCCTAGCTCTTCATGATCCATGAAGTAGTTTTGCATTGGTGTCCATGAATTTGAAAGAATGGATACCTCTTCCAATCTTTACAGACTAGTTTCAGCAGATATTTTCCCAATGGGTCCCTGGATCGATGGGACTTCCAGAATTGTGATCAATTTCTGCCATTTTCTCCCCATCACTAGTGAGGTATAATTGACAAATTAAAAATATATATATTTAAGCTACATGACTTGATGTTTTGAGATATGTGCACACTGTGAAATAATCACCACAATCAAGCTAATAATATATTCATCACCTCATACACTCTGTGTGTGTGTGTGTCTGTGTGTGGTGAGAACACCTAAGATGTACCCTTTAGCAAATTCCAAGTATACAGCATCATTAACTATATTCACATTGCTGTACATTAGATCTCCAGAACTTATACATCCTACATAACTGAAACTTTGTTCCTCTTGACCCAAATCTCCCTCCTGCATCTGCCATGTATTAGCCATGAGAATTTGGGCAAAAATTTACCAAAATTCCCAGAATGAGCAAGGTGAGTTTCCATTCTAGGTCCTGTGTAACGTAATTTAAGAGGAAGCCATTACACCTAAGACTAAACTTTCTGTGTCTCAGTTTCTTACCTGTAAAATGGAGATACCCTGTGGAACTATTAACAGGTATAAAGGAATTAGTTCACACTGAGAGTTTATGATGGTGCTGGCATTCCTCAGTTAGTATTAGTCATTATTACCATTTTATGTTACCTTTATAATTATTATTCTTAAATGCAAGCTTGACTGATTAATGGTCTTTCTGATCACTCCAGGTTTCCATTCACCATTTCCTTCGATCTCACCCATATCTAAGTTCATTAGAGTGTCTTAATTGTCTTTCAATTGTTAACTGCTCCCACCTGGAAACAACAGTTACTTTCCTAAATGATTACAGTAAGCCTCAAGCATTACTTCCAGAAATTTTTCCAAAGAAAGAGAATTCTCTATACAGTTACAAAGCATAATGACAAACTGGGATCCATTAGTCTCTCCAGGAAACCCTCCCGTAGAGAGGGTCACATTTGCAGTGAAGCTTCAGTTTCAGAGCCTAACTGGCACAGTAACCCCTCCCTCTCTTCCCACCTCTCCATATTAAATATTAAAAAAAGTGTCTCCCCCATCAGCCCAAGACCTCTTGAAACTTGGTGTTATGCCTAATTCAGCTTTGTACCATCTTTGTATCATCAGTATCTCCGGCTCACAGAGAACGATATCATGTGTGAGCCTGAGAAATTTTTTGCAACTGTTGGATGGAATGTCCTCTATATTCCATCAGAATTCAATCCATGTCAACAGAATTATAATACATGGTAGAAAATAAATGCCATCAGAGAGTTCTAGATCAAACATTATAAGAGTCTAGAGAAAGAGAGGACTTCTTGTTGGAGGACTCACAAAGGATTCATTGAAAAAATAGTATTTTTCAAGGTCTTGAAGAACAAATACAATTTGGAATTCCAGTAAGATAGAACTAAGCCAGCAAAGACATCAAGGCCAGAAAGTGAAGACCCCATTCCAGAGGCATAACAAAAAAAAAATGGTGACAAGTTTCCAAATGTTGGTACCTGTGTGCATCTGAAATAGAGCAGAGAGGAAGGCAACTATGGACGATAAGGCAGAGCATAGGTAAAAACCGGGTATCTATGTGGTCAGAGAAGAGAAGAGCAGAATGTGAGAGAGACACTGAGCCAGGGGCCACATCCTTGAAGACGGGAATGAAGTCAGCGTGCAAGGCTGTGAGGAATGAGTATGTGGAGAAGAGGAACAACAGTGAATGAGGAATAATATTTATACAATTTAAAATTGAAAGTTGAAGAATGAAAAGATAGCAGCTTGGAGGTATATTAAGGGAGAACATAGGATTCTTACACAACAGGTAGTATTGTGCAGTGGTTAAGAACATGATTCTGGTACCTGGCTACTTGAGTTCAAATCTTAGTTCTGCTACTTGTTATCAGGGTGATCTTGAAGAACTTATTTAACCTCTCTGTGCCCCATTTTCCTGGTAATGTAGTGTGGATGGTTGCTGTGAGGAATAAATGAACTAATGAATGTGAAGCCATTACAACAATATCTGCCTCATAATGACCACTCAATAAATGTTAACTAGCTAGAAGACAGAAGACAGAATATATATACATATATGGATAAAATATGGAAATATCCCCAGCTTTTCAAACGTTCGCTTCTATGAGAGGCCTACATTAGGACCTGTTTCCCAACTGCAAGAAATCTGAAGAGGAAAGAAGCACTGAGCGTCTGTTCTGCAGCGAGCCGCTCCGGGGGGGCAGTACACACCCCGAGCGGCGAGAGGAGCCCTGCCGAGCTCCTGCCCCAGGAGCCACACTCGGTATCTCAGCATCCAGTTTCCACGGCCTTGAACTGTGTCTATGGCATCGGTGCATTTTCCTGATTTATTCTGTGCATCCATTAGCAAGATGTGTCCCAGGGTATCAGAAATGCCTGAGAGGTTATTTTGGGGGACTGGCAATGCTCAAAACTTTTCTGTATAAACTAATGGTAATTGTTTCTTCACTTTATTCCATTGTAGCTTATGAAGGTTTTCATAGGATTCTCTGCTTTTGGATAGCAGGGGAAACCTGTGCTTAAGAAGGGGAAGACTTGAGAAAATCAGAAGTCGGAATCACTAGGTAAGTAAGACTCATGTTGCACAACCAGAAAATTTCTCTTTTCAGTCGTAGAAAAATATATTTGAAGCTCATTGAGCCCAAATTCTTCACCAACACACACTCAGCTCCACTCTATAGAGTAGGAAACCTGAGGCTCAGAAAGAATAAGTAACTTGGCCCCGGGTCATTCTGATTGATAACAAAGGCAGGACAAGGACCCACGCATCTCAGTTCCTAATCCAGTGTAGAGCAACTAGTCCACAGACAATGCTGTAAAGGTGACCCAACAAGTTGGTCAAAATCTGCAGTGGTTTATCAAAAGAATAAGAGAGAGACCCAGAGAAGTCAAGGAGTGAAGGTCACGGACGACCAACTGCATTAAGATGACCTCCTACACTTCATCGCAGTTCTTCAGCATTTTTATTTCTATTCTGAAATTAGTTTAAAAGACATTGTCTCTAGAAACAACCCACAAAGTATCCAAATCTGAAAACAATATAATCATATCCCAAAGTGTACATTTGAGAATAAATGAAAAAAAGTAGAAAAAGCAACCACACAAAAAAACCCTTTCATGGAATGATAAAAATAAAAATAACATCTTAGTTAAACTTAATTTTCCACTTTCAAATTCTATCTAATGATATAATTTTGGTGTGACCTGCTCTGTTCTAAAGTCTGTTATCTATGGAGAGCTAGATGAGAATGTCTCAGTCAGAGATGCCGATATATTATTCTGATATAGTAAACACAATTTGGTTACCCAGTAAGTCAGATTATGTTTCTGATTAAACAATTTGCCGGGTAAATATAGGACTTAAACCAGTAACAGATTACCTGTGGTTTGCTATTGTTCAGTTTTTCACAAAGGAGCAATTACTTGAGAAACCAGGGATGGAAAAAGAAAGGAAGCCCGTTTTTGGAAAAATATAAAGGGACTTAATTTGTAGTTTTCAGAGTAAAGAAAAATCAAATGAAAATAAAACTGGTGTTCTGGGTTTGGGGCCAAAGAAAGGGATTATAGAAATATGAAACTATCATCATAATTTCAGTTGTACACTTGAAAAAAAATGAGAACAAATGTCTAAAGTAGAACTTTTATTTGGCTTGCCAACTTAAAATTGCTATTTTCATTATGGTTTCATCAAGGTTTCATTCAAATACTAGGAAGGGTTTTGCTCTAAGAGTTAAACAGCTTTTTCCTATAGAGAATCTTCTGCAGAGTATGGGAAGTAAGAAAAGGAATATATTGGGAGATTTTTTTTTTAAGTGACAGTAGAGACTGGGGCCTCTGGGTCTCATCTCTTGCATTCCTATAAAGTGAACCAAAATTCGGGGTCCAACTTAATCACTCATTAAATCTTTTTTAGTTCATTCACCTAATCAAGACAAATAAAGGCCCAAAGAACCATGGTCCTTAGCTAACATCGGTTATAAATTAATCTGGTCTCAACTATGAAATTTGAGACTTCAGTTCGTCTGCCAATAAAAATAAAACCCTACAAGAACAATGCCTATATGTGTTTAAGGGAACTGTCAAGAAAGAAAAATATTTGTATCCTTTAAAAACACGACATTTGGCTGCATCACCATCTGCCCGCTTGTATTCTCTCTAAAAATCAAAGTCATTGGCTTATTTATGAGGTGTGCTCTTTTTTAAGCTAAAACGCCAGGTTTTGAGGTTATGGTCACATACCTTGAGACATGATTATAAAATAATGTTTTGTGGCCAGTTTCTTACAGGAGGAATAATATTGTGGAGATGCAATTTTTAAAAAATCAAGTTAGCCATTTCAAGATGACATATTTACATGTATTTGTACCTCCTTCCACCTGAGTTTCATCCAGATGTTACCGAAAGTTCTTACAGAATGGTGGGGTGCCTGCCAAACTCTACTCCACCATAAAAGCAAAAAGAACACTGGAAGTTTTGTCAAAATCAACTTATTCAAAACTGGATATCAACCAAAGGCTTGCAACAATCAGAAGAGTATTTATTGAAGAAAAATGGCTAAAACTAGGTAAGAATGAGCTTTATTGAGTTTTTACTTGTTCTATTCTTATCTGCTTCTCTCTAGCTCTGCAATGGCTTTGAAAACAAGCAGCCTCAAAAACCATGATAGCTATGAAAATAAGCAATCTAGCAGCCACTAGAAGAGACATAGGAGATTGGAGATCCCCAAAAAGCAACATTTCCAGAAAACTGCCACTATATTTACCTGTCTGGTAACTCTCTGTAAAAGGGCTTGATCTGATTCAAATCTCACTCCGTAACCCAATCCCTGGGACATTTTTCAAATACAACTGGTGTCAATGGTTTAACGTTGCAGTGATGTAAGGAAGCATTAACAGTTGGGGTAAACAAGAGGCTGGGCAAGAAATTTTAAATGAAAGTCTGTATATGCTATGTCCAGAGAGGACTTTGAAAAGCCCCAACATATTCCTGGGGAATCTAGAAGGTCACTCACATGTATAATTCTGTAGGCATACAAAGGGAAGATCTAAGAAAGACCTGAGCTTTCACCTCTGACCAACCTTGAGGGTCTGTCTAAGTAGGAAGTGAAGACTAAGGAAGAATTGTAAACTATTGGACAGTGCATTGAAGGTGTGCCCAAGACAAAGCCCCTCAGCAAAGAGTGGGAAACTTTTTGGTTTAAAACATTTAAGGAAATCTCTGTCTAATCATTAAGCGACCACTAACTTAATATAGCAGAGACTCCAGTGGCCACACATGTAAAGACTATAGATGGCAGAAGCAGTTGAAAAAAAGTCACTAAATAAACAAACAGCACCAAGAAAAAAACAATAACAACAAGCCCTGGGGAGAGAGGGGACCCAGGTTTCTAGGTTGCCATACTGTATTGATCGTCCAATTAAAAAAAAAAAAAAGACACATGCTTACGACCAGGAAAGTATGGCTCTCAAAAGGAAAAAAAGCAGCCAATAAAAACTGAGGAAGACCAGATGTTGAATTTACTAGTCAAAGACCTTAAATCAGTGGGTTATATTTCCTAAAAACCAAAGGAAACCATAACCAAATAATTAAAAATATGAGAGCAATCCATGTCTCACAAATAAAGATTTAAATAAAAAGGAGAAAAGTTTCTAGAAATTCTGGAATGAAAAAGTACAATAACTGAAATAAAAAATTCACTAGAGGGGCTCAACAGAAGTTTGAGTTGGCAGAAGTAAGAGTCAGTGGACTTGAAGATAGGTCAGTTGGGACTACTCAGTCTGAGAAATACAATGAAAAATAATAAAGAAAAAGTACCCAAATCTCAGACCTGTGGAATACTATTAAGCTCACCAATACATGCTTAATGGGAGTCCTGGGAGAAAAGGGGTAAGAAAGGGGCAAAAAGAATATGTGAGTAAACAATGCCTGAGGATAAAGCAGATTTGATGATAAGCATTAATCTACACATACAAAATTAAAGAACCCCAAGAAGAATGATGTAAAAGATCTACTCATTTGGATCCATTATAGTAAAACTACTGATGCTCAGAACTAAAACAGAATCTTGAAAGCATCAAAAGAAAAAGAACTCATCATAACAAGATACCTAGATTAAGTGCTGACCCTCATCAGGTACCATGGAGGTCGGAAGGCAGTGGGATAACATCCTTGAAGTGCTGAAACAAAACGCCAACCAAGAATTTTATGTCCTTCAAAACTGATGAAGAAATTAAGATATTACCAGATTTTTTAAAAACTGAAAGAATTCATTGCTAGCAGTTACTCTGCAAGAAATACTAAAAGGTGCCCTTCAAATAAAAGAACTCTAGATAGAAACTCAAATCCATATGAAGATATAAAAAGCACTGGTAAAAGCAACTACACAAATATATGTAAACACAGTATAAACGCATTTTTGCTCTTAACCCTTTTCTTCTAATTGATTTAGATAACTGAATAAAGCAATAATTATAAAAATATGTTAATGGACTTACATAAAGATATCATTTTTATATAGATAATAATAGAAGAAAAGAGTCAGCAAGAAGCAGAGATATAATGGATACTAATTTTTGTATATTATTAAAATTAAGTTGGTATTCATTTTAACTAGATTGTTAACTCACACAGAACCAGAGAGTCCCCAGAGAGCCCTGGGCAGCCTCAGGACTGAGAAGCCCCAGGCAGCCGTCTGGGCAACGATGATGCACGGGGCTCACAGGGGAGTTAGACTGCCTTCACAGCCCGAGCAGTCAGGACCTCCAAATTGTGCCTGCTCTGCCAGGAGAACCAAAGTTTATTCCCAGGGAAATTTAACCAGATAGACTCTGGATTCAAGAGCATCAAGCAGAGAATAAGACAGCAGAAGGCATAGATTTGAAAACGGAATAAGTTTGGTCAAGGTGTATATCCTGAAAACAAACGACCAGCTAAAACCCTTCAAGATCCTGCCATGTCAAGGACACCAGCCTCATGGTGCACGTGGAGTTTCCCATATCTTTATCAAGCTCTATACTCTTAAAAATAAATAAATTTATATATAAATAAAACAAATGTTTAATATTATATATAAATGTTAGATGAAAGCTTCCAACTTGAAATAGACTAAAAAAAACAAGAAAAAAAGGAATTTAGAGAAAACAGACATAATGCATAAAAAAGAGGTAATACCAACAACATACAAGGCCTTCAATGTAAACTTTGTTACTATCGAAGTAAGCTGAGAGATGACACTATATAAAAAAAAAAACAACATACATTTTTTTTTTTAAGAAGCATTATTGATCAAGAAAAAGTTCCTGGAAATTAAATATTACAGGCAAGATAAAAAAAATTTCAGGAAAAAAGGAGTTAGAGCCTAAATACAAGGAAATCCCCCAGAAAATAGAATATGAAGAAAAATTTAAAAATCAGAAAATCTAAGAAAGTAGAGGATAAATTCTGCAGGTCCAAAATCTCCCTGGAGTTTCAGAAAAAGGAAGAGCAAGGAGAATGACAGGGAGGAAATTATCACAGAAATAATATCAAAGGTTATATACAAAAATTGAAAGACATTTATCTCAAGTTTGAAAGCATCCTCAAGAAGCCAGCAAACTTAAAGAGAAAAATTAACAAAAAACACCTCATCCTAAGGAATTTTATCATGAATTCAGAACAACAGAGATAAAAGATCCTCAAAGCTTGGACAGAGAACACACTGCACACAGACATCCATACTGAGACTCAATATGCATCAGATTTCTCAATAGCAATACTGGAAGCCAGAAGGCAAGGAATCAAAGACTTCCAAATATGAAGGAAAATCTTTTCAACCCAGAACACTCCTCCTAGCCAAACTAGCTATCAAGTACGGTTGTAAATCAAATTACTTTAAAGTATTCAAGGACTCAAAAAGCCTACCTGTCATGCACTCTTTCTTGGGAAGGTACTGGAATATGTTCTCCCTCATTGCCAGGAAGTAAACTAATGAACAAGACATGCAGAGGATCCAACACAGAAAAGGTACAAAAGGAAGAACTGGGACAAAGCCATGAAGCAGACTTAGAGAACCACCAGTTCAAGTTGGGGGGAATAGAGAGAAGCGGTGGCAGGCATGTCTGATGTGTTTGAGCATTTTGAAAATACTATTGCTTTGCATTTGACACACCTTTTGGAGCGTTTGGATAAAATAGCAAAAGGTAAATAAAAACTAGCAAATGGAAAAAATGGGGAAAGTATTAACTCAAGGTTCAGCAAAATATTGAATATAAAAGAAAGCAGAATCACAGCATACTACTTGGAGCAACTATATTTATATGATCATAATACTGTAAAGGCCAATATTGACCAAATATTGTATGATAATCATACTGAGAGGATATTAGGAGGATGAAGGACAGATGATAAGAGAAGGTATCAGAAGCTAAGCCCTCATGTACCATAATAGAAAGTTAAAAGATAACATCTAAAATTGATAAATAAATCATAGAATATACATATAGATATATATATATAGCTATATGGAAGTAAATACCAGAAGAAAAAGCTACAAGAATTTAAAGTGCTTACTTCTAGAGAGCAGGACTAAGGCGGGGAGGATGGGGCAGAAGATTGGTATTTTTTTTTCATTTATTTTGCTATCTTCTAATTTTCTAAACATATCAGGAGAGGTAACATAACTGTCAAGCTATGTTTTAGTGTTAATGAATTTATCAGACCCTTTTTCAAAAAGGTCTTTTGTTCAAGTGAAATCTGGAGAAAACATATTTAAAAAGGAAAGTTTTACTAATTTCAATCATCTGAACCACTAGTATTAGTTCTGGGACTCAGTCCTGGGCTCTGCTCTTCTTTACTCCATAGTCTCTACCATTTTACCCACACCTAGACCTTTAATTATTCTCAATAAACTGATGGCACTTAAATTTTACTCCATCTCAGACCTAGAATCTCCTCTGAACTTTGTCACTAGCGAGTCATACTACTTTGAGGGAGTCCATTGTCCTGTTTGGCCCTCTATGGCCTCGTCTGTAAAATGAAGTACATGGACTAAGCAATCTCTCCAGCCTCCCACAGATGAGAGTGGTGCCCACAGGACGTGTGTGTGTGGGCCAAGTTGTGTCAGGATCCCTCCTGAAATGACGATCTGGAGTGAGAAGTGGGCTCGTGGAGCATTCATGCCGGCACTGTGACATAAACCTACATATCCCAACATTCTAGAACCTGCGGTTTCCAGTTTTCTCCTAAGGCCTGAGCCTTTGAAACTGCTGCCCTCTACTGCACAGAAATAGCCCCATCAGGAAGGCTACAGAGGCCTCCACCAACCACAGCCAGCCAGGACAGGGCCCCCAGGGAGGCAGGCTGACTCACAGGAACTAGCCTCTAACATACTCAGAAAACAAGTGAAAAATCAAGCCATAAAAATCTGCTTAAGCAAATACCTTCTGCTCAGGGCTTCAGATATGAACTCATCATTACCCCCCAGTGTTCCTTATTCCGCCCCTCCTCGCAGCAGAGAAGATTAAGGCAGGAGAAGAAGGGCCGCTGTCACATTCCTGAGAACTCCAGACAGCTACAGAAACAAGTCCCCTGGAGTGTCGCTGTTGGGAAGCCAATGAAATACGGACAAGAGGCTAGAGGAGTGAGGGAAAAGCAGCTCTTTCCCAATAGGTGTTAGGCAAGAGGGCTATGGGTCTTTAATTTGATCACCGTTGGGATACTGATCTGACTGAGAACAGGCCAGTGAGCCAACCAGTTAGTCTTACAACTTTGTTCTCTGCGAGGGTACTTTGCAACTTGCACCTGCAACCCAGGCACAAATTGTAGGCTGTGGTTTTTTCTTCTCACTCCCCAGAAGCAAGTCATCAAGATTCTCATCCCATGTCCCAGCAGCTCAGTCAATGGGATTGAATAGAATTTACCATTTTCTCTGCTGAGACTGACCAGTGCCAAATTCAGCCTGCCACATGCCCTGCCCCTCAGTATGTCCTTTATGAGCAGTGGACAGACATGCACTGAAGATGTGATAAGGGCGGGGGCGGGGGGGAATATGAGAAAAACATTTCCTCTGAAACAGCTATGCTTACAGCCCAATTCTACTCACATACGTTGGTCATTCCCAGAACTGCTCCTTGCTATCCCCTCAACTATAGACTCACACTTGCTCCCACACAACTTTCCTATAAACCAGGAGGAAATGTAGCATAGGCCCAGAAGAGTAGTGGGCCTGGGGCTGGTGTAGCATAGCCTTGTCATGGTTCCCCTCATTTCACACTAGTGTCAGCGTGGCCGAGGAAGCAGCCATCGGGCCCGCATCATCATCTGGTCTTTCTCTTGTGCTAATGACTGTCCTCCTTTGAGACCGCAGGCTGCACCAATCTCTTACCACGTTGTCTTTCACTTGAATTACTAATTCTGAAGTTTGCTGGAAACAATTGCTCTCCCTTAATTACTAGTTTTTTCTATTCTTCTTCAACCTGGATGGCTTGAAAATTGCAACGCACAACTATTTCATTTCTCTGCCAAAAGCTATAGTTGGTGCATATGGCATTTTTCAGAATGTTGCTGGTATTAGGAGATGTGGCAGGAAGCAAACAGTACAGTAATCAAATAAACTTGGACTTTAATCCCTACTCTGCCATCTACTGAATTATGGAAACTTAGGTAAGTTATTGAAACTTTCTCTTTGACCAATGACTTTTAAAAGTGTTTTATAACTACACAATGCAAAGGGAAGATATCTGTTTTTTCTTCATGAGGTATAACTTCAAAAAGTGAAATGAACAGATCTTAAGTGTTCAGCTTGATGAATTTTTACAGCTGTGCACCCTTCTGTAACCACCACTGGTGAAAATACAGAATTATTTTCTGGCACTTCCCAGCAGGCTCCCATGTACTCTAACTCAGTAGATACCCTTTCCATAGATATTACTATTCTGACCTTTATTACCACAGATTAGTTTTGCTAATTCTTGATCATCACATAAGTGGAATAGTATAGTGTGTTCTCTTTTTGTGTCTGACTTCTTTCTCCCAAAATTTTTACTAGGCAATATGCTTAATTTTTTTAAGAAACTGGCAAACTATTTTCCAGCATGGCAGTACCATCTTAAATTGACACCAGCAACGTGTAAGACTTCCACATTCTTGCCTATTTTTAGTATGATCGGTCCTTTTCATTCTAATATATGTGTCATGGTACCTCATCATTACAGTTTTAATTTCCGTTTCTCTAATAACTAACGATGCTCAGCATCTTTTCATGTGCTTATTTGCCACCAATGTATCTTCTTTCCTGTTCAAATCTTTTGTTCATTTTTAAAATTAGGTTGTATTATTATTGACTTTTGAGGGTTTTCTGTATTTTGGATACAAGCCCTTTATCAGATATGTATTTGCAAATATTCTCTAACAATCTATGGCTTTCCTTTTCATTCTCTTTAACAAGGTCTGTCAAAGAATAGCAGTTCTATTTTTAATAATTTTTTTACCATTTTTTTCTTTTATGGATTATGCTTTTGGTGTTAGAGCTAAGTAATTTTGGCCTATAAATGGATCACAAAGATTTTCTCCTGTTTTTCTCTAGAAGTTTCATAGTTTTAGGTTTTACATTTAGGTCTATGATTCATTTTGAGTTAGTTTTTATTATGGAGAGGCCCACATGCCAAAGGAACTAAGTTCTCTCGCCAACAGCCACATGAGTGAACCCAGCATCAGATTGTCTAGCCCTAGTTGAGCCTTCAGACCACTGCCTTGTCTGACAGGTTGACAGCAACCTTGTGACAGAACCTGAGCCAGAACCATCCAGCTAAACCACTCCCTGGATTCCTAATCCTCAGAAACTAAGGAAACGAACACGTGTTGTTTGCAGCAATAAAAACAAAATAATGCAGACACTGTTGCATTACGTGGAAACAGGCCCTTGCAGGTCTTGCTTTTAAGCTTTGTTAGGCTGGACAAGAACTGCATTCAGTCTAGGCAAGACCCCGGGGATCACGAGGCTTTCCACTCCGGGCACTGCTCTTGACACTTTCAGATGATTATTTCCTGGCCTCAAGCAGTTTCTTAATACACAGTGAGGGCTGGTCACACTCAGCTGAATACTCAAGACACCTTCGCAGACCTCGTTTCCTTCCTGCAGCTCTCCTGTCCGGGACTCTGCCCTAAGAACTGTGGGCCCCTTGGCATCCCCAAACTCTCAGCTCCGTCTCCTCAACTCGGAGATTACCAGACTTCCTGAGCTGGACAGCCTGACAATTCTCTCCAGGCAGCAAGCTGGACAACCACAGGGCTTACTTCATTTGTCCTGTCTCCCCAGGACCACTGACCTTCACAGCCCGTTATTCATTGTCTTCGTGTCATTGTTTCATTTATTTTATCTGGCTTTTTAGTTCTTTCAGGTGGGAAGGCGAATCCAGTGTCTCTTATATGTTCAGTAGAAGTGGAAGATCCAGTAAGTCAGCTCCAGGGAAACAGCACCAATAGGATGTATGCATAAACAAAGAGATGTATTTTAAGGAATAGCTCATGCAATTGTGGAGACTGGCAAGTCCAAATTCTGTAAGGCAGACTGGCAGGCTAAAACCCGGGGAAGAGTTGCAGTACCTAAATACCATTTCCTATTCAAAAAGACCAAGGCTATCTGGAGAAATTGCTTCCTTTGGCCAGCTGGACTCCTTTCCCAGTGCTGGGCACCACTGGGTACCTCTTTTCAGAAAGGCTTGCAATTTCACTTGAAGGTGACCTCAGTGAGGTTTGCAGAAATTATCCAGATGTCCCTTACGCTGGGTGAATCACGCAGTCTGGGAGCACACGGAGAGAAGCGTGGGTGCCATGGTTCCAAGAACTCTTGCACATCCCCTAACTACAGTCATTATTTACAGTCTCATCCCAGAGAGGACTGGATCTTTCTAGAATGTGGTCTCAGTCCTTCGGTCTAAGAGTGTAGGTTTAATTGATTCCATAAGTAAATTTAGATTTCCAACCCTAAAATTTTCATTCTAAAGAAAAGTAAACGTATCACAATAAATGAGTTATTAAATATACTTTATAAACATCTTAACCTGGTATTTCAAAAAAACTTTTATCTGTCTAGGATAGGGCTGGAAATGTTTAATTGGTCTAGGATAGGCTGGACATCTTGACATGCCAGAAAGCAAAGAAGCTACAAAGTAATACTGGAGTTATATCAGAAGCCCACGGGAGCTGATTCGAAGGGGCTCACTGGCCAAAACTAGGAAGGACTATAATGAATAGAAGCACATTAGATATATGTTTAAAAATCCAGGAGTTCATGATAATATCAGGAGAGGGCAAGACTTCTTTGATCAGCTCTGAAGAGTGCTTGAGTGTAACTCGTTCTGGAAACTGATGCATGAAAAATCAGACACTTGTTGCTGATCTTGTTGTACTAGATAATCAAACAATTGATACAGGTTTTTCTTTATAAAGTATTACTAATAAATACAAAAGAAATAATAGGATAATCTCTACTTTTCAGGCCCTAATGAATAATGAATCTAGGAAACAAACATCAAGAGCTGCTAAAACACTGGATGAACGGTTGATATGAACTTTATAATGGTTGGATCAGGCTGACAATACTTAAATTAAAAACACTGATAAAAACAAATAACCTAATTAAAAAACGGGCCAAGAACCTGAACAGACATTTTTCCAAGGAAGAAATATAAATTGCTATCAGGCACATGAAAAGATGGTCCACATCACTAATCATCAGGGAAATGCAAATCAAAAAGATAATGAGGTATCACCTAACACCAGTCAGAATGGCCACCATCCAAAAGACAAGAAGTAACAAGTGCTGGCGAGGGTGAGAAGAGATCAATCTTATACTGTTGGTGAGAATGTAAATTGGTGCAGCCACTGTGGAAAGCAGTATGGGGCTTCCTAAAAAAACTAAAAGTAGAAATACCATACAACCTAGTAATTCCACTTCTAGGAATTTACCTGAAGGAAACAAAACCCAATTCAAGAAGATACAGGCATCTCTCTGTTTATCGCCGTATTATTTACAATAGCCAAGTTATGGAAGAAAACTAAGTGTCCATCAGTAGCTGAATGGATAAGATGTAACACAAATACAAAATGGAATATTAGTCAGGCATAAAAAAAGAAAGAAATCCTGCAATTTGTGACAACATGGATGGACCTAGAGGGCATTATGCTAAGTGAAATAAGTCAGGTAGGGAAAAACAAACACTGTATGTTTCACTTATTTGTGGAATATAAAAACAAAACAAAATACACAAAATTGTAATAGACTCATAGGCACTGAGAAGTGACTGGTGATTATAATGGGGGAGGGGTTGTGGCAGATGGGTGCAGAGGGTGAGAGGGATAAAAGAGCACAAAAATTCTCAATCATAACATAAGTTGGTCATGGGGATAGTAGTACATCATGAAGAATATAGACTATGATTCTCTAATACCTTCCTATGTTGACAGATAGTAACTGCACTAGTGGGGGTGAGGATCTAATAATATGAGTAACTTTTGAACCACTGTTGTATACTTGAAACCAATATAAGAATGTATATCAATGATACTTCAATTAAAAAAACAGAAAAAACACTGACTTATGTTACAAAGAGAAAAACAATTATGTGCCTTCTAATGAGATTCAATAGGAATTCAATACACAGAACCATTTATGAAGTTTTTTTTAATCAGAAAAAAAAAGGCTCCAGAATGTGAGCAAGCCTCAGATACAACCACAGTTTTCAGGAAACATGAAAGACAGAGGACATATTTCTAAAATAAAATAAAATCTAAATAAAATCTAAAATCTACAAAATAATACTGTTAAACAACCAGTTTTTTCCGACAAATATCAAGAGAGAGGGGCCATGCATAGGTTAGAAAATAGTTGAGATATAAAAGTCAAAGGCAATAAATGGACTTTAGGACCTAATTCAAATAAATCAATATGATGAGATATATATGTGACAGTTGAGAAAATTTGAACACTAGTTGGGTATTATTAGATGTTCAGCTGCTACAACAAAAATACCATAGACTAGACGACTTACCAACAAGAGAAATTTCTCTCTCATGGTTCAGAAGCTGTGAAGTCCAAGATCAGGGCACCAGCAGATTTGGTGTCTGGTGAGTTTACACTTCCTGGTTCATAGGTAGCTGTCTGCTGGCTGTGTCCTCACATGGTGGAGGAGGCGAGGGAACTCTTACAAGGGCACTAACCCTGTTTATGCTGGGCTTTACTATATGACCAATCCACCTCCCAAAGGGCCCACCTCCTAATATCATCCTTTGAGGGTTAGCTTTCAACATATGAACTTGGGAGGGCCATAAACATTCAGTGTAGAGAAGATGATATTAAAGAATTATTAAAGTTTTAAAGGTGTGTCATTTTATACACATGTAAAATAGAAATCTCTTAGATATATACTGAAATATGAATCCAACATGTAGAATTGATTTTAAAGTAATGCAGTAGGGAGCTGGGGGATGGGAATTAAATGAAACAGGATTAGCCAGTGTTGTTAGAAACTAAGTAACAGAGGGTCATTATCCTGCTCCCTACTATTGTGTATGTTGGAAGTTTTTAGATAAAAATATAAACAAAAAGAATGGGTCTCTGGATTCAGACTGGGTTTAATTTCCAGCTTTGCTTCTTAGTAGGTATATAATCTTAACTATTTGCTTGATCCCTAAGCCTCAGTTTCTTTATGGACTGAACAGTAAAAATTCTCACCTCGTACTAAAGTAATAAGGATTAAATGAGACAATGTACATAAAGTGCTTACTGCAATGCTTGGCACATGGCTACGCGCCATAAATTGGCTCTAGTTCCCATTACTTAATATGTGCTTTGTATACTCATGAGATTTAATCTCCTCTCTGTCCAATTTCAGACCTTTTAGAGGTATGGAAATTAGGAGAAATATTAAAATTTAAAAGCAATTCATCAAGTCTCCTTTTAATCTTACATTACCTATGTTACATATTTTAGTATATAAAGCTCGACACATCATTCTGTTAAAAAGTCCTTGCCTACTAGAAGAAAATCTGAGCATGAACATTTCTAAGTAGAATCACTGAGATAGAAAAGAGAGAACTAATGTGGAAATGATGAGTCATGAAGCTCTAATGATAGATTTTTTTGTTCTTATATTGTCCTTCTAACTTTGTTCAGAACTTTGAAAATACTGTCTTTTTGTTTTGATTCACTGGGCTTTTGGCAAGTCTTCTAGGCCTGTGGCCTTTAACAGGCACCATATAATACTGAATTCATACATCACATCAGAGGACTCACGTCAAGATTCTTGCAGAAAGGCATTACATCAAAGTGCATTGCCTTGAATTCATAGCATATGCTTGCTTCATACATCCCTCTGAATTAAAATATTATATTTCAGAAGTGAAAAAGCTCCAAGTAATGCCCAAGGTTAGAGGTAGCAGTCCATGAAGACCATGTCACCTTACATAGTGGTGTACTGTCTATCCTCCACTATCTGAAGGCACATTCACATCCCCCCAGCTTCACCACAGCCCATTTTACCTACAAGTTCTCTCACAGCTGTACCTAACTGGTTAGTGTGAATACATTTTAGTACTAAATTATCTTTCTATGGTGTTAAGTGGGCTAATTTAATCTCTATAACCAGACCACAGGCTTTGTAAGATGACTGTTATGCTTTCCACACCCTAATAGTGCTGGACCCTGAAAGACACACAGCCCTTATTGGCTGACTCACTCGTTTATCACTTCCCAACATGCTTTTCCTAAACTGAGGCTCTAAAGAGGGCCACAAATTACAAAATCATCAGTCTCAGCCAGCAGAGAACAGACTTCTGAGCCAACTGAATGATTTTTGGATTATGCATGTTATTTCCATGCCTCTTTTTACCTAGATAACAGATCTGGCTGTGCCGTGAAGGATCAAGAGGAAACACGGGAAGACAGTAAGCCAGGGCCAGGGATGGAATCACTGATTACCAGTAACAGCCCAAACTTCCAGGGACAGAAGGACTGAAAATTGAACATGGAATCTCTTTGGTCATCTTCCTGTAGATGTCACCAATAAATCCTTTTTAGTTATCAAAACTGGATCAATTTCAAGAAGAGGGAAATTGAGGGCGAAAATTCATATATTCAAACAAAGTATCCTATGGGGCTTATGTTCAATATTATTAAAACACATCAAGGGCGATTTTGACTCAAGTGATCACAACTCTCACTTAAATTCTACCATGCTCTTGCCAAGTAATTCTAATTCATATTTTTTTAAAAACACTTTACCCAATTCTGTATTTCCTGAATTAGAACAATTATTTGACAAGGGCTCATGAAGGCACATAGTGCTACCACCTTATAGTTTCATGGCTCAGAGGCTCTAGGCTCTTTGCCTTCAGGTACCCAAGGCTCCCCAGCCATTGCTCCTCTCCAGGAAAACCCCTACAGTAATCCCATGCTGCCAGGCCTGCCCTTCCCTGGCATTATTAGTATGATCTTAAAGATAGGGAGATAGGAAATAACCAGCAAATGGGCAGAAAAAAGGAAATGAAGCATACTATTCAGGTGCTAAAAACTTGGCGGTTCTGTCCCCAAAATCCG
Organism: Manis javanica; assembly: GCF_040802235.1. Lineage (NCBI taxonomy): Eukaryota > Metazoa > Chordata > Mammalia > Pholidota > Manidae > Manis > Manis javanica. The sequence continues at coordinate 5,652,327 of NC_133169.1, forward strand.
TTTGGAGCTTGTTCTGATGGAGAACTCAAGCCTCACAAATCTTTTTGAGAAGTGGAGTGGATAACAATAGCAAAATTGGGCTGTTATTGAAATAAAACAGAAAATATGCTACACATACTATTTAGTAAGCCTTAAGCACAAAACCAGTGAATTTAGATAGATATAAATATCATAGATTCTTTTTTAAAAGTGACCCTTAAAATTTGTACTTCAAGAGAGAAAAGACCCACCTGTGACATTCCATCCTGTGACAACTTTTCAGTGGAAAATAAAATTTACTGATCTCTTCTCTACATGCAACTTTTATAATTTTTCATTTACCCAGATGTTAAATTTTATGCTTTTGGTCAATACTGACAGGCTATATAAAATGCATTTATGAAGCTCGATATCTTCATGCAAACTGCATTTTAGACTAGAGAACCCTAATGACCAATGATACATGGTCCATAAAGACCCAAATTTGTATCTTTTTTTAATCTTTCAGTTGAAAAAAAAAAAAAGTAGAATGGTGGTGACGAACTTGCCTGGAGAACGGCAGGAACCGTATTCTTGGGAACACCTAAGCGCCACGAAATGATTTGGGCAAAAGAGAATGAACCAACGACACAAGGCTGCTCCACACTGACAGCATTAACACTGGGGCCGGACAGTTCCCTGTGGCAGGAAGCTGCCCTGCACACTGCAGGGTGTCTAGTAACACCTCTCATCTCTTTATTAGCTTCTAGTACCACCATCCCACCCCCTCAGTTGTGACAACCAAAAATGTCCCCAGACATTGCCAAATGCCCCCTTGGAGGGGGCAAAACCACCCCTGGTTGAAAGCCATTATTAACAAGTGACAGGAGAATAGAGTCCAGGGTTAAGAGTCATGAAAAATGATGACTCTGACTCTCCCAGGAGTCTCCATTCAGTTTGTTACATCATCTCAAAGTTTCTCCCAAGTTTCTTATTTTCCCAACAGAATAAATTCCTCAAGGTACAAATGACACTCCACAGACAAGAAAAGTTTATTTTACTATCCGATTTTCTTAAAAAAATTTAATTTTTGATAAAATAAAACAAACTTTTAGTAGCATAGAAATCTTCCAACATGTATAATGACATATTATTACTATATACAACTTCGAAAACAAATGCTTTCAGTTCCAAGAAAGTAATATTGGGCACTCTGACTATTTAAGCTGCAGGAAATTTCCTGGATGGCCAATGTTTTCCTTGGCTTGGAAAAAAAAATTATACAATTAAAAAATATAAATAAGAAGTTTGATGAATTGAGAATCACAAAAATGATTTCTGAAAGTTCAGTCATCTGGATCTTGGGGAATCTGTGGTAGTAAGAGTTCAACAAGCAAAATGAAACCCTGTGGACAAAATTTGAGTATTCCTGGAGAGGTCCTGTAGGTTCACAGTCGGTCTATCAAAAATGAAAGCTATTCTTACTGTGGTAGAACTGGGCATCTGGTTCATAAGCCGTTCTTCACCAGCTCATGGACTCCATTCTCATCAATGATTAAAGGTGCATGGAACTCTTTATCTGCCACGTAACTTTCTATTCCCTAAAAGAAGCATTGAAACGAAAACACAGAAAATTGGTGCGCACTATCATGTAATTCTGGACTTAAAGCATAAATGACACAAGTTAGGCTGAGATTTAAAAGTAAAAAATCTATTTAATACACTTTTTAAACTGGGCTAATGACCCACTTATGGAAGCACAAAACAAATGACAAAAAAAAGGTACATAATTTCTAAAGCTAATAAGATGATAGTTATTCTTCCTATAACCATAGCAAGGTGACTGTCTCTGGCAGGACCTGACAAGGATCTCCAGAAAAAATATTACATAGTAGAATAGGAGGAACCGCTAAATCCTTTAATATTAAAAGTGAGAGTACTAAGTATATGAACAAAATAGATCCACTAGGAGGAATTGCATTAAAAAGAGCCAAATGATTTATCTGAAAAAAAAACAAGGCTAATTATTTAAAAAGCGCATTGCATTTCAACATATAGATGAAATGGACTGAACATTAAACCTTCTGTTCATGACGACTGACCCACTTACAGGACAGACGCAAAGCCATCAAAGGAATTCTGAGAGAGGAACTCAGAACAAATGCAGTTTCTTGGCTCATTCCCAGAACTGGCTCCTCTGGGCAGGGCCGTCAGGAAATTCTGTGTCTTCTCTAATCCTTCTTAAACACAGAGCAGTACCAGAGTCCTACTTCTAAAAGAAAAGGGGAAAAGGCAATGCAAACTTACTTCTCCAGCATAGGAGATAAGAGGAGAGATTTCACACTGGATTGGTACATCATTGGCATCCTTCAAGCTAGGGAAAAAAACAGATGTGTTCAAGATTTTGCTTCCACTGTCACTTGCCACAGTGAAAGCACAGACCATAACTTTCCTCTGAGAACCCTGCAGATAACCAAATTCTCCTAGTTAGGCAAAAAGAATGGATCCTACCCTGATCACTAAACTCCCACGTTAACATGAAATTGTCACAGTGCAAAAGACACTATTTGCCAGTAACTGTCCACAGTTCTTCAGAGTACTTCACCAGTATTCATACACTTAGACCCCCTAATGCACATGTCATTTTTTATCATTTTCAGGTTTTAGTTTGATAAAGAAGAGATTATTTATTGAGTATATACTATGTTCAAGGCCCCCTGCCAGGTACTTTGAACCCTTCATATTTCATTTTAATCCTTGCCACAACCTTACAAGTCAGGTGTGAATGTTAACATACTAAAACCACACTGTCCAATACAGTGGCCACTGGCCACATGTGGTTAAACTGACATTAATTAAAATTTTATTTAACTAAAATTCTATAACTTGGTTCCTTGGTCAGGATAACCACATTTTAAGGGCTCAATATGTTAACAAGTCCAAGCTTGTGCCATTCACCACACAACATGCCAGTAAGTCAAGAAGGTGTTTGGCCAAGGAAAGAGACTCTACTCGGAAAGCCAGCAGACCGGGAAGATGGTGGACTTGGGTCCTGAAGTCCCATCTTGACTCAGGGCTGATTTCAAGCTTCTTTCGTATTAAGCAACATGGGTGACCAAGGGGCTTGAGGTCAGGAACTGACGCTCGATCTCAGGTGTCTGGTCAGCTAGGGTTTGAGGAAGACTGTGAAAGCCCTGTCCGTGGTCAGCTGACTCCAGGCACTGTGTTGACATGGGTCTGGGCATGACGCTCCTGTAAGTTCTTGACAATCCAGTCATCATTTTTATACGAACTTCTTTATCTCCTCAGGGGAGGGGACTTTCAGGTAAGGGGCTGGTCACATCAATCTTAAGTCACGAGCAAAATTCCTTTTGATGATCAGCAAGCCTGCATGCAGGGCTGCAGCGCTGACCAGATGCTTTTTGACCCAAAGTCTATGGCAGCAAAAGAGACAGTTATAATATGAAGGCAGAGATGCCAACTTTTTCACTCTGTTAAAACTAGCCATGAATGGCTAATAACTGCCAAACTGGACAGCACAGGAATAGAATATTTCCTTCATTACAGAAGTTCTACTGGACAGTACTGCTTTAAAGGTCAGTTACATTATTTCCCAGTATGTGTTTTCCTATACAGCCCAATTTCCTAGATTAGCTGAGCTGATTCGTTCAATGTTTCAAAGTGCCTCTCTGTTACTTTCACCAACGTCCCTCTTTAAAGAGCTAAGGCAGAATGCATCCAGGCGCAGGCCAGGCCAGGGTGACCATCTGCTTCCGCTGCATCATGGTCTAACATCTGTAGCCACTTGCAATCCTCGGTTTCTAAGTGATCTAACACAGAAGTCAATAAGTAGGGTTTTTAATATGTTTAAAGTCATTAGGCCTCCAGGTCTTTTTTTACCATTTCAAGAATCTTACCAATAAAAACACAGGTCACACAAAATCTAGTCTCTTGTGGCCTCAAACCATAGCTCTCCTTTATTTCACCAAATACACAATCTAGCGGAGTCAGTGAGACCACAGGTCTTCTGGGTTCAGCCACACTCAGTATTTCTCTAATATAACCACTCAGCTAGCACTCAAGGCACTCCATATCCTCCTCCCACTTACTTGTCCTCTACTTGCTACTCCAAACAGGCCAGCTGCACCCACTTGGGGTTATTCCAAGTCATTCTCAGCCATGGGCCCTTCGACTACCCAAATCATACCCATCCTCCAAGACTCAGTGCAAGCCCCAATGTTCCCTGACAGCTGCATTACTTAATGATGCTTCTCATTCATTTATACAAATAAATAAACAAATTTATTAGACATCTGCTAAGTCACTGCCTTCCAGGGTAATTATTTATACCACACATTTAACACATAAGCACATACTCCCTGGTAATGTTTCTTAATTTCACGTATGTGCATCTTGACCTCCTCAGAGGCCATGAGAAATGACTTCTTTCTCTTCTGTAAGTAACCTCAGCACCTGGAATACTAACGGCATCTATAGGTCTGTGAGTAGGCCTACAAATGCTTGTCAGCTAAATGAGTAAATGAACTAAGGGTGGACAGATAACAGACTAACTGGGAGAAAAACTGAATTAAAAGAATCTACACACATCTGAAGAGATGTGTGCTCCATCGTAAGAGCTTAAGATCTGGCCCAGATCCTCTAAGGCAACTTAGTGTCATATTCAACAAAAAGGGAAAAATGATGACCCACTCCACTGATAAAATGTATTTAGCCCACGCTTACCTGAACCCCTGAGGGAATTGGTGTGCCAGGACCAGAAGGTGCTTTTGAACCCAAGGAACAGCTAGCTGATCTGAACATAACTTCCCCTCTAGTACCACAAAGACAGCCCATGAAACTAAGGAAGTCAACTTCAATAAACCAAGTTGGATGCCCCACAGGAGGAAAGACAGAAGCTACCATCACTGAATGCAAAATCTCAGTTAATAGGCAAACTAGCTCAGTAACAGTACTGTAGGTAACACCATTTAGTAGGCATTAAGGTAAAAAATAAAAATAACATCGTTTTGTCAACTCAGCATCCTTGCTTCCATTCTTTTTGAGTTCTTTCCATTCTTTCAAGTTGCTTCCTCTCCGTTTTATACAAAGAACTTCCTTTTCATCTCTTACTCTTGGGTAATATTTTTCTACTGTCTGAGGACATCCTCCAGTGCTAAGAATTTCAGCAGGAACTATTTCTAAGTCCATGATCTCATTTGGGGTCAAACTGTGATTTCAGTTTAATTATTCTACAAATGACTAAAATGAGATAAATGAGGGAAACAGTACTAAATGAAAGAACCCAAACAAAAACTAAATAATGCTTAAAGCCTTTTGTATCTTAGCTGAAAGAGCTGGATATTGTTCTCAGTTGCATAACTAAGAAACTATTTCACTTGTTTAGGTTAAAAAGCTGTGGTTCAATGGGGAGGAAATTTAGGAACAAAAATTTATTCCTTGAATTATAAGAGCACCTTGCTTCCACATACTAAAAATGATGGATGAGCCAGAAAGTGACAAAGAACTCTGCATTCCAGTTCCCATGATCTGAGGATCAATAGCCACCTATGAGTCCTACAAGAAACCGGCCAGATCGGTGAGTCCGCTTGCTTCTCTAGAGACCAGCCTCCCGGAAATTGACATGCACAGGGACTCGTCTCTACAGGGCAAAGATGAGTGGCACAAACAGGAAGAACACAGACGAAATCGACACCACTGCTTCTCTTCTCCCAAGATAACTCACATCTAGGTCCTCTGCCTCGTACACATTTCCCAAATTACCTTAAAAACTCAAAATTCAAACTAAACATATTAACTTTTAAAGTGTAACAAGTATTATCAAGTTGTCTCTAGCTATAAAAACGTTTTCCAAACTTTGTCAGTACCCACATAAGAGAGGATATGTGCTACGTCTAGCTAAAAATTACCTGCCACTAAGTCAAAAAAGATTCTTTCCTTAGGAGCAGGTTAATAACTATCTACAATTAACATACACAGACCACAGTGGGGAGCTGTTAGTAAGGGAATACATCAAAAGAACAGTTTTCTCCACCCTTAGAGCCATCAAATATGTCAGGAGTAGTTGGCCTTTGTACTGAGAACATATATCCAGTTCAGTAAGACACATCTTCAGAAGGTTATTTTTATCTAGTTTATGCTTATGGTAAAAGGGGTAAGCTGGAATCCAAATTTCTTCTCCCTTGCTGTAACTTACTCTAGATCTTAGCTATTACTTGGAAATTTGTCACTGCAGGCTAAACACCTATGGTCAGATTCTTTAGTAAAGCATGCTCCCCATTTCCAGCATGCATTGAAGTCCTGAGTTAGTGTCATCCAGATCCTGCCACCAAATAAGCAGTACACCCCAACCAAAGCTCCCACCAGCCCCCAGATCACCACAAGGCACCGCACTACACCACAGCACCAGTTAGTATGGAGGGAAGCACAGCCCATCACCATGCACTACAGGCGGGCTGGTATATTTACTTGTGATTGACATCAGCTGTGATGGTCTCTGACTTCCCATCTGTAGCACTGCTATGTAGGAATAAATAAACATTAATGGAAATGGAAACAAATCAACAATAACAATGACCGGGAATTGCAAAACATACTTGACTGAAAAGCATGTATTTATAGTAAGTTATAGACTTCACAAAGGAGATCTGAGGGGGTAAAAAAAATGACCAAAAATAAAGCATGAGGACAATCTGACATGCCACAGAGCAAGCTTGGTACCAAGACACAACCTGAAAGTAGCCTTGAACTGGGAGACAGCTCGCCACTCCTCCCTCTCATGAACACACAGTTATGGACCAGTAAGCTCAGTACCCGATGTTCTAACATTTATCAAGGCGGTCTAGCACTTTTGTGCATGCAGCTCACCATTTAATCTCTTAAGAATATAAATTACATGGCAGAACATTTTTTACAGAAGTATAGAACCACTGAATGATTGAGAAGGGGAAAATTCTGGGTGCCAATGAAAGTTTTATGATAAATACAAGATTTAGCTTAAAAGCACATTATATCAGATTTTAAATAGCTACAAATACATATTTTTTTAAACTTCTAACATCCCAAAACATTTCTAGTTTGAGTATCAGTGACTGTCAGTGGCATTCACCTCCCTTCCTGGCACCTCCCTCAGTGCCCTGAAAGGGCCATGGTAAGGACAGGGCGGGCCCACGTCCCGGAGACGGCATGGGGCTAGTGGGTCTTCTGGGGGACGGGGTGTCTCACAGACGGTCCCCATGGTGAGAACAGACACACGGCAGCACCGCCCAAACCCTCGTGCCCTGCGGGACAGTGTGCTGCTGATGGACTTTACCATGTGGCACACCCAAAGTATACCTCCTGACCACTATTCAGTCGGAGTCGTTTCACTGACATGGTGGAGATGTAGCCAAAACAACAGGAGATTGAGAAGAGACTCCCCTTCAAGAAGAAATAAAGCTATCTAAAATTAACACACACAGACCAAAGTGCCATTACATTCTCTCTGTGATGTCGTTATTCCACATCAGGAACTGCCCACATCAATACTTGGCTTTGTTAAAAAGATCTAGGAATACACAGAGAGAGGTCCAAGAGGCAAAGTCTAGGAGGTGGTCACACACAGGAGGAGACATCAGCTTACCGGGGAATTGCTGGGAGGCGAGAGCCATTTTCATCTATGAAGTGGCCCCCCGCATTGAGGACCCAGCAGTGATGCAGGGACAGCAAGGCGTGCCGGGCAGTGGTAGGGTTGTCCTTCCCGTTCTGACTGTCTGCATTCTTCAGTGGGGAAAATTCGTCTTCCCGTAATACTTCATACACCACGAACTTCCTAGAGTGAAATGATACATGCACTGCTTTATTACGGAATAAAACCACGCACGGAGCTTCTGACTCCACTCTATATAGCTAAGCCTCTGGTCTTAGTAATAGGCTCTTTTTATCTAATTTCGAATGAATGCTGAAATAATGCTCATCCCAGGAATAAAGTTGGAATTCTCTTCTTCAGTGTCAAATGGGAAATTACATCCACCCCCAATTATAAAACACTTCATCTTAAATCAGAAAGATTAGAAATCTTAATGCAAAAAAGATACTAGTATTATCTGTTCTGCAGAAAAAAAGCAAAAAGGGTGATTTAGAAATATACATGGAAAGATTAATCTTATACAGCTAATCTGTCTTCTGCATTTTCATATTGATCAAATTCGAGGACAAATATATCAACATCAAATGTAATCTCTGATGGAGTCATATAATCTACAAACATGTTCACTGAAACATTTACTTATAGGTCAGTAAAACATCCTAAACATAAAATGGGCCAGTTCTCTATCTCAAACTTTTTAGTCTCTCAGCCAAAATAGGTGACTTTAACAATTTTTCAGGTGATCCAGGTAATAAACTAATTGATACAAAGAAAAATGTACTCAAAGGCAACTCAAACCATGGTTTGACCAATGGTTACAGTAGAGAATGATAATCAACCTAGACTGTACACTTCACATCAAAATGCTATACCTGACATGTATGCTATCAAAGGTTTCCTGAAAAGTGTCCCATCTAAGAGAGTACAAAGCAGCATTTCAAGACATATATTTAATCATAATTAACACTATTCAAAACATACTTTGCAAACTGGAAGATGTCAAAGACAAATTTTTCCATCTTTATTCCATTTGGTTTGTCTGGCTTAATTAACTGCCCCTGGGAATCCACATATGGAATCTTCTTCTGAGCCACATGGTGCTGCAACTGAGGTTCATAAACACTAAGTAGGAAAAAAAAGACAATCACTTTCCAAACTTAGCCACCAAATCTGATAATCATTCTCATGGGCAAATGCATCAAGTACTAAGATTTTCCAAATAAAGAGCATTTGCTAAGTTCATGTTTAAATACTACATAGATTTTCCTGTTCATTTAAAGTTAAAAAAAATCAAATTATTATCTCTACATTAAATAATACACAACACACACACAGCTCACACCGATGTCTTTCCCTTAACTTCTGTGTCTCTTGTGAAATGTCCTACTCTTTGCCCCAGCTTTCCCAACAGAGATCCCTTCAAGTATGGGATGGAAAGATGTGTAATAGTAACTATGGATGAATAGTTAATAATTACTATGGATGAATTTATAACACAGCTACAAACAGCATAGTGGTATGGGAAATATTTTGGAACTGGAGTAAATATTCTAAAGTAAAGCTGAGCAACCCTTTTAAAAGTAGCCAGTCATCCTGAATGTCTAAAAACTTTCAAGTGTTCTTGATCTGGGTCATGGTTACATGAGTGTATACACACATCAAAATTCACCAAACTATACACTAAGATTTGTGTATTTTTATCATATATACCTCAATGTAAAAAATAAAAATAAAAGCTATCAAGTAAAGTATCAGATAGTGACAATGTCCTTTATGTAAAAATCCGGTAGAATAGAATGGCTCTTATTTTTTCCTGAATAAATTCCCATGCTGACTTCCATCCCGGTCTTAAGGTCTTTTTTCTTTACTCTCTAATGCACTACTTCCTAAATGCTAGTCTGGGAACCACCCAAATTAAATTGTATGGGAAGCTTCTTAAAAATACTGTCGCCCTGCGTCTACCTCCAGAAATTCTGATTCAGTAGATGTAGGATAGACATCTATTTTTCAAAGTTTCCAGCTGTGATGGAGACAGGGTGCTTCACTTTTTACTCTTTCCTTCACCAGAACCTAGCACATTAAAGGGAGGGGAAGATAAGAGAAGGCAGAACTGCTTTGGACTCCAATTAATGCACCAGGGAATGGCTCCTATGAATCTGCACCATATCTTACTAAAAACTACAATGGGAGATAAATTTCCATTTGATAAAAGTGATGCTCAGGAAAGATGAATTCTGTAGAATATGGACTTGGGGTGTCTTCCTACTTCTCAAGTGACTTAGTTTCTGATTAACAATAAATGAAAATTTTTAAAGCCCCCCATCTCGCCCATACTTGACAACTTCTCTCAGAAATGGTACAGTGAAGAAATGGTTTGCAATGTTTCCCGCATTGAACAGCAGTCGTCCATCTGAGCTTCGTTTTTGAGCTGTTGCCAGAGAAATCTCACTATATTCCACCACCTGATACACTCCATCCACTCGGCAAACAACTCCAACTGGTTCTGTAGGGTTCGTCTTCTCCACCACCTATACACCAAAGAAAAACGACAGTAGTGGAAGAAATGTAATCAAATGCTTGTTGGCGATTTCCCATTTTCAAAGGCCGTATTTACAATTTTGCTTACATTGTCTTAAAGGTATTAAGTCAAAACAAATCTTTAACTTTAGATAATCACCTCTCCTTTACATTCTTTGACAGACTACTTTCCAACTAGAACTGAGGTAAAGTACCTCCTTCCTATTTATCACCTGATTAATCTGTGGAGTAGAAATTCCATCATACACACAACCCAGAGGACTGGGAAATAATTACATGAGTCTACATCCACCTCAAATATCTTTTATTGTTAGCAGTTCATTTCTTCTTAGCCACACTCAAACACTTTAAGACTAAATGAAATGAAACTTTTCTGGACTCACAAGACAAAATAAGTAAGGCATTTGCCTCCCATTTTATACTGCCCTAATCATTATTTCATTGGAAACCAGGGTTTCTTTCATTTGCATTATCCCATTTTTCAGGGAGTTGGTTACAGCAAGCATGTCACTGGGCTCCCACTCCAACTTCAATCAGAAAACTTACCCATATTTATGTGTTTTGCATGCTGGACTTTGAAGTAAGAGATTCTTTGTTTAAAAAACCGTTTGAAAACCAGTGATTTATAATCTATAGATGGCTCTAGGCTGGTGGAGTTGCTATGTGAAAGGTATGTATCAAAATCAGAGGGAAAATGTTAAGAGTAAGTAATTTTAAAAGCCTCACAGGTGATCCTGATACTCCACCACCCTGATCCCAATACCACCACCTACTTCAAGTGTCTAGAAGAAAATTATAAAAGAACTGTATTCAATGCACTAACAGAAGACCGATGCAGACGAGGTGTGTACGCAGCAGAAGCACCAGGCAGTAAGAAATATCTGAAGATAGTATTTTGTTTGCGCTGTTCAATTAAGAATTCAGCATACTTCAGATTATTTTGAAAGACCTGTTCCTAATTTGAAAAATATCTTCTAAGAATACATGAAATTTTATCAGTAAAGTTAAAACTTTTCTTTGGCAACTGGCTTCTTAAATCTGGACTCTAGCTGTCTCTCTTAGACAACTAAAGTCACTACTGAGAACTTCGTTTACGCAGCAATTAACAGCTGGGCACTGCGTGTAGCTCAGTGAAGCAGGGCTACTGGACTCGTAAGCCTGCTGTGTAGTTTCCCTGTTTGCCACTCTGAAAAGAGCACAGTATTCACTGAAAAGAAACTATCTACCACAGAAGTGGATTAAACTGGAGGGAAACATTATACAGCAAAGTAATTTAAACTAATCATGGGCCTATTTACAATTCTACTCTATCAAACCATCACCACCTCTCACTTTATATACTCTACAGTGAGTTACCTTAATAGACAAATAACTTTGAATAGATTCTTCTTGTCCCCATTAAAAAAAAAAAATGCAGACAAGGCTTATTTTCCTATCACCTCTATATACCCCTAATTCCCAACAAGCTATGGAAAAATAAGCATATCCACATTTTCCATTTCCCAAGTGTTAGTATGTCAGTGAAAGGCTTACTTTGGATAGTTATGAACCTCCATTATAGAAGTCAAGATTACAAAAGAAAGCATTTGTGAATTGCATAAAGTTGGAAATCAGTTTACATTATACAGAAAAGATACACAGTATAAAATTAAGAGGTTTGCTTGGTTTTCTGTGAGTTAAATCCTGAGTTCAAAATACCACTTCAACCTCAAAGCTCCTGTAACTGCTTTACAAAATGACCTTCAATTAACAATGGTTTCTACCCTTTTAGCTTTTGACTTTTGCAAACCATTTCCACTTTTAGAAGTCCTTTCCCAAGGCCCTCACTCCATAAAAAAAAAATACTTAATTCACCCAGATAGGAGCCTTTAAAAGAAGTATGCAGAGAAGTCTACTACCCTCCTATGATCGCTACCTAATTTAGGTGTTTTTAAAAATACATTTAGTGCCTTGGGGTTTTTTTATTAAAATAAACATGGTGGGAGGCCAGATGCACAAAAATGGTTCCCAACATTTCTAAAAGTTTTTAACATGTACCAGTGAGTTTCATCTTAATACATACTTATCCATTCACTGAATGACCTCTACATGATATGGCAGGCAAAGCGAAGCAGGTAGGCTGAGGCAGGATGTGGCCCACAGAACCCACAGGTAAAGGAGAACAGGGACTGGTTACACTTGCATCTCTGTGTGATTAGTACACTCATCAATTTAAAGGTTTTTGAGCTGCCAGCAAAACACACTTTATCTATTAAAAGTCTGGTTTTATAATGTGATACAACACTAAAACTAGGACCTGTGGAACATGAATTCTAATCCTGCCTCCATTCATGTGAGGAAGGACCTGCACCTGGAACTTATTTAGTGCTGGAACTCAGGGTGCTCATTTCTGAGAACAAAGGGGGTGACCAGATGATCTCTGAGGTTCAATGCTCTCTGATCATCTAGAATTTCAATTGATTCTGAAGCTAGTGCAGTAAAATTCAAATTTTAGGAAAAAGAGTGACACCAAGTGGAACAAAGTCAGAAATGCAGTTCTGTTGTTTAAAGTTCAGTAGCTATTTAAAGTCCAATGTACAGTTTAGTATTATTTATAATACGGTACAGACACTTTATGTAATAGAGTATTAGAACAGACAGAAGTCTTAAATAAATGAACCAATTCTTTGTTTTCAGAATTAGGAGGAGTCTTATTAATCTTCCACCTTAATATCTCAAAACTTGTACTAATAAATTTAAGAATTTACGTTCTCCGACTTTGCAGTAAATTTATAGATTCGTTTTGAGAGAAACGACTACTTTATAATAGAAAATCTCCACAAGAATATGGTATGCCTTTTATGGCAACTCTTCTTTTTAAAACAAGGTGTCTCAAATTTATATGTAGTCTAATTTGTTTTTGTCCAAAGACTATATGGATGGTTTTTGCTTCTGGCAGAAAAGTCTTCCCTTCCTGTAATATTACAAATTATTCTAAACTTTCTTCTAACATCTTTATGGGGTTTTTTTATATTTAACTTTGTAATCCATCATGTTTACATTTATTTATATGTAATTTTGAAATTGATTTTGGTATGAGCTTTTAAGTTCTTACTTCACTTTAAACCGGTTATCTCATTCATTTCCCCCACTGATTTGAAATGCCGTATTTTCACACAGTATGCTCTTATATATACATGGATTTATTTTTGACTGATCTATTCTGTTCCACAAATCTGTCATTCTATTCTGGTTTTGGTACTAATAACTCTTACTCACTTGTTATTTACACCCATTTTAATATCTGACAAATTATCTCCAACCTTCTTTCCTCATCATCATCTTTTTTCAACATGTTCCTAGCCATCTTTACATGTTTATTCTACATTTTACAATCATTTTGTCAAATGTCTCCAAAATAGTCTCATTGGGACTTTGATCAGGATTGTTATACTTTAATTTGATAAGAATTGTTATTTATAGATATCCAGGAAAGGAATACTTATACATTATAATATTATACATTTCAGTATTATACATTGAAAGTATACAATTTATATAATATAAATATGTATACAATTATACATTGTAAATTTAAGACTTCAGCTTCTATAACTTTGATTAGACTTATAGATTCATTTTATAAAATTCAATTTATAAATTTTGAGTATTTCTAAATCTTCCAAAGTGCTTTTTTAGGTATTTCATGTTTTCTATTTTACTCCTAGATATATTGCATGTTTTGTTTGCTACAATAAAAGCAAGTCTCCTATATCATCACCTATGCAACAAAAAAAATGTTGAAAAGAACTATGCCCGGGGCAATCTTACATACAGCACTATAAATCTCACTCTATCTTAACATCATTCCGTGCTCATTCAAGCAAGCAGTCAATCCCCTTAACTGCCCTTACCCCCAGTCTGCATGTTTCCATTTCATTAACAAGACTATAATGAGATACCTTGTCAAATGCCTTGCTGAAGTCTAAATCTGCTATTTCTACCATATTTCCCCTCCTTAGCTGTCATAGGAAGAAACTGGGTTAATCTGATCAAATACAACTTGACATTAATGAATCCATCCCAGGCCTAGTGGTGATCATTCACTTTCCTAGGTACTTACAAATCATCCTCACATGTTTTAACCTCTTATTTGAGATGCACAAGCATACAACACTACTTCTAGAATTAAATGTTGCCAATTTAAGAAAAAAATTGGGTGTGGGAGAGTTTAGAGAGATGAATGGTTCTAAAATATTTAAATCGCCCTAATAAATCTAGGCTGACTCCTGGAATGTATGTACAGACAGAGAAAGACCATTTAAAGCCTCACTGTGGGCAAGGAAGGCATTACCTTTGCTCCACAGTCTGCTCCTTTCTGAAGGCAAAATCCAATGAACCGTGGGTCTGCCACTTTTACTAATATGTTGTCAACACAATAGACATGAATGCTCCAAATGCCTCTTTGCTCCATATCTTCCACAATGTTCTGGGCTGCAAGAGCCCGATAAAGACCACCATTTCCATCTGGGAAATAAAATAGCCCATTAGTGGCACACATAAAACCCATTACAAAAGTAACCCCAAAATCATTTAATGCTTCCAAACCAAGGTAAAGGTGGAAACCACAGTTTTACATTACAGGGCAAAAAAAAGTAAATATTCATAGGAACGATTCAGGTGTCAAAGTTACACTACATGATTTTGAAGGTAATTTGGCATAAGCGTCCAGAGAATAATATTATTAATGTAGGACCAGGCAAATTGAACACTGCACTTTTCAACTCAGCCCTTTTAATAATTTAGCCTGAAATATATTATGAAATATAAAACTCTTTACCAAGCAATGATTATTTCATAGCATTTCTAGTTTTATTAATACTGTACGATTCAAGTTAGCTCTCTATTTACAGCCCCAACACTGACAATTTCACCCCATCTCAAAAATGAAAATACATGGGTATTTTATCCCAAATTTAAGAAACCAGACCGATACGAAGGTCCATGGTGATCTAAACTAAATGCAAGTAAGCGCCTCTTCTTGCCCCATCTGTTTCTAGTGCGGCCTTAATGTCCTTCTTCCATCAACCTCAGCCAAGCTTAAATGATGACAAAAGGTTCGACAACTTCACAGAACAGAGCTAAGAATAGCACACTCTTCCATTAATAAAAAGAATTAAGTAGGGAAAAAAAGAGTTAAGATGGAATGAAAGCCTACATCTGGACAGCACCACTGTTAATGCTGTTTATTTCCTTTCAGTCTTTCCTCCAAGTACAGATTCACATAGATATGAACACATTTATTTTTATAGCTGGAATCATACTCAGGGTGACTGTACGTAGCTGCACAGCAGGATGCTGCCCAATTCTAGGATTGCCATTACAAGGACGCTGTGCATGTACTACTACCCAGACCTGTGCAAAGCCATGGCCCTAATATCGCATCTGCAGTTTTGTATTTCTCATTCTCTTACTTAACGTACTGAAACTATTTCTCTTTGTCATTTAATATCTACAAGTAATTATCCTAATATTGTTTCAGAATTAATGCTATAAGATAAACTGTAATGTAGCCTTTTATTTACTAAATAGCAAATGGTCTCCAATTTTTCCCTCTAATAAGTAATGCAGGCATTAAGACTGTGGTTTATAAAATACTCAATAAAGAGAATACTCTGAATGCTGCTCAAATTGCTCTCAAGGGCAGACATTCACAAAATGTGTCACAAAAAGTGTATCCACTTCACCAATGGGCATTTTCATTTTTTTAATTATTGCAAAATCGCAGAACACTTTAAATGTTTAAACATCCAAAACACCAAATTAAAAAAAAGAAAATCAAAATTTAATGATTTATGTTACTACCACTTCTAGTCACCATTATCAAGCATGGTTACAAACCTGGAGCCATAGAAACTTTGTTCTTCTCTTCCAAAATAATTTTCCCATCAAAACTCAGAGCAGGCAGCATTCCCTGCTGGAAAAAGATCACGTTCTCTCTTTTTAAACCAAAGTACTTGTGCTTTGTGAAGAATTCCTTTGTAGATTCCATGGTTCTGCCACTGGTCATTATATACCTTGCGAGAGACAAGCAGATCCTCTAAACAACAGCACTATGTGAATTAGGCCCAAATCAAGCCTTGTCCGTTTCCTAAGCTAAAGAAAATCTTCGCGAGCACCGCTTATTGTCTCAGCTCCCTTCATCCTTTTCCTGGGTACCGTATATAAGCTGCCCCTCCCCTCCTGGTAACTTGGTAACTTCACCACTCCTTACATAAGGAATAAATCTATGTAACAATATTAAACATAACTCCTGCGCCAGAGACCCTATAGGTGTTTTAAGTAAGTATTTTGGAGTTCGTAGAAAAGGGTATTCTAAATTAAAAACTAAATAAAAAAGGAGAAAAGGGTTAACTACAATACATTCTAGTGATCTTGGTTCTGCTCACCCTCCATTTAAAATCCTAAGACTGTAATTATATGTTCTATTGTCTCATAAATTCAACACATGTTATTGTGACAAAAAAGAAAAAAAATTCTACCTAAAACCACAATTAGTGACTACAATAGCTTTGTCCTTAGTAGAATATTAACTACATATGAGGAGTTTGTCTGTTTTGGTTACTGATATATCCCTAGAAGCGGCACTCAGTATGTTCTGAGTGAAGAAAACAGTATAATTTCCCACCACAGTAGATATGTGTTTAACAAAGTATCCGGAAATTTTGAACTCTGGATATAAAAGGTTTGGTCATAATATAGAAGAAGGTGATAAACAGGTGGCTAATCTGCTTGCATAAGCAAAGAACAGAAATTTCAAGAGTTGGGAGAAGAAAATCCAGCACAACAGTGGGAAGCCAGGACTTTATGCAGAATGTCAGCTGTGTAGAACACAGATGTCTCTCAAAGATCACCAAAGGAATCAAGATGAAAAAATAAATCAACAGTTCACAGCAGACCAATGCTCATGTGGAGAAGAGCTAGCAAAGCTGGGAAAATTACAAAAAGCTTATTTTAAAGGCATCAGCTACAGAAGCAACGCGGATTAGCACTAAAATTCTAGACAGTACAAATCTTTCAAAGGGGAGCTGAGGAAATGCAGCTGCCTTTTCCCGGGTGTATTAGCTGATTTTGAGTACAGGGAATCCGGGCAGAAGGACAAAGAAACCAGCTAGGCTTTTGTTGGTCACATGGGCTGAAATAACAAGGTTAGGAACTTGAGGGATCTCAAACACACAGCTGGTTTCCCACTCAAAACATGCTAACTTCCAAAGCTGCTCTTGGAAAGAGATTAAAGAGCTAAATCAAAAACTTCTAAAAAGCAGAGCGTAACTTCCCATAATCTCTCCATGCTTAGGAGACAAACACAGGTGGAGGTAGACCCTGAGAACCCCGCATCCTGGCTGCAACTAAGAACCCAAGAGTGGCCCATGGCAGAGAAATCAGTGAAGGTTTCAGCTGAGGGGTGTGGGAAGGGGGTGCAGGAGGGCTAGATACGAGTTTATAGACAGACAGAACCTGGTGAGTACTAGAGTGGTGAAAATACTCATACCATGTTGTCCTGAAATTTCAAACACTAACAATAAGAGGAGACCCTCAATGCTTTCAAAGAAAAAAAAAAAAAAAAGATTAGGAATCAGAATGGCAATGGACCTCTCAATAGCAATGCTGAAAACAACAGAGCAGTGCCTTCACATTTCAGAGGGAAGCTGTTTTCAGTCAGAAGTCCTGTACACAGACAATCATATGAAGTTTCTGGACTCAAAGGAGGCCCCAGGGGACTCACACTGAGGGGCTGGCGGGGCGGCAGTGGTAAAAGCCGGAGGAGGGCATATAGTGCTCATTAAGGTACCTGGATCACCTATCCAGCTGTTACACATATCGCTTTTAACACACATAGTAAATAACAGGAAATATGTCTGCTTATGAGTACAGTACATATTTATTTTGAATATTGTACATCGGTGTACGTTCAGGCCCTCTCCCACAATGAGACGCATCTTACCAGGGAATAACGCATTTGTCGCCGTGGTATTTTTCAGCCAACTGCTGAAGCTTCAGGATACGTTCTGCTTGAATCTGAAAAAGCGTCTTACGGGATGGCAAACCAACATCATACATCCCCTTAGGATAGGCAACACCGAGTCTTGTCCCCTGCCCACCAGCGAGGAGAAGAACTGCCACTTTGTTCTGCGAAATCTGGAAAAGTCCTAGAAAAGAAAACACTTGTATCACAAAGCCTCTATTACACATAGAAAGGTAACAACGAAGAGTCGCGCCATCCGCAGAAGGCAAAAACAAGGAATCCTCGTGCATGCGTGGATAACTAACTTGTTAATAAAAACATTTTTATTACTAAAAAATTAAATTTATGCAATCCAACCAAACAACAATGAATAATATACTGTAATGAACTAAGTTCTTTTCTGGTAACATTGGAAGGCAAAGACCAAGAGACATTCCAAATGGATTACAAGTACTTCACTACTTATTAGATGGGAGTCAAGAAAGACACAATAAAAGACAACACCTACACTTCAAGATGAATGATGATGCTACTAACTTATCTCCAGCCTATAAATTAATCAATAACAAATAATCAGTGAGCATCACATATACTAAGGAAGCTACCAGCCAGTAAATGTAATGGCTAAGAAGCCAGGCTCTGAAGTCAGAACACCTGGGTTTGAAACCTGACTCACCTGAATGAGCTTAGGGGATGTGCTTGCAGAAAGGCAATAGATGTTGTGGGGTGATGGAAATGTTCTATATCTTAATTGGGGTGGTAGTTTCATGAATGTATAAGTTTGTTAAAAAATTCACAGAATTAGTGCATTTTGTGGTATATAATTATACTTCAATAAAATTTATTAAAATGCCTTCTTTTTCCAATAAGCCATCTACAGCAGCTCAGGAGGATGTGAAATTCAAGGTCTTTTTGTTGCTGATTTACTTTTGCTGTCTGGAAGCCTATCAGTTTTCAACAGCTGAATATTTGGCAATAAGTAATAACCAAACATAATGCTTAAATAAAAATATTATTCTTTGAATCAAAATACATTCAAGATGGGGGTGTGGGTATAAAAATAAATAAATAAATTCAAGATGGATTTAAGATCCAAATGCAAACAAATGAAACTGTAAATGTCATTAAAAGAGGCTCTCAGTTTGCATTAAAAAAAAAAAAGACACTAAAACCTTGCCACACACCATGTCTGAGAGCCATCCCATCACTCTAAGGTGGAGAGTCTTAGCCACAAGGCAAAGCGGCTCGCGGGAAGAGGCTGCATGGAGACTGGGTCTCGGAGAAGCTAGAAAAGCTGCTGATGTCAGATGAGATACGGCAACTCTTGGTGGGTTTCATTCTTTTCTGAAATTCATACTTTCATTAAAATTCTTAGAAATTTTGTGAACGAAGCTGGCCACTGTCCACAATTACATGCCAAGCCAGAGGAGGCAATGGTGGCCAGTACTGACCATCATTTTTTTATATCCTTAGGTAATGTGTTTCTCCAATTTACTAATTGTGTGTTTTATGTGTTTTTGACATATTAGGCTTTCCTAAAGCTAAACTCCTAGTACATCGAGGACTTAGAGAAATATTCTAAATAAATCCAGTATAAAATCAGAATTGTGCCCAGTCCTGATCCTACAATCTATCTTAATTAGTAAATAAGTATAGATAGCCCAGAGACAGTAGCAACTTTCTATTTTAATTAAAAAGTTTAAAAGCACATTTGGTATTTCCGTAATTTTCACCTTTGATAGGAAGCTGACCTAAACACCTGAGACATTTTCTCTCCTCCTTCCTTGCCTACAACCAGAACTGTCCTCCTTGTTTTCTCCATGGCATTCATGATACCTTATCAGAGTTTGAAAATCATAAAAACAGGGGTAACTGTTAGGCCCCAGAGTAGTAACTATAATCTAAGTAGGTACGATTTCCCCATTTTAGACATAACAGGCTCAGAGAAGTTAAAGGTCTTGCCAAGGTCCACAGCTAGTGAATGTGAACCAGGACTGGCACCTAACTGCAGGGCCCAATCGCCACGCACTGCATTGCCTCCAGCCATCCCATCACATCCAAGCATTTAACAGACATGTACAGCACCAGAATTTTTAGGGCTATAAACCTTCCCTCCTATTTCTTTCTTTCCCACTGAATTCACGGGAGTTTTGCTTCCTTTTCTTAAATCTATCTCACCCACACCCTACACAGAAAAACTGCTGAGCAAAGAAGAGTCCACATTCTCCAAAACTTGCCGAACACTGAAATTTCTGAGAGCATTACAGATATGCGTCCCTCTTAAAGAAGCACGATAACCACCACGTAACAAAGATTGACTGAGATGACACACTCTGAAGGGAGAAGGGAACTGTATAAGGCATTTTTGAAAACTGTTTTAACATTTGGTTATTCCCTACTTATCAAACCAACTATGGTTTCTAAGGAGTAAATTTAATTCTGCTGTCATTAACCCAAAATGCATTATTTTTGAAATGCAGGTCCACAATACCTCACCTAAACTCATGGGTCAGATATGTTCCAGCATGTGGAAAGAACCCTTTAAAATTTAGAAAAGGAGTAAAATAACATACAATATATATTTCACCCCTTGCCAATCTCAGACGACATCCAGCAATCACACTGTATGTGACAAAGTTCATCAACAGTCTTATGTCTGCTCAAGTCAAGTTTTGCGGCAGAACAGGCTTTGCACCGCTTTAGAACTGCAAATAAATAACTAGTCTGAACTCTCGCATACCAAAGGTGTTAGAATAAGAAATACTTCTAAACAGTTTCAGAAAAAGTCTCAAATAAATATTCAGACAACACAGAAGCCCTAGTTCTTGTGTACTATTTACTTTCTTCACAGAGCATGTGTTTTAGCGTTTTATTGTTAATGTGGCTCTAGTCTTCCTGACATCTTACGTTTTACCTTCAGTCCAAAGGTAAATTATTTTCCTCAACTATCTTACCTGTAAAAGGTTAAGTTCCAGCTCAGTCCAAGGCCATCCAGTGCTTTCCATGGATTCTAACAGTAATCAAAATAGCACTGTATAAATTTTTCTTTTTCTTAGGTCAGTTCTCTAAACTTCTGTTTCATTCCAGTTTTCCAAATTTTTCAGTTTTAAGGCTTTGCTAACCAGCAGCTTATGGTGGCCTCATTCTTTATTCAAATCAGTGGCATGAGTTTGTTTTCTAAGCCTTTGTTTGCCAGATGTTCCTTAATCCTTCTTTCCATCTATGGACACGATCACTACATGTTAAGAGCAGCATTCAGATGATGCCTGCCAGGTGTACGTTTCCAGGCAGATCAACATTTACATCTCCTCTCCATCTAGCCATAACTATTACAATGAATTATAACAAAATCCATATGTATTTGCAGTAGAGGTTTCTGCATTAAATTCTTTCTGCTTATGCAGCTCACTTATGAGCAGACAGAGAAAAACAAGAGGAACAAAAGCAGTCCCTAGTGTACGGATGCCAGCTGCAAGTCACAAACTAAATGCAGCTACAGCTGTTGTTGACAGTATCAAATTGTGTGTACTCTGGCTCAAGTACACAACCATTTCATCTGTTACTACAATAAACTGCAATGCTTATCAAAGTTTAACACAGAAATTAGCCTGGCTTATGACAGAAAAAAATGCTGCTTGAAATTTAGTGGGCCAATACAATTCAGTAAGCCTTTTTTAGTTATGTGGCAGTTGTTTGTCATGGCATAAATGTCACATGAGCAACACTGCACCTCTCTGAAAAATGGTGACTTAATTATAAATGTATGTGACAACTAGGAAATTATGAACTTCCCCTAACCCACAACTTTTTTGCAGAAATATGAAAAAAAAACAAAAAGTCCATCATTATATCATCCTTCCCATCTTCCTACTAGAGGACACAAGAGTTATTAATCTTCCTAGAAAGGGTGCCTAAGATGGACCAAATCAGAGGTCAAAAAAAAAAAATCAAGCCAGACTGAGTTTGTAGGGCAGGTAGCACATCTCTCGCCTTGGAGAGTCATGTAGTATGGGCCGAACAGGTCTGAGCACTTTTCCCGGCAACATTTACAAGAAACAGAGCCAAGAGTCCGCAGTGGCCTGTAGCAGGTCAAATGCTTCCTGGGCATCTTCCTATCTGGACGAGTCCCTCCCATACACTGGGGCATGAGCCTGAAATGAGGACAGTGCCTGGACTTCCAGAGCAGAGCACTGCCAGAACCTTCCATTTGAACTCAGCACTCCAAGACAAGGGGCAGGCAGACAGGCTGTTCAGCTAGCGGAAATAAGGGAACACTACCCAAGCAAGTTAGTCAGAGGAGGTAGTTGAAGTCTTTGTCACAGTTTACAGGTGAAACTATAATTTTTATAAGTTTCATAACTGTCAGATTTTTGATTAACTATTTCCCCAAAATGTTAAACACAAAAAGCAGTGAAATCTCTATTTGAAGCAGTTTTAGCTACCAGGGATTATTGTGAATTTCATTAGCTGTATAATGGCATTATGAGCAGTAAGAACATGTCTATGTACTTACAGACACATCCCGAACTATATGAGGCTAAAAGTAACATGATGCTTGACATTTGCCTTAAAATATTACAGCAAAGAAAAAAAGAGAAAGAGGGAGAGACGAAGAAAAAGCAGCAAATTTTGATATTTAATCAAGGTGATACACATGTGGTTGTTCATTATAGTATTTTTATCTCTAAACATGTCTCAAAATATGCTTGAAGTTTTTCACAGTAACAAATTCTTAAGCCAGCTACAAAGTTATAGACAAAAACCCCATTATGTGTGCTTGTCAGAAAAAACTATAAAATATTACTAGCAAGTACTTATCTGTGAATTATGCGATGTCAGAGGGTTATATTTTCTCCTTTGTAATTTTTAGTTACTTTCCAACTTCCCTAAATAAGCATGTGTTATTTTTAAAACAAAAGAAACTATTAAAAAAAGTTTTCAGGAAAACTTGGAGAAAATGTTATGAATATATCTTAATGATCCATTCGTTTTATTTTCTACCACAGTGCTGCATGATAACAAAGTACCATTAAGATTTTAAAAATTTGTCCTAGGGAAAAAAAATAGCTAATACTCAATACTAACTTGTTATTATAAAGTAAAATTGGAAGATTGTTCTGTGCTCAGTAGAAGCATGCATCTCTTTAATAAAGAATGGGGTTTTGTTAAGCAAAATATTCCCAATGTTGAGTATGTTTACTAACATAATATTCTCATCGAAGCTTGTAATTACTTCTTTTTGAAGATCTCACTTTTGTAAAACAGATTTTTTCACTGCTCCTCTACATTCCACTTTCTACAACTGGCCAGAACACTTCAAGAATTAAGTTAAAACAAGATATCTCTCCAACAAGGAGCACACTGCTCACTTATGTAAAATATCCTTCAGAAAGAATTTTATATAATGTCAGTAGCCACTAGACACTTTGAAATTACTATCCCATGCCTTCATTTTCCCCCATCCTGCAAGTAATGAGTGTGGAGTGGGGGTTGCTGTTTTTGATACAATTGCTAAAATCTTCCTGCTCTCTGAAATATAGCATCATAATCTTTGCAATGGCAATCTCTTCTCTTTGACAACTTTCTGCAAAACTTTATTTTGTTATAAATTTGCATGCACATGGAAGTTTCTGGCTAAGTGAAAAGGATATACCGTCAGTTACAAAGTCACCTTCTCCACCCCTAGTGTATCGGCCACAAATAAACACTATCCCTTTGACAGTAAGCCAAAAGGAAGTTTGCTTTGTACCTTCTTATACCGGGTTGTAATAGCTCCGAATTTTAGTTTAAATAAAAACTCACAAATGTTGACTAGTTTCACAGATTCCACCAGAAAGGTCATAAAGAAGACTCAAATTATGGGAGGTTTCGATTTTTGCTCATGATCCCCTGATGCAAGGTCAAAGCTGTGGCTTTCCAAGAGAGTTAATTCTAAGACTTCATCCCATAAAATTGCAAGGAGAAATACAGGCAGCAGCTGGGATACAAGAGGGTAGGAAGAGGCCTGTGTGGCTCTTGTTTTGTTGCAGTAGGGGAGGAGGGGAGAAGGGGAGGAGGGGAGGAGGGGAGGAGGGGAAGGAGGGGAAGGAGGGGAAGGAGGGGAAGGAGGGGAGTATTAATGAATCCAGAATCAGAAGGGGCCAATGTACCGCTAAAGCTTTCCATTCAAAAGGATCCGTGTGGAAGTCACTAACTCGCAGCTTGGTGGCACAGCCCCACTCTGAGTGGGACTAGGTGAGCCACCACCAAGCATGTGGATACACAAGAGCCCTCCTTCAAGGTCATCCAATAATTTTCAATGTTTTTTCATTCCCAACTCCTTTTAAAGAAAACCTCATGTAAAGATCAAATATATGGAACAGTTGTGGGTAAAACTGTAATATTTCCAGAATGTCTCACCTGGCTTTAGTACATCTGCAAATCAACAGGCGCTCAAGGGTGGAGAGAAGTATGGCTTTAGGGTATTTGCAACATTCCTCAGGGGTGGAGAGTTCATCTCCTTATCAGTGGGTAATTACCTGGGCACCTGAGGGCGTGTCTGAACCTGAGAGGTTAAGGGGAGGGGGCTGGCTCGGTTGCTGGCTTGCTTCTTCTGGAGCAGAGGAGAGAGATGGCCCTGGACTGCAGTTTGTAGGTGAGGAGGAGGGCCGGTTTTGCGTCAGCTGGAGCAGGAAAGAGAAAAGGCCCCAGACTGCAGTTTGTATGCAATAAACAGATTTTTTATTTCTCCCTTTGACTGATTTCGGTTTTTAGAGGTATTTTGCCCCAGGATTTCCTTTCCCTGGACTTATAACAGTTCAAGCAGAACTGCCTCTGTAGTGGGGAGATGGAGTTAAATGACCTACCTGTTTAATACGCATTCCCCCCTCCTCACAGTTTCCCCTGCACTGGGGGAAATCCTAGGGCTCTTTGGAGCAGTCTAAAAATCAGTAAATCTGTAAGCCTGAAGAATGATACGGAGGGCGATACAGAAGGCTGGTGGCACTTATCTTTCTTTTTTTGGAGGTGGAGTGCCAAAGGGTGAAAGATAAAAGAAAAACAGCACAGTGTGGTCCAAGTGTGGACTGTAAGATTTTATCTGTAATACTGCACATCCATAAATGTCAGTGTATCTGTAATACTGTACATCTATAAACATCCATATATACAATCATATATTAGCTGGCAATGTGAGCCAATAAAATACATCTGATGAAGTTATGAGCAATTTCTCAGTAGTAGTTCTGTTATTTTGACATTGTTTTTGCAATAAAGTAACATTTTTTAAAAAGGAAAAGTATTCAGTATGTTTATTCTATAGTTGAGGAAATGAGGCCCAGATTTGACAAGGAACATGTACAAAACTCAAGGGCCTGAACTGCAATTTTAGTCACTTTTCCTTACAGTAGAGTAGTCAGTTATAAAAACCACAGCCCTTACCTCCACCAAAAAAGGTATATTTGAGATGTTTTGCCATCCTCAAAAGTACTAGTTACTACTAGTTATAAGGACAGACTTTTATGATACACTTTAGAAGCAGCAGCAGTGGAGAGCAATTCAACAAACACTTACTGACTTACTAGTAACTGCAAAACCATATTCTAAATGCTATGTGACAAGCACAGACAACCAGCACAAGTTCACAATGTGATGATGAAGACAGACATAACCCTTATTATAAGGCAGAGTGAAAGAAAATCATGAACAAATAACTCCAACCCAGACACTGAAGAAAAGGTGGTGGATCAAACAGAACCTTAAGGAGTGAGTGTCAGTTCCCCAGTGGCAGAGCCACTGCACTGCACGACTCCAGGATATGGCCTTGCACGGCAACCCAGCTAGGTAGAGAAGGGGCAAAGGCCAGATCAAGGCAAGGATAAGCATGAGCAAAAGCAGGGAAAGCCTAATATCTGTAATGTTCACACAAAGATGAATTATTTGGTCTGGCTAAAATCTGTGGGGCAGTAGGAATGGAGAGAAATATAGAACACCAGGACTGGATATTTAAGCTAGGGCAGAATTAGGGAAGGTTTTTAGATTAAGGCAGCATCAACTGAAACATTTAAATTGTACCTCAAGAAAGCAAATCTAATAGAAGTACGGAAATTGAGGAAGGAAAGTGAAGAGACAAGAGGCAAATTTAGACTTAAATGAGAAGAGCCTTGAATCAACCAGAAACAAAGAGAATATAGGGACTGGCACTGGGACATCGCCGAGGTCTTGGCAGTTCAATCCGTCATTTCCTGATCAGTCACCTGGTTTAAGATAGTACAAGAGGGGGCGGAGCCAACATGGCGGCATGAGTAGGACAGTGGGAATCTCCTCCCAAAAACAGATATGTTTTTGAAAATACAACAAATACAACTAATCCTAAAAGAGAGACCAGAAGACACAGGACAACAGCCAGACTACATCCACCCGTGCGAAAGCCCAGCGCTTGGTGAAAGGGGTAAGATACAAGCCCCGGCCCGGCGGGACCCGAGCACACCTCCCCCCAGCTCCCGGAGGGAGGGAGAGGGAGCCCAGGACTGCTGAACACCCAGCCCCAGCCACCCGCACCACAGCGCAGACACAGTGCATGCATGGAGGGCTGGAAACTAGGGAAATAGGGCAGCAAGACCTCTGAGCGGGTTCCGAAGCTGATGCCCCTGTGACAAAGAAAAGCGAGTGCTTTTTGAAAGTCTTAAAGGGACAGACACATAACAGCTGGACGGAAACAACAAAGATCACAGTCCAGTGGCTGGAAATTACAGGGAAAACCGGGTACACTAACCCCCTGGGCAACAGCTCTGAGACCCCTCACGGAGGTAAACAGCCAAAAAACCCCTCCACTCCCCCCAGCCCCACACCCCCATCCATTACCTCTCCGGGCGCTGCGAAAGCAGAGAAGCAGCCTAAGGCAAGCCCCACCCTCAGAAAGGGAGTTTTCTCCATATCGGCCCGGCAAGACACAAAGACCCAGTCTACACGCAATTACCCAACACAAGCCACTAGGGGTCGCAGTTGTCCCAGTAAAGAAAGGCCAGTAGCAAGTGAAAAGTTTGGCCCTCCTAGCTGACAGTCAATAGCACCTGTCAACATGAAAAGGCAAAAAAATATGATCCAGACAAGACTAACCCAGAGAGCTTTGGCATCTGCTACATCTTCCCCTGAGAAGGAACCTGGGGAGATAGATTTAACCAGTCTTCCTGAAAAAGAATTCAAAACAAAAGTCATAACCATGCTGATGGACTTGCAGAGAAATATGCAAGAACTAAGGAGGGAGAATACAGAAATAAAACAAGCTCTGGAAGGACTTCAAAACAGAATGGACGAGATGCAAGAGACCATTAATGGACTAGAAAACAGAGAACAGGAACTCAGAGAAGCTGATGCAGAGAGAGAGAAAAGGATCTCCAGGAATGAAAGAATTCTAAGAAAGCTGAGTGAACAATCGAAAAGGAACAATATCCGCATTACAGGGGTACCAGAAGAAGAAGAGAGAGAGAAAGGGATAGAAAGTGTCTTTGAAGAAATAATTGCCGAAAACTTCCCTAAACTAGGGGAAGAAATGGCCTCTCAGACCACAGAGGTACACAGAACTCCCATGACAAGGGATCCAAGGAGGGCAACACCAAGACACATAATAATTAAAATGGCAAACATCAAAGACAAGGACAAAGTATTAAAGGCAGCCAGAGAGAAAAAAAAGGTTACCTACAAAGGAAAACCCATCAGGCTATCATCAGACTTCTCAACAGAAACCCTACAGGCCAGAAGAGAATGGCATGATATACTTAATGCAATGAAACAGAAGGGCCTTGAACCAAGGCTACTGTATCCAGCACGAATATCATTTAAATATGAAGGAGGGATTAAACAATTCCCAGACAAGCAAAAGCTGAGGGAATTTGCCTCCCACAAACCACCTCTACAGGGCATCCTATAGGGACTGCTCTAGATGGGAGCACTCCTAAAAAGAGCACAGAACAGAACACCCAACATATGAAGAAGGGAGGAGGAGGAATAAGAAGGGAGAGAAATAAAGAATCATCAGACCATGTTTATAATAGCTCAACAAGCGAGTTAAGTTAGACAGTAAGATCGTAAAGAAGCTAACCCTGGACCTTTGGTAACCACAAACTTAAAGCCTGCAATGGCAATAAGTACATACGTTTCAATAATCACCCTAAATGTAAAAGGACTGAATGCACCAATCAAAAGACACAGAGTAATAGAATGGATAAAAAAGCAAGATCCATCCATATGCTGCTTACAAGAGACTCACCTCAAACCCAAAGACATGCACAGACTTAAAGTCAAGGGATGGAAAAAGATATTTCATGCGAACAACAGAGAGAAGAAAGCAGGTGTTGCAATTCTGGTATCAGACAAGACAGACTTCAAATAAAGAAAGCAACAAAGACAAAGAAGGACATTATATAATGATAAAGGGCTCAGCCCAACAAGAGGATATAACCATTATAAAAATATATGCACCCAATACAGGAGCACCAACATACCTGAAACAAATACTAACAGAACTAAAGGAGGAAATAGAATGCAATGCATTCATTCTAGGAGACTTCAACACACCACTCACTCCAAAGGACAGATCCACCAGACAGAAAATAAGTAAGGACACAGAGGCACTGAACAACACGCTAGAACAGATGGACCTAACAGACATCTACAGAACTCTACATCCAAAAGCAACAGGATACACATTCTTCTCAAGTGCACATGGAACATTCTCCAGAATAGACCACATACTAGGGCACAAAAAGAGCATCAGTAATTCCAAAAGATTGAAATCCTACCAATAAACACCTGTATCCCCTCACCAATGTATTTTGTTTATTAAATAAATGTATTTTGTCTGAAAAAAAAAAAAAGAAATCCTACCAACCAACTTTTCAGACCACAAAGGCATAAAACTAGAAATAAACTGTACAAAGAAAGAAAAAAGGCTCACAAACACATGGAGGCTTAACAACACGCTCCTAAATAATCAATGGATCAATGACCAAATCAAAATGGAGATCCAGCAAAATATGGAAACAAACGACAACAACAACACTAAGCCCCAACTACTGTGGAACACAGCAAAAGCAGTCTTAAGAGGAAAGAATATAGCAATCCAGGCATATTTAAAAAAGGAAGAACAATCCCAAATAAATGGTCTAATGTCACAATTATCGAAATTGGAAAAAGAAGAACAAATGAGGCCTAAGGTCAGCAGAAGGAGGGACATAATAAAGATCAGAGAAGAAATAAATAAAATTGATAAGAATAAAACAATAGCAAAAATCAATGAAACCAAGAGCTGGTTCTTCGAGAAAATAAAAAAAATAGATAAGCCTCTAGCCAGACTTATTAAGAGGAAAAGAGAGTCAACACAAATCAACAGGATCAGAAACGAGAAAGGAAAAATCACGACGGACCCCACAGAAACACAAAGAATTATTGGTGAGTACTATGAAAACCTATATGCTAACAAGCTTGGAAACCTAGGAGAAATGGACAACTTCCTAGAAAAATACAACCTTCCAAGACTGACCCAGAAAGAAACAGAAAATCTAAACAGACCAATTACCAGCAGTGAAATTGAAGCGGTAATCAAAAAACTACCAAAGAACAAAACCCCCGGGGCAGATGGATTCACCTCAGAATTTTATCAGACATACAGGGAAGACATAATACCCATTCTCCTTAAAGTTTTCCAAAAAATAGAAGAGGAGGGGATACTCCCAAAATCATTCTATGAAACTAACATCACCCTAATACCAAAACCAGGCAAAGACCCCACCAAAAAAGAAAACTACAGACCAATATCCCTGATGAACGTAGATGCAAAAATACTCAACAAAATACTAGCAAACCGAATTCAAAAATACATCAAAAGGATTGTACACCATGACCAAGTGGGATTCATCCCAGGGATGCAAGGATGGTACAACATTCGAAAGTCCATCAACATCATCCACCACATCAACAAAAAGAAAGACAAAAACCACATGATCATCTCCATAGATGCTGAAAAAGCATTTGACAAAGTTCAACATCCATTCATGATAAAAACTCTCAGCAAAATGGGAATAGAGGGCAAGTACCTCAACATAATAAAGGCCATCTATGATAAACCCACAGCCAACATTATACTGAACGGCAAGAAGCTGAAAGCTTTTCCTCTGAGATCGGGAACTAGACAGGGATGCCCACTCTCCCCACTGTTATTTAACATAGTACTGGAGGTCCTAGCCATGGCAATTAGACAAAACAAAGAAATACAAGGAATCCAGATTGGTAAAGAAGAAGTTAAACTGTCACTATTTGCAGATGACATGATACTATACATAAAAAACCCTACAGACTCTACCCCAAAACTACTAGAACTGATATCGGAATACAGCAAAGTTGCAGGATACAAAATCAACACACAGAAATCTGTGACTTTCCTATACACTAACAATGAACCAACAGAAAGAGAAATCAGGAAAACAACTCCATTCACAATTGCATCAAAAGAATAAAATACCTAGGAATAAACCTAACCAAAGAAGTGAAAGACTTATACTCTGAAAACTACAAGTCACTCTTAAGAGAAATTAAAGGGGACACTAACAGATGGAAACTCATCCCATGCTCGTGGCTAGGTAGAATTAATATCATCAAAATGGCCATCCTGCCCAAAGCAATATACAGATTTGATGCAATCCCTATGAAACTACCAGCAACATTCTTCAATGAACTGGAACAAATAATTCAAAAATTCATATGGAAACACCAAAGACCCCGAATAGCTAAAGCAATCCTGAGAAAGAAGAATAAAGTAGGGGGGGGTCTCACTCCCCAACTTCAAGCTCTACTGTAAAGCCATAGTAATCAAGACAATTTGGTACTGGCAGAAGAACAGCCACAGACCAGTGGAACAGACTAGAGAATCCAGACATTCACCCAGACATATATGGTCAATTAATATTTGATAAAGGAGCCATGACATACAATGGCAAAATGACAGTCTCTTCAACAGATGGTGCTGGCAAAACTGGACAGCTACATGTAGGAGAATGAAACTGGACCATTGTCTAACCCCATATACAAAAGTAAACTCAAAATGGATCAAAGACCTGAATGTAAGTCATGAAACCATTAAACTCTTGGAAAAAAACATATGCAAAAACCTCTTAGACATAAACATGAGTGACCTCTTCTTGAACATATCTCCCCGGGCAAGGAAAACAACAGCAAAAATGAACAAGTGGGACTATATTAAGCTGAAAAGTTTCTGGACAGCAAAAGACACCATCAATAGAACAAAAAGGAACCCTACAGTATAGGAGAATATATTTGAAAATGACAGATCCGATAAAGGCTTGACGTCCAGAATATATAAAGAGTTCACACGCCTCAACAAACAAAAAACAAATAACCCAATTTAAAAATGGGCAGAGGAACTGAACAGACAGTTCTCTAAAAAAGAAATACAGATGGCCAACAGACACATGAAAAGATGCTCCACATCGCTAATTATCAGAGAAATGCAAATTAAAACTACAATGAGGTATCACCTCACACCAGTAAGGATGGCTGCCATCCAAAAGACAAACAACAACAAATGTTGGCGAGGCTGTGGAGAAAGGGGAACCCTCCTATGCTGCTGGTGGGAATGTAAATTAGTTCAACCATTGTGGAAAGCAATATGGAGGTTCATCAAAATGCTCAAAACAGACTTAGCATTTGACCAGGAATTCCACTCCTAGGAATTTACCCTAAGAATGCAGCAATCAAGTTTGAAAAAGACACATGCATCCCTATGTTTATCACAGCACTATTTACAATAGCCAAGAATTGGAAGCAACCTAAATGTCCATCGATAGATGAATGGATAAAGAAGATGTGGTACATATACACAATGGAATACTATTCAGCCATAAGAAAAGGGCAAATCCTACCATTTGCAGCAACATGGATGGAGCTGGAGGGTATTATACTCAGCGAAATAAGCCAAGCGGAGAAAGAGAAATACCAAATGATTTCACTCATCTGTGGAGTATGAGAACAAAGGAAAAACTGAAGGAATAAAACAGCAGCAGAATCACAGAACTCAAGAATGGACTAACAGGTACCAAAGGGAAAGGGACTGGGGAGGATGGGTGGG
The DNA here is from genome assembly GCF_040802235.1 of Manis javanica. Taxonomy (NCBI): domain Eukaryota; kingdom Metazoa; phylum Chordata; class Mammalia; order Pholidota; family Manidae; genus Manis; species Manis javanica. The sequence continues at coordinate 5,684,592 of NC_133169.1, forward strand.
TAGGGAGGGATAAGGGGGGGGAGAAGAAGATTAGCATGCACGGGGGGTGGGAGAAAGGGAAGGGCTGTACAACACAGAGAAAACAAGTAGTGATTCTACAACACTTTGCTATGCTGATGGACAGTGACTGTAAAGGGGTTTATAGGGGGGACCTGGTATAGGGGAGAGCCTAGTAAACATAATATTCATCATGTAAGTGTAGATTAATGATAACAACAACAACAAAAAAAAGCAGTTCCTGTGTGGTGACCTCCAATGAGTTCTACACAATGGTATAAAGGGCATATAAAAGTGTAGGCAAAGGGTTTGTTTGTATTTATACAGAGGATCAAAGCCTAATTTGGCTACCCAGAAAATGAAGTAAGATACAATATGAAAAAGAACTTCCAACATCAGCACTCTCTGGAAAACTCATGCCAGAAGATGATCATCAAAAAACCCCAACAAAGACCCACATGCTGCTACAGGTGTAGACGCACTCATCCCACCGGTTCCTGGACTTGCCATAGGAATGAAGAAGGAGATATCTAAGCTGGCCTGTGCATACAGTAAAACAACAAATTTGACTGGATCTATACTGTTGGAACTCAACCAAGAATTAGGAGAAGTGCAAATTGTAGTGCTCCAAAATCTTACAACTACAGACTATTTAATGTTAAAAGAACATATGGGATGTGAACAGTCCCCAGGAATGGGTTGTTTTAATTTGTCTGATTTCTCTCAGACAGTTCAAGTTGAGTTGGACAATATCCACCATATCATAGATAAGTTTTCACAAATGCCTAAGGTGCCTAACTGGTTTTCTTGGTTTCACTGGAGATGGCTGGTAATTATAGGCATGCTTTGGTTATGTAACTGTATTCCTATTATGTTAATGTGTGTGCGCAATTTAATTAGTAGTTTAAAACCTATACATGCTGAAGTTACTCTACAAGAAGATATGTCAAAGAAATAATCAATCTTCCCATGTTTTCTTCCGCCTGTTACTTCTATAACTTTTCTTCTTCCTTCCTAATTACAACCCCTAAATAGAATTCATGCCTCATATTGAATTTACCATGTATCATAATTCTTCCAAGTGGTAAAGATACCTCAAGACAAATGCTGGGCATAGAAGTCACAGGGCATAAATATGCAAAGAAGTAAAAAACTAACCTTTTCAAACAATAAGGCTTCTCTCTCACTTACCAACTTTACATTTCCCTGTATGGCCCCGGAAGATGACTGGTTAGCCAGAGACGGGTAAGATTCCTCAAGGGAGGAACGACCTAAGACAGGCACAGTCGCAGGGGGGCCATCAGGTGAGTTAATCAACAGTGGTGAGGCTTAGAACCTCACCTCCCCTGTTTTGAGAGAAATCTTCTGCATCCGTGGATGTTTTAATGCCCTTGTCTAGCTTGGATTAACACATAGTCTACAGGCACACACCTGATCATCTACAATTGCTCTCTTACAACACTAAACTATGTTTTCTACCTTTATCTTGCATCTACCTACCACTTCAGCATTTTATTAAAAATAAAAATAATAATAATAATAAAGGGAGAAATGTGGGATCCACATATAAATCAAGTATAAAAATCAAATGAATATTCATATTTGACCTGATTGTTTATAGTTCATAATGCGTGATCAAAACCGAAAGTTTCTGTGATGAATGCCCTTGTACTGTTCACCATGTAAGAACTTATTCACTATGTAAGAATTCATTATGCTTCAGAAGATTGGAGACTGACGAGAATTAGGCTTGAGATGGATTAATGATTGTGCACTGAGCATTGACCCCCCTATACAGAATTTTATTGTTGTTAACAACCATTTGATCAATAAATATGAGAGATGCCCTCTCAAAAAAAAATTAATAATAATAAAGAGAGAAATGTGGTATCCACATGTAAATCAAGTATAAAAATCAAATGAATATTCATATTTGAACTGACTGTTTATATTTCATAATGCATGATCAAAACCGAAAGTTTCTGTGATGACTGCCCTTGTACTGTTCACCATGTAACTTATTCACTATGTAAGAATTTGTTCTCCATGTAAGAACTTGTTTGTTATGCTTCAGAAGATTGGAGACTGACGAAAATTAGGCTTCGGGTGGATTAATGATTATACATTGAGCATTGAGTCCCCTATACAGAATTTTATTAACAACCATTTGATCAATAAATAGGAGAGATGCCCTCACAAAAAAAAAAAAAAAAGTACACACTTCCAATTGTAAAATAAATAAGTAACCGGGATGTAATGTATAGCATAAGGAATATAGTCAAAATATTGTAACAACTTGGTATGGTGATAGCTGGTACCTAGAATTATCATGTATATAAATGTTCAATCACTGTGTTGTACACCTGAAACTAATGTAATACTGTGTGTCAACTACCCTTCAATAAAAAATAATTATCTAAAAAAAAAAAAAAAAAAAAAAAAGATAGTACAAGAGTCCAGCCATTCATTACATGATTCAGTTACTTTAACACTTTTAGTCTGTCTCATGATAACTCTTGAACAATTAGTCACATGCTCAGTACCTTCACTCTCCCAGGCCTGGAGCTGGTCTCGATCCCTGGTAGCGCTGCCCAACACCTCCCGAGGGACAGGCTCCATTCGTGCATCCATTTTCTCTTGCTGAGAGGACTGGTTAAATCCTTGCATGGCCTTTTGGAAAACGGTGGTCAGGTCCTCAAAGTTCATGACCTGGAGGTCTGCATAAAGCTCCATCTGTTGGGCTTCGTCCAGCTCATTCCAGAACTGCAGCAGGTGTTCTTGCCCAGCTTTGGACAACCTGAGTTTGAGGCCATCAACATTCATAATGCTCTGGTAGCCAAACTTTGTGAAAAGAGGGGTGTGATTTCTGCACCTGTAAACCTGCGAGAAAAGGAACCAACAGCAGGTCAAAGTTCAACCTTGAAACGTGAAGGCTTTCTCTTCCCAAAAATAAGTATATCAAAAAAACTTGATGTTAAGGAAACTAACTTCTGCCTTTCCACCACAATACTTGTAAGAGATCAAACTTGAAAGACCATACTAATTAGCATTCTGTACCAGGCACTACACTAAGTACTTGACACAGTCGTACCTCATCTTCAACACTCGGACACCACCAAGGAGGCCGAGGCCCAGAAAGGCAAAGTGAGCTGGCCAACTGGGAGCTGGGGCAGGGGCCCAGGCAGTCCGATTCCGGGGCTCACCCGCTGACCACATTTAGTTGCCCCTGTACTACTCCTCGGACCACTGAGCTACCACTGAAACAACCCTGGCAACCTGAAACAATTTCACGGTCCTCCTTTTATCTCTAACAATGGGAAAAAACTGCTTTGTTTTGTTTTTTTTACAGAATACAACAAAATTCAAGAAAACAGGACCAACTATAGTCATGAAAAATGTTTTATTTCAATAGCAACTTCTGCAAAGAAGCAAAAAGAAAATCCACTGCCTTTACTAAGAACTGTACCCTAATGGCACAAGGAACACACACATAACAATCAACAGGTAATAATGTCTGTAAGAGCATTCCATGACAGCACAGCAAAATGTTAACCTGCATAACACCAAAACATTAAGAGAAAGAGGACTTATTTAATCTACTTGCCTAATATAGATAAATGCAAGACAAGATAGGCACTGTCTAGAAAGAGCTCACAAAGGAAGCAGGAGCTAGCCAAGCCTCACAGAGCAGAGTACCCAGATGAGGAAACGAGCAGAGCTGGATGCCCAGCAGCAGGAAGCAGGTGGGAGAGGGGGAACACTAAGAAAGCTGAAGTTTTATGTAGAAGGATGGGAAATGATGTAAGGGAGGGCGAACCCTTTACGAGCCTTGAAAACCAAGCAAAGGAATTTAGACCCAATAGAATCGGTAGCAAGAGGCCAACAGGAGACTGGCTCAGCTGGGCAGGTTACCTTGCTTTAGAGAGATGGCGTAAAATGGATTGTAAGGAGGGTCAGCCAGAAGTAGGAAACAAGTTAAAAGATAATTGCAGGTAAGAAACACCAACAGTCTGAAGCAGATTCGTTACAGAGGAAATAAGAATAAAAGGGCTAAATTTGGGGGTCACAGTAAAGACTCCTCACTGTATTTTAAGTGCTTAGATGTGAAGGGCAGAAAAATGGAAGCAAAGAAACAGCCTGCTGTCCTCTTCCGCCAGTGGAAGAATGAAAGGCAATACAAAGGTGGCTCACAACACGATGCTAGAGTTCAGCAATTTTCCTGTGCCTCAGTATTCTAACTAGCAACGTTTAAGCAGTTAATAGTATCTACCTCATCAAAACTATTTAACATTGAACACCATTACAAACTCGGGTTAAGGGAACCTACATCTAGGGTTGCGAGGCGGCGATACTACCACCTACCACTTGCATATCACTTAAGGAGAGGCAGTACAATTCTAAGTGCTTTAAAGATACTGGCTCATTTAATCCTCAAAACAGCGCTAAGGTATCGTTTCGGGGAGCACTTTACAAGGAAAAGGAGCCACAAAGATAACATGCCCCAAGTCCCAAACCAGTACAGTAACAGAGCTGAGATGCAAACCCTGACAACCTCTTAATTCATGCTCTTAACTATTATGCTGCACTGCTCTCAAGAGAAAGAAAACGCTAGCTCATACGTGCGTGCTGTGTGTAAAAGGAGTAGAAAGAAACACATTACTCAGAAATATACACATAACTGAAGTTCTTACATCCGACTCACTTTGCAGAAAAAAAAAGTCCACAAGCCAATAGAATGGAGAAAGAAAGAAAATATATAGGATAGAGATACAAGGAAAACTTTACGGGGTGAGTAAATACTGCACTTTCAAAAGCATTACTACTTTTTATTCTGTATTGGGCAAGTCAATCCAAATCAGAAATTACTCAGAAATAATTTTTACTAGTGTCCACTCAAAAATAAATTCAAGAAAGATATTATCATACAATAGAGACAGGCAGAAAACTTCTACATATTTTTCTCTCAAAAAGATGCCCTCCAAAATTGAAGTGACAGACTGGCTTCATGATTCTTCTTAAAAAATCAACTTCAAATAAGATTAGCATATAAGATTGAGTGCATTATATTCCCAACTTTTAATTTTACTTTGTTATGTAAATTTACTTCCAGGACAGAATACTTCAAGTGTGGAAAGGATATCAGCTATCAAATATACTTTATGAGACAAATGATTCATAATAAAACTAAGGCTTCTGTAAAGAAAATGAAGCCTTGATTATCAGTGTGGGATACAATTCTAGCTTGCTGACCTAGGACCCTCATTCTTTTCCCCAAGTACTTCTTTAGTCTTTTCTATCCACTGAAATCCCAGTCATCCTTAAAGTCCTGCCTCACATAGTGCAGTTTGAAATGAATCTTCACGGGTCTGAGAATCAAAAGGGACCGACTTTTATTTCCAGCTCTACTGCTTGGGCAAGTCGCAGACACCTTCAACTTTGATGTATCTTCATCTGTAAAATGGGAATAATACAATGTTCTTCACAAGGTTCAGAGGCATAAATAAAATAATCCTTACAACCAATGAAAAATGAGGCTCTAAGAGGTTACTAATTGCCCAAGGCTACATACGTAGTAGGTAGAAAAACAGGAATTTTAACCCAGATAAACGTGATTCTAATGTTATAATCATTCCACCACACAACAACTCTCACAAGCAAGGAAATACTAAGAATTTAACCCAAGGTCTCATTTAGAAGATAAGCGGTATAGCTGGGTGGTAACCAGCACTGGGCTCTGGAGTCAGATTGGCTGGGATCAAATCCCAGCTCCATTATTTCCTAATTTTGTGGTCTTGAGAAAGTTATATAACCTTTCTGTACCTCAATTTTTGTCACCTACAAACTGAAGATAAATACAGTACTTAAGGTTAAGAGGATTAATGAGTTAGTAAAATGAAAAGCATTTAAAATAGTACCTGGCACATGGAGAGTCCTTTATAAATGCTACTAGCAACTACTACATAAATGAGTAATTTGTGCTCCAGACCACTGAGTTACAGCCTCCTGGACATGAGGAGAGCTACTTTTTTGAATTCATACCGGAGGATGAAAGAAGTTTGCCAAGGACATAAGGAGAGAAAATCCGTCAAAATGGTTCCAGTAAAAAAATGTATTCAATGAATAAGGAATAGTGTTGGAATATGGGTAGCAAATAGCTGTAGGTGAGACTGACCGTCTATCAATGCTGCTATTTCTGTTAAATGAAAGGTGACAGGGTCACACCACCCTTCTCACTTACTTATATGGATAGGTTACCTCTATAAGTTTCCTTTTCATATGTAAAGGCACATTAATAAACAATTTAAGATGGAAAATTATTTAACTATCTTGTGCCATTATTAATTCATCCCATATTTAATGAGCACTTGCTGCCTTCTGGTGACAGAGACACAGCAATGAACAGCGATGTACATGACCACATTCCAGTGTGGGAGACATACACACAACATGTCAGGTAGCTCAATGAGACAAGTTCTACGGAGAAAACCAAGGTGGGGTAAGGAGTCAAGAGACACAGGGGAGATGGTGGATATTTTACATGGCGTGGTCAGACAGGGCTTCTGCGACATTTGACAATACATGTGAATTAAGAGGGGCAAGCAAGTTAGCATGATGGGGAGGAACGTTCCAGGTAGAGGAAGCTACAAGGGCAGCAGTTCTGAGGCAGGAATGTGCCTGGCATGCAGCTGGAGCCGAGCGAATGAAGCAGAGTGACTGGAAACGAGGCTGGAAAATGAGTAGAGACCAAGCAACGTAGAACCTTGTGATCCAAGTAAGGGCTTTGGGTTTGGGAGCCATTGGAGAATTAGGAGAAGGCGAGTATCACTCTGTTGCTCTGTGGGGAAAAAAAGCCTGTAATTAAAGCACAAGTGAAGGCAAGTGGAAGCCAGCAGACCAATTAGGGAACTACTGCAATGGTCTAGATGATGGACGAGGGTGGCTTACAGTGGTGGTGAAGGTGGATTCTAAAAGGTGGACCTGCAAGACTAGGTGATGGACTGAACATGGAGAGAGAGAGAAAGACGGAGATGAAGCAAAGATGACTCCAAGTGGTGGTGCCATTTATACTGAGGTAGGGAAATATGGACAGGAGCACATTTAGGGATATGTGTGAAGGGAATCAATGCTTCCCCTTGGGTTATGTTAAACTTGAGATGCCTCGACATCCAAGCAGAAACGCTGATGAGATAGCAATGTAGGAGTCTAAAGTTTCAGAGGAGATACGGAGCTAACCAGAAAACTTTCAAGGTCATCAGCATACATGATATTAAGTTATGGACTGAATGAGATTCACTAGGAAGTGCAGATAGATTAAAAAACAAGAAGTTAGGAGACTCAGCCTTGGAAACTCATCAGGGTATTAGAAGGAATTTCTATTGATTTATATATGTTTCAAGAGAGATGATTCCATCATTTTTTAATTAAAAAAATACATCATATAAAACAGCCAGCAGAGCGATAGGTTTATTTTTCAAGAAATGGGGTCTTTCCTAGGGTCTCATCTAAACTACTCTTTTGCCCAGATGTAAGGGAGCATACCGTACTGGGAAAATCAGCCGGGAACCAGGTAACTGAAGAATTGGAAGTACTAGTTCTGGGTCCCTCCCCATCATTTGACTGTGCAAATCATTTAACCTCTCAGTATACACATTTCCTCATAAAGATAATACAACCAGTCCTACTCACACCCTCAAAGGACAGTAAAGAGTCGAGAGTGATCTACCCACTAAAACACACATGCAAACATATTATTACACCATTTTAAGACATAAATCAAACTCTTCCTAAAAAGTCATTTCATACCTAATGGCTAAGCACCTTCAAGTGCTGCATACTTCAGAACCTTCAGATGCTTGAGAAAATGGATCCATGCCAATAAGACAACTCAGAGGTTAAACTCTGAAATCATTTGTGCATTTGGAGGAATAATTTATCTGATTTTTTTTGTGGTAGATATAACCACCTCCATGCCACAAAAACAGTATTTTTCCCTTAATTCTGATAAGAGGTGTGCACAGGTATATAGTGGTAAGCATCAGTGAAGAGACTGGGATTTTGACAGCCAAAGGCTGAAAAAGTACAGATCTCTAGAAATTAGGACAAAACGCAATATACACCCATTAATACATCTGCATCAAAAACAATGACAAATTTGACTATTATCAAATAGAATTTAAATGCTAGTATTAAAGAAATCTGTCTTTCCCCCTCCTTTTTTGGTCTCCTTCCTGCCCCTATCTCTGCTGCTGAATTATGTCCCCAAAACTGATAAGCAAACCTCTTAGACCTTTTAAAATGTAGCCTTGGGGTTGAGCCATAACCACTGAATCCTATAGATGCGTGGCAGCGCAGCCTACCAAGTCTTTCTTAATCCCAGCCAAGTGCGCCAACTCAATAATAGCGGGGGAATAAAAAGCTGCCTTCGGTTTCCCGTAAATCTTTCAGTCCACACCTAGTGAATTCCACTAAAGCACTACATAATGCCATGCTCGTGTTATCACAATCACTGCTACCTGACCAGATTTCATAAACCATGTACAAATACAGAACAGCGTCCGGCCAAACGTAAAGTGTTCGGGAAGCCATATGTCCGGCCCCCGTGTGCTCTCGGCTCTCGTATTCCACCCTCCTGCTTGGCCGACCCAAAGGAACCCAGACAGTCCAACCCTCTCCCATGACCAGTATTAAACAAAAAGCGGCAAGTAGGTTTTGTCCCAGTCTCACATCCCACCGCGGATGCTTCGTGGTCAACACTCACAATTTCTCTCCTCACGTAGCCATGACACGCCACCCGGCTGGCTCCCACCCGACAGCTCCACGCCCCGCGGTCCGCCCGAAGCCCCCCGAGGTTGGCCTAACTGTCCTCGGGGCCCGAGACCCTCAAGCGCCCCGCCCCGTCCGGGCGCAGCCGCACTCCCAGCGCTGGGCAAATCCCTGATTGCAGACCTTGCCCCAAGCGCCCCGAAGCGGCCCGGCCCCGGGGCGCCCCCGCCCACGTCCAGCGCCCGACCTCCCGCGGGGGCCCGGGCGCCGGCGGGCGGACTGTGCCCTTAGGACAGGCGGCTCCTCGCAGGGCCGGCGCGTGCCCCGTGCGCACGCCCGCGCGCGGCGGGACAGACCCCGGCGCACCCCGGCCACCGCGCCGTCCAGGCCGGCGGGGGAGGGAGACGGCGCCCGGGTCGGCGCCCTCACCTCCCTCGGCGCCACGTCAGCTCTGCCGGTTCCGGCTGCGACTGCGGCTTCAGCTTCAGCGGCGCAGCCACCCGAACGGTGTCCCACACCCGCTCCGCATATATACCGCCATCCGGGGGACCGGGGCGGGCCGCGGGCGGGGGCCAGGGGAGCGCCGGCCCCGGCCACCCCGCCCCTCGAGTGGCTGCCGGCGCGGGGAGGAGCCCCGACCGCCCGCCCGGACACGTCAGCGAAGCGCCAGCGCCGGGGACCAGGCGGACTCTGAGAGGGGCGGGGACCCGGAGCGCCAATCATTCTCTGCTCCAATGGAGGCGGAGATGCCCGCGGGAGGCCCCGCCCCAGCGCCGGCGGGCGGGGAAGGGTGCCCCCTGCGACCGCTGTAGGGGCGGGGCCCCGTCCGCGAGAACGTGCCGCCGTGCGGGGCGCCCTGTTGTCCCCGCGTCGGCCCGCGGGGGGGTTTGTCCTCGACGTCCAGGCGTGCCTTGGTCCCAGCGGCTCAGGCGCGCGCCTCTCCGGAGCGGGCCGCGGCGCTGGGCCGGGAGCTCGGTCGGCGGCTGGCGAGTTCTGGCAGCCCGCCCGAGTGTTTGCGAAAGCGCGGCCGTCGTCCGCGCAGCACCCGGAGGGCGGACCTGGCGCGCCCCGAGCCCTTGGGCTGGGTATTTAGTGTCGACTTGGCCACACCCCCAGCAGGGCTTCGACCCGGTTTTACGGTGTTTTAGGTTCCACGCGTTTGAAGCCAGGCCATTTGCTTTTGCACAACAGGCACGAAAAGAGGAAGTGCAAGCAAAGGTATTAGGTAACCCGAGATAATGAAAAGTGCACCGTGTGAGCCCGGTTGTCACCTGTGTGAGACCTGGGGGCTTACGCCCCGCGCCACAATATTCCACACGAAAATGGTGATTGGACAGATGGCCTCCGGGGCCATTGCAAGGCCACTGTTTATTAACTGCCTGTTGGTCCTGTTCTGTCATCTTGTGTGGATGGGCACGTACAGGTTATATGTTCAGCCTTAGGCCTTTGAAAGCTGTGTTTACATTTAAAGTTGTGCTGCACTTTGCACAGTTTTGCAAAAAGTCCAATACCTTGAAATATCAAAAACACCTAAGTTTAACAAAGCACCTAATATAAGTAAGTTCAGGCATTTAGATACCTTTCTTTACCTTCTTAAGGACCAGGGCCTCTTCATTACCTTCATTCATTGCAAAATAATCCACCACACTAAGTGACAATTTACATTTGGTAAATAATGCTGGTTGATTTATATTCAGGAGGTTCAGTATTCTCCATCTTTAATGATCCCAGAATTTCATCCATTTATTTGAAAGATTTATAGTGTAGTAGTGCTTACGTATATGAGATCTGAAGACAGAATTCTAGCTGCTTTATTGCTTGTGATCTTTGGCAAGTTAATTCATGAATTGGTTTTCTCATCTATAAAATACAGACGATAATAAAAATGCCCTTGGGGTTGTTGTGAGAATTAAACCAGTTACTACAAGTAAATAATATAAAACAGACTATATACAGTGTAAATGCATCGTAATTACTGTTATTTGAGTGCTGTCAGGTGCTGTTGTACATCATCATCTGGAAAGCCTCTCATTGTTTGGATCCGTGATACTATAAAGGACATTTCTCTCAAATCTTTCATGGTAACTGAGAATAAAATCACTATCATTAATAATGCCCAGGTCCCACTTAAAGAGACCTAGAAGCCTGCCCACAATGATGTAAATGAATATAGCATTGTGACCTTTAATGAAAGGAAGAGAGTTTTAAGACAGTTATTTCTATAAATATACTGATTATTACTCTTCTCTGTTTCTATACCCTGAGAGAGAAATACATGAGGGTTTAGAAAAATTCTAAGAGACCCAGATTCAAAATCACCAACCCTTACAAGCAGTGTTGTCATTTAACTTCTCTAAACCACAATTTCCTCCTTTATAAAATGAGGATAATACCTACTTCACATGGGTGTAGTACCAATTGAATGAGAAAGAGTCTAAAATAGTGTCTGGAGTATTTATTACAGACCTTCAATAAATACTCAATGAGGATTGAATAAAGAACAAAAATCACTACGGAGAGTCCTTTGAAGATAAAAGGTATAATGGGAACCCAGCAATGAACTATTACACAGTCAGATTTTTACTTTTACCCTTTCTGCTAATTTTATTTCTAGTTACTAGTCATAAGAAGGGCATTAATCTCATCTTGCCAGATAAATATCAAGAAACTTCTTACACTGGAGAGCTATTTCTGTCCTTCAAAATATATTTTATATACATGGCCTCTTAAAACAGCAGGGAAAAAAGCAAGGATGCTTACTCTATCCATGATTATTTAATATTAAAGATATCAGCTAATGAAATTAGACAAGAAATTGTAAGAGGCTTAAGAATCAGAAAAAAATAAGTAGAACTACTTAATTTCTAATAACTTGAGAGATTACATAGAAAACCCCAGGGAATCAGTGATGAGACTGGCTCACCTGCAAGAATCAGTGGTAAGACTAAATCGTAACATGGTTTCAGCAAGGTAGAAGGCTATAAAATCAATGGACAGAAAACAAGAGTTTTCAGGTACACAAACAATAACCAGTTAGAATTAGAAGACCTGATGGTAGAGAACATCCCATTTATTCTCTAACAATAGTAACCATAGTAACAAAGTTACCATTCTCTAACAAATTGTAACAAAGAAAATTAAATAATTAGGTATAAATCAAACATAAAATGTGCAAAACCTGTCTGAGGAAAATTAAAACACTTCCACACAAAAGTCACAAAAGATACTTAAATCAAATGCAAAAATGTCCCTTGTTAATTTATACATTAAACTCTACTCCCTATTAAATTATAAATTTATAAACTAGACAAACTGATACTAAAGTTGAACTTTAGTTCTCATGGAAAAAGAAACATGAAAGAACAGCTAGAAAAACACAGAAAAGCTATCGTAAGAAGCCTACCTACCAGATGTTAAACTAGTCTATGAAGCCCCTATAATTAAAATAATGTGGCACTGGAACATGAATAGATGAACAAGTGGAATAGACTAAACCGTCCAAACTAGGCCCAACTACCATATCTTAAAGATGGCATTTCAAACCACTGGAGCAAAAAAAAAAAATGAACGTTTTAATGAATTGGGACAAGTGGGTAGCCACTTGGAAAAGTACAAAAGGAGATCCATACTTCACACCATTCACAAGAATAAAGTCCAAAAACATAAGGGATCTGAGTATAAAATATTAAATTATACTAGTACTAGAAGACTTGTAATGCTAGGCACCTGCCGAAAAACACTGATAGGAATAGATATGGAGAGACTTTAATAATACATTGTTACTTTTTAAAAAAAAAAGCAAAGTGCAAACAAGTATACATAATGAAAAAGGGAAATAAAAATGTATCACATCTGGTTATTTTGGGAAAAAGGAAATGTAAACAGCAAACCAATGAGATTAGTTACCTACAGGGAAGCGGGCAGCACTGGACTGGAAGAAGGGCTAGGGGTGTTGCATTTCTCTGCATATAACTTTCTGTGTAGTTTTGACTTTTGGAACCAAGCTGATGTTTTACATACTCAAAAAAATGAAATAAAATTAACAAAGAGAAAGTTGGACGCTGCAATAGAAAACAAACAGAAACAAATCATCCTACCTGTGTCTTAAATAACATAATTCCCTGAAAAGTTTCCTAGGGAAACACTCCAGTAACTTCTGAACACAGTATTTATTTTTTTTTACAGCTTTACTGAAGTTGTCTTGAAACTAGAGATCTTTAAAATGCAGTCAGATTACTTTTACATGTGAATGTACCTGTGAGTAAAATACTTTATATGCTCTCAATCTAAAGAGAATTGTAAACAAATATTAAACTCTAGTTAGTAGTTTGGCATTTCATAGTGATATGGGTTAGCAATTCTTAAATTATTTTATGTAGAGTGGAGGTGGGCAAGTGACTAAATATATTACTAATGAGGGCATATTTACTGTTGAAGAAAATCACAAATACAGAAAGGGAGTGAAATGAGAATGACCTCTTTAGTGGCAAACTGGAATTGAAATTACCAGTATGAACTCATGGTTATTACTCTAAACACAGAAATAGATAGGTGTGTATATGTGATAGAAATGTATAGTTGGGGGAAAGTGTTAGCAATTGGTGAATTTAGGTAAAAGGTACATGGAATTTCTTTATACTGCTCTGCAATTTCCCTATAAGGTTGAAATATATCAAAATTTAAATGTACAAAATATTAAAATACTACTAATGGTGGAGTTCTTCATGGTCAGTCCAGACACAGAAGAAAGTCTGTAACCCACGGAGCACCCAGCTCCGTGTCCTTGTCCCATGCCACATGCCCTTTGGCACCCAGTCAGTATGCCACATCACCTGGGAAATGGCAAATGCCACCAGCAGTATTGTTTATGATGGCAGCTGTGCCTCCTTGGAACAGGAATGATAGGGAAGTGTTTTGCAATGATTAATGATCTCCAACTTTCCAGTTGAAAACAGTGAGGCTTCGATAAGGAGACTGGAACTTGTGCCAAGTGGGAGTTGCCTGGAAACCCTTGGGTGGAACTATTCTCTTAACAACAAACTGGCATATTTCAGGAGTCAATCAAGAACAAACAGACTTTTGTTAAAAACAGGTTGACTGAATTACGCTGCGCCAGTCCTTATGATAGTACCATGGGGAATCAAAAGCTAGGGTCTCTGTCCTCAGGGAGTTTATAATGCAAAAATATAGGACAGATGTTCCTCTTTCCAGCAAGAGGGTCCCAAGTGCCACAGTGAATACACTAACGAGGGATTTCGGCACTTAGAGGAGGGTGAGAAAAAAGGAGTGAAGGAATTCCCCTAAAGGACAGGCCAATAGGGTTTGAGGAAGAGTCAGCGGGTGAGGGGCAGCCTCCCTCTTTACAGAAGCTGCCCCTTGATCCTCAGCCATGACAATGGGGTGTCTACAAGCTGCTTATTTGTTTTCCTACTGGCAACACCACCACCTTTTCTAGCAGGAGCTAGAAGAGAAATGACTTCCTTAATGAAAGAAACCAAAGGACTTACACTCAGCTGAAGAACTGAGGAGTGAAGTACCTACCTGGGGAATGGTATTAAATAACCTATGACATCTGAAGCATCAAAAAGGAAATATGACTACAGAGTATATATTTTTGATAATAGGTATGATCCCAGCTTGGTTTTAAAAAAAATAGATAATACTTTCATCTATTAAATAGACAGACAGAAGATAGACAGATGGATAAATGAGATGATAGGTAGAGAGAAACTGTGAGATTTGGAAAAATCACTCTAAATCCCTGAACTTTAGTTTCCTCATCAACAAAATTGAGATAATACAGTACATTTTACAGAGTTGGAAAGAAAATTCAAAGAGCACACAGCTGTTCAATAAACATAAGGTGAAAAAAATGAAAGAGAAGGAAAGAAAGAGGAAAAAAATAAAGATAAGAAGGGAAATGGAATAGTCCTCTCTTAAAAATACAGAATCATGTTGCGATTTCAAGAGAGATGTTTTAAATGGGCCATTATTGCACACAAATTCAAAAACTCAGTAGGGCATACAAAAGAAGTTCTTATCTTTTGTCTTTTAGGGGCAATGGGATTATTTTTATATTATTTTGAATATATTTTTCTGAATTTACAAATGTGAAAATTATTTGATAATTAAGAGAGTATATGTTTTTTAATTTCAGAAAAGCAGGTTGTTACTTAAGCAGAAGAGCCTGCTCACTAGCTTGCTTGGTTTTCCTTACGGTTGTGTTGGACATGTGCCTGTCTGTGCACACTTGTCCTGTGTAGTACAACCAGTGACGACCCACTCAGATTTTTCAGGGTGGGCTGGTTTGGGTGAGGCTACCCCAACGGAGTCCTCCCCTTACTGTCTCTAATGCAATGGCCTCAGATAGATCACTGAACTTCTCAAAGAACGCAGATGGTTTCCCAGAACATCGGATCACTAGGAAAGTCTGGCTCAGCTCTCGGATGAGCTCAAGGCAAGGCCTGAGCATTCATGAACTCGCTGTTTCCGAGACAAATAAATGGGTGGTGAAGCGATCAGAGCTCTGAGCTTCCTGTTGACCGTCTGGTAAAGTATGAATACTTCATTCTCCCGGGAGATGATCCTGGCAGCTCACCACTCCTCCCACGCTCTAAATTTCTATAGCTTATGGTGTGTTTTGAAATACTGTGAAATAACAAATACATGAAATTAATTTTTTTTACTTAAAGTACAGACTATTATCTCAAAACTTGACTATTATCTAGGAAGTGCATAAATAACAGACTGGAATAAGCCAGGGAGCAGGTAAGAGTGTGTTGTGTGCAATATTAGAGATACACAGCTTCAGGACTCCAAATTGAATAGGTTTTTATGGGGTGGAAGAGTGGATTTTAAATATAATTTCAGGGCAATTGGCTGGAGACTATCTGGTCCACCTCCCTTAATTCATAAAGACACAAAATCTCCCCAAAGTGAAGTGGTTTACCTAAGGACGGATCAAACAGGTAATTAAGAAGCAGGAATAAGATTAGAAGTCAGCCATCTATTGCTACATAACATGATTTTTCTGAATGAGCCTAAAAATAATCCAATCATTAAAACCCTTCAACTTCAGTAAAAAATATTCCCAACATAATTTCTTCCCTTAAAGCTAAACATATCATTACCATTATGAGTCCTGGGTCAAATATTTAATGTCTATTCTTAGTGGCCCACTTGGACGGATTTTCCTAATGAACCGTAGTGGTGTCTCCAGGGGGAATTCCTCAGAAACAGCCTAGAATGGCATCTGACCTACACTGAAACCAGAAGTGCAACATATTTTGTTCTTAAACCTGCCTCCCCGCCCACCTGGTGGTTCAGCCACCCACTTGTGCTTATGGATGCCCATTCATAATAGTCTCCCAGATGTGAACAATCTCCCATAAGCTGGTTTCCCAGCTATACTCTAAATACAGTATGTTTGGATTTATTACGCTTTTTATCTCTAAGTTCACCTCATCTCAATAGGAGTAACACACACAAGGTAAACCACAAGTTATTATTGTTGGAGATACCTCCTTGTCACCTATTCCTTCTTGATGGGTGAAATTTGCTTTCTATTTTTCAGGTAATATCTTTAAATAAGGACATAATAAAAAATGGGATGTCACCTCCGAGAAATCTCAGGCACAGCAAGAAGTTCGTTCATATTATTTTGCCCCAGGCACCACATCTCCACTTGGCCTGTGTTACTTAATGTTAATAGAAAAGAGACCCAGTGTTGCAATACAAGTCTCTTGACAGTGCCAACTGGATTGGTATCAAACATTAACTACAAAAATGCAGGCTCAAAATTTACTTATGTTTCCACTGCTGCTGGGCAATTATTTCCTGAGTCATCCGACAGCATTTATTTATTCACGTACTTTGTTTTTGACTGTTTAGCGTAAGAGGTAAGAATATGGATTCTGAAGCCAGAGAACATGAGTTTCAGTCCTGGCTCTGCAGTGGCCTAGCTGAGCGATCCTGGATTGGTTAACTGATGTCTTTGTCCCTCATCTCCCCACCTACTAAAATGAGGTCATAATAGTATCTACCTGCTAGGGTTGCTGGGGGATATTCCTAAAGTCCTTAGACCAGTTTCTGACTCAAAATAAGAGCTCTGTAAGTTTTTGTTTAAAAAAGACTATTTACTAAGTTTGGCTTACTGGGCAGGTATTGGGGAATAGAATGGTGTGGCAGACATACTCAAAGGTGACTCCCATGACCCATGACCCTACCCTGCCTTTTGGATTGTATAAGGACCTGTGAGTACGACCTCTTGATAGCAACCAACTGCCATGCTGTGAACTGCTGCCCACAGAGAGAGCCGCACAGAAGGGAATTTGACACACTTCTAGGTGCTGAGAGTAGCCTCCTGCCAGCCAAAATACAACCAACCAACCTTGAAGTTTATAGTCCTACAGCTGCCAGGAAATAAATTCTGTCAAGTAAATGAGCTTGTAAGTAGACTCTATGCCAGTTGAGCCTGCAGATGAGAACGCGACCCACTGACACATTGACTGCAGTTCAGGGAGACCTTGAAGCAGAAAACCCACCAAAGTCCTGGTCAATACTTTAATTACAGCTTTTTGAGAGAACCTAACCCAGAAGATCTGTGTAGCTGAATGGGTTAGGAGAAAAACACACAGCCATTCATAAAAATTGGCGCCACTTAAAATTTATAACCATTACACAAATACTATATACCACATTTCTCATTCTCTCATTCTGCCATTATTCTAGGTGACTATTTCCTATCTCTCAGACCTTCTCCGCCATCTCCACTCTCAGCAGATACCCTTGCTTCTCCTTTCATTGAGAAAATGGAAATACGCAGAAGAGGATTTCCTGCCCAGTTCACCTGATTCCAGCTATAGGGAAGCTCAGAATTTGTCCTGAGAGCAGTGAGAAGCCTCTGAAGAGTATTATAAGCCATCCTTCTATCTTCTCTACCTATAATGTGGGACAAGACAGCTAATATCACAGGCCTGCATATCCTATGGGCATCCGTCTCTTACACTATAAAATTGTGACAGTCCTTGCTAGCCCAGCAAGGGCACAAAAGATCCCTGGGCATAGTTGGTGGTGTTTGAGACTCATTTCTTATTTTCTTCTTTGTGATGAAAGAAAACTTAAAAGCAGAAAATTCAAAGACCAGAAACTTTCGGTGTTTTTCAAAGTTTTTCCTCATTTTTTGATATACAAGTATTAGAAACATTAAAATTTGGAATGTACAAAAGAGAGGAGGAGGAAAGGAAGGGATGGTGGGAGGGGAGGGGAGAGAAAGAGAAAGAAAAGAAGGAAGAAGAAGAAGAAAGGAAGAGAGGGAAGGAGGGAGGTAGGAAGGAAAAATAAAGAAAAAGTACAGAGAAAAGGAATAGAAAATCACAAGGGCCCGTCACATAAAACAGCTCCTATTAACAATACGTTTTCTACGTACTTTTTAAACCACCACCACCACCACCTTTCCCGGGGGAGTGGGAGGGGCAGTGCCTTCTCAGAAATCCTGACTTCTTGCAGCATCAGCACCCTTGCCCTAGCTGAGCTCACTTCCCACTCAAAAGTTTTAGAGAAGACATCCTGGGGTTTGCTCTGAATCGATGACCTTTCTGGCATTTCACTGAAATAACTGCTGACTAGGTTTTTCTTGGGCATAAAGCGGTTTTTAAAAGATATCCTGATTCTTCTTTTGATAGGAAAAACAGTAAATTTAGTTATACTCTATTCTAAGCAGTTATAATGAATGAGTGACAAAATATAAACAGGCCACCCAAGAACAGAATGAATCCCTTTGAACAGAAATGAACATACGAACTCTTCTGCTCACCAGAATCTCTCACTAAATTATATGATAGAATTCTACTGATACCTGTTTTATCCTTTTTAAACATCAATGTGTCCATTTATTCATCACTGAATATACTATCCCATTAATATTAGGCTTTATTAGTTCCCATTTTAACTTTTTTTCTTTAAGTTGTGATAATTTGTATACAGATCATTATTTCTGTTTAAATATATACAGATCATTATTTCTGTTTAAATAACTGTTTAAACATTATTTATTATTAGCCATAGAAGATGCATCTTTAGGCCACACTTGGTACACAGAACTAGTAATTGGCTGTAAAGTAATTTAGAAATACGAAAATATAAATGGGACTTTCCAAACGGCAGTTGGTGACTCATTAAATAGCATCTGATTATAGCTGGTTTGGTTTTACGATGAGGAAAGCACACATTAAATTGACAAACAATGTAAAATATTTCCAATTATGTGCTTGAAAGTTTTCTGACCACAAAAATTAAGAACATTTTCCAGTAGTCATTGTGATCATTATTTTCATCATTCAATTCTCTTTACAGTTGATTCAACGAAAGTCTCTATAATTATGCACAGCAAAATACATTTGGGATAAATTAAGTCCAAAATCTGCTTAAACTAATATATGCAAAGCCTTTAGCTATTTGTAACTATTGATAAATTTTCAACAACAAATACATTTCTATTATTTCTTAGGTGCCCACTGAAACAGAAGGCCTAATATTAACTTTTTAAAATGTTAAATGATTCTATGCTGCCATAACTTTCCTCAGAAAGCAACACTATCAACAAAAGAAATAAAATCACATCCAGTTAATTACGGTTAGGAAGCACGGACATCTCCAAATCGTTGAGCTTGTCAACCTTAAAAATTAAACAAAGAGTACCAAGCAGCCAATGAGTTTATTCAGGAACAGAAGAGGAATTGCAATTCAGGACATGCAAACTATGGCAGAACCATTGGCAGGACTGGAGAACACAGAGCATCCTTTCACAGAGGAGTAAGAGAAACACGGATGGGGTTGCTTTAAACAAAAGCTCACTGGAGGAAAATGAGAGTTCAAAGTGGTAATGGCTTCTCATTGGCTGCAGGCGAAGGCAGATTGCGGTTGCCAGGCTTAGAGGAAATCTTCCTACTTCCTGCTGGTCTATGTAAGCTTCCAGGAGTGGAAATGTGGAAAGAGTTCTCCCTTCATGGCTTGCTGACTCCATTTTAAATGAGATTTCCTTTATTCTTTTTCACAAGCTCACCTCAAAGCAACTGAAATTCAGCACTGAATGATGTTGAATTTTATGTACATTTTTCCTTATATTCTCATTTCATCTTCAAAATAATCTATTACAAGATTAATTTCAATATTACCTTTATTTTACAGCTCAATAAACTGAGGTTTAGAAACATTAGTGGCTTCTGTGAGGTCTCATACAAGTGGCAGACTTTGAATTTGAACACACAGTTGACTAAAAATTTCATGTTAAAATCACATTTAATGAATCTGAATCGCCAACCATTTCATTTCCAAGATAGTACTCTCCTAAGCACCCATGTAGATAAATACTGCATGGTAATATCTCAAAAAGATAATGGTGGCTAATTAAATATCTGTATTGCCTCATGAATAAGCCTTCACACAAAGTTAGTAACATATTTTACCTTGCAAAACCAATCCTGTTTCTTCAAAGCTCACATGTTTAGTTTCACAAACCTTTTTTCCCCTATATTCGAGTGATTTGGCCTCAGATGTTAGCATTAAGGACGGGCATAAACAAATGCATTTCTGACTTCTGCAATGTTTCTACAAGTGTTTAAAACAAAGAGAGTTAATTTATGAGATAAACATGAATGTTTTTATCAATACTTAAGATACAGTACACAAATCATAGCAACTTTTAGAACTTACCCATATCCTCATATCATTTAGTGTCAGTTACTCATATTAAACATGCATTTTTGGAGGACAGAATCTTAACCTGAAAGGAGCTTTACAAGCCATCACGTCCTACCTCTCAACGATGAGGTGAATCATTTCTTCAACATCTCTGACAGACAGGAAGCTTATGAAATCATGAATTAACTATTGCCAGGTAGTTATAAATGTTATATTTCTTTCTTGCATGATAAATGTATTAACTTTATATGGCTGCTATAACAAATTACCACAAACTTATTGGCTTAAAGAACAAAAATTTATTATATCACAGTTTCTGTAGGTCAGAAATTCAGGTGGATTCAACTCAGTCCAATACTCAGGGTTTTAAAAGGCTGAAATTGAGGCGGCTTTACAGAAGAATCTGCTTCCAAAATCATTCAGGTCATTGCCCATATTCAGTTCCTTGTGGTTGTAAGACAGAGGTACCTATTTCCTTGCTGTTGTCAGCCCAGGGCAGTCTTTGCTCCTAGAGGCTGCTGGCATGTCTTCCCAGGCTTTCCATTTGGGCCCCTTCCAACAGTGTAAGTTAGTTAGTGTTCTCACTGCCCTGAAAGTCCTCTGTGTTCTGCCTATTAATCTCTCCCCATCCCCTAATGCTTGGCAACCACTGGTCTTTTTACTGTCTTCAAGTTCTGCCTTTTCCAGAATGTCATGTAGTTGGACTTTTCAAATTGGCTTCTTTCCCTTAGTACTATGCATTTAAGTTCTTCCGTGTCTTCTCACAACTTGATCACTATTTTACTGCTGAATAATATTCCATTAATTGGATGTACCAGTTTATCTATTTGCCTACTGAAGGACATTGTGATTGCTTCCAAGTTTTGGCAAGTATGAATAAAGCTGCTATAAACATCTATATGCAGGGTTTTTGTGTGGAGAGGTTTTGAACTCCTTTGCCTAAATACCAAGGAATGCAATTGCTGGATCTTATGGTAAGAGTATACCTCATTTTGTAAGAAACCAATAAGCTGTTTTCCAAAGCAGCTGTACCATTTTGAATTCCCACCAGCAATAAGAGTTCTTTTTGCTCTATACCCTCACCAGCATTTGGTGTTGCCAGTGTTCCAGATTTTGACAATTCTAATCAGTGTGTAGTGATATCTATTATTGTTTTAATTTGCATTTCACTGATGACATACGATGTGGAACTTCTAATGTGCTTATTTGCCATCTGTGTATCCTCTTTGGTGATGTTAAGGTCTTTGGCCCATTTTTAAACTGAGCTGGTATGTCATTTTTTATCTTTCTATTTTCAATCTATTTGTGGTTTTGATTCCAAAGTTTCTCTCTTATTAACAGCACATAGTTGTACCTCGACCTCTATCCAGTCTGTTGATCTCTGTCATCTTCTTGAGTGTTAAGCCCATATACATTTAATGTAGGTGTTAATGTGATTGGATTTACTCCACCATTTTTATTTATTTTATGTCTCATGTCTTTTATGGTCTTCTGTTCCTTTCTTTTTCTTAAACAGAAGTTAATAGTGTAGCATTTTAATTCCTCTGTTGACTTTTTAACTATAAATTATTAGTGTTATTCTTTTGTGATCACTTTAGGAAACACAATAGGTTTTGTAAATTATCACAATCTCCTTCTATGGCTAATATGACAATTCTGGTACAGTACAGCAATTTTGCTTCAATATAGCTTTATTTTCTCATATTTTCATTGTATCTCATATTCTCTTTCTCATAAATATTACGTATTTACATGTTATGAACTCAACAGGAAAATGTTAAAATGATTCCCTTATGCAATCTTAGATTAAGATTAAAGAAACTAAAAGAAGAAAAAGTACATTTATTCAGTCCTATATTTATACACATATTTATCATTTCTGGTACTCCTCATTTTTTCCTGTGGATTCGAATTGCCATCTGGTGTCACCTCCTTTCAGCCTTAAGAACTTCCGTTAGTGTTTCCTGAAGGCAGGCCTGTTAGCACTGATTTCTCTAAGATTCTTTTTTCACTGGGAATATTTTTAACTTGCCTTCATTTTTTGAAGCATAGTTTTCCAGAATATGAAGTTCACCCATTTATTTCTGACCAAATTTGCTGTTTTCACTGACAATGTCATTGGATGTGGGTTTCTCACTTTTCGCCCCAATCAGGCCAGCCCCCTCCAGGTGAACTGCTGTATTTCACAGTCAGCCCCGTCTGGGTAGCACTACCAAGCCAGTGGGGTTGGGGAGAGAAGCAAGACCACCACAGACTCCCACTGCCTGTACAGAAGTTCAGCAGTAACTCAGGAATAAATACTTCTTAACTGGTTGTTTTCTTTGGTCTTTATCAGAGCCCTGAAATGAAAGTTCTTGAAATTTTTGTCTAGTTTTATAGTTTTTCTGGGAGACTGCCAAAAGTTCTATTCTCTGATTATATAGATTAGATATTCTCAGAAGTTTTAACTCTTAAGAATAGCCATTGACTTAAGAAGCTTTTATATTTTGGCTGCTCAGGACACTAGAGGTGATTTTCCAATCCTATCACAGATGCTTATTGCTCTAAAGTGTCTCATTTTAACTTTATTTTTTCCTTTTGGAAGTATAGCCAATTCATTTTTATCAGAGATAGTGGAGGACTTGAGAATTTACTAAGCATATACTAGGTTACTGGCAAGATATACTCTCACATGCATTATGTCACTTTAAAATAGTAACACTGCAATATATACTTATTTTTGAAAATTTCAAAAGTAAAGAAACATACTTAATGTCATAGCCTATTTTCTCTGCCCTTCCCCTCTCAACCTGTGTGTGTGTGTGTGTGTGTGTGTGTGTGTGTGTGTGTGTGTTTTGATATTAGTGGTAGAAGGTGACAAGTAAATCTCCTACTGGTCTTCTTTCAAGGTCATAGCCCTCTTTCAAAGTTCTATAGTTAATAAAAATCTTTGTTCTTATATCAACTGCTGCGGGTAGAAGAGAAAGCCATAGTATACGTCTTTGAACTTCAGCACTGCCTACGACACTGTGGTTATACAAAGCAGAGATCCTGTTCTTTAAGGAGGAAACCAGATGTTTAGTTCCAAAAAAATTATATTGCTCTTCATATGCAGAATTTTTTTGTCCCTGTGAGTGCATATTTTATCCTCTCAGAAATTTTTTAAATATACACATGGATTGAGACTTCTTTGCTCTTAAAAATAATTGTTGACAGTAGGGTAGACTGCCATCAGGAGAAAACCTGGACCAAAGAAAAAAAGAATTTTAATTCGAACTGGTGCTTCTCCATCTTTATAGGAAACAAAAAGTAATTTACAGCCAGGATCAGAAAAAAGCAAGTACTGCAGTAACCACGGGGTATTGTCGGAAAGGCAGAGCCAGATCAACAGCAATTTTAAACTTTTTTTTTTTAACTTTCAGATATAATGTTCACAGGGGAAGAAATGCTGCTCTTGGTTAGTCTGAATTGTGCCCATTCTTTAAGCGACATCAGAGGAAATCATTGGCTTCTCTCACTGACGGGAAAGGGAATTGGAACTGAACGTCCCCATCACCCACACTCCAGGACAAATGGTTCCTCTTCCCCCAGGAGCTGACACAGACCCACAGAAAAGTCATCTTTAGCATCTAGTCAAAGCCTGAGGCATTGCCCTTAAATGCTGGGAAAGACTGAGAAGAAAAAGTTCTTTCTCCACCAGGTGGGACTGGAATTTCCCAAGAGAAGAGTAGCCTCAGGGCCGCTCAGTTGAGGGACTTCCAGAAAACCGAGGGAAGAGGGCAGTGCAGATGAGGAGACCGACAGACTGGTCAGGGTGGACTCCGGCGAGGACCCATGCGAGGGCCTGCCCGATTCAGTCCCAAGGGAGGTGAGCAGTCTAAGAGGCACGTGAGTACCGCACCACAAACGGACCAAACTGTACTGAGGCTGTTTAACACCCTGACATCAACATATATTTATTACCCAAATAAAAATCACCCCAATTTCATGTCTTTGGGTTTCCCAAAGCAGAAAACCGGTGACCACTTGACGCTCTCTACCAAAGAAACACAATCTTGAATACACAAGCTTGGCTTCTTATTGCCACAAGCGAATCTGACTCTCTCTGCAGAGCCCAAAGGCCCATTAAACTGCTTCCCCAAAGAAAAGATGAATTCTGTCTAGAGCTATAAAACGCAATTTATAAATCTGTTTACATCTTTCAATCTCTTTTTAAATGACTCTCTCTAAATGGCTGGGATTCCCCAGGTTCCTGGTTCAGAGCTTCTATCTAGGATCTTAATTATCGCATCTAGAATATATTTTTTAACGTTTGGTAGCCATTTATTATAAACAATGTCTTTGGAGAGTTCCATTACCCAGCAGGCTCATGCTAGACTTGTCCTGTGGCTGCTAATTCAGTGTGGTTAGGCAGACTGCCCTCACCCATAGCTGGGCTTTGAGCATCTGCTGGGCTGTTCCAACAGAGATCACAGTTATTGTACTCACCCTTGATGAAGAGCTTCAGTTTTCCATAAAGAGCCTGTGGTTTCAAGTTGCTAGGGAACTCAGGGCTAAACATGGAGTGGTGCAAGAATAATGAAAGGCCTGTGAACTCAACTGGAAGGTTGAGACACGTCATAGCTGGATCCAATTCATATCCTCTGAGGTCATCATTACTAGCCTCTGTGGGTGTTGTTTTCCCTTAAAAACTAGAAAATTAACTTCCCAGCTCATGTTTCTGGAACTCAAAAAAATACCATGAGCAATGAATTGTGAATTTCACCCAAGATATATCATCAATCTACAAAGAGCATACATATGAGGCGCACATATATGAAATTATTCAACTGTGTTGAAGCCAACTGTAAGGCCAAGCATAATTCAAGAGAGACTTAGGGCTTGAAATTACGGCTATACTGGGGATACACTGAATGAGGCCACAAAGCCTCACTCTTGACATACTTAACAAACACTTTAAGGAACGATTGGCCCACATACGTCCATAGCTGTAGTAATAGGAACATACCTGTATTAACAGGAAAATATTGTTTGTGAATTAATCACCAGCCAACTTTCATCCTGAAGTAACAATCCTCCTGTACCTACTCACACAGCTACAGGCTATAAGCAAAATGAAGGGCTCCTATCTTTGGAAGGAAAATATGTCATTAAAAATCCCAAACAAAAAGCTCTCCCAAGCTTCATTGAGACCTGACAGTGAAATTGTATTATTGAGGTCAGCTTTAATATATAGTAATTTTTACAGGCAATGCACATTTGATGGTTGCAGTAGTTATTTTTGCCCACAACATCAAGGAGTGAATATTTATGTTTCATCATTTCTTGAAAGGCTTAAGAACTTAGTGAAAGAGTGCTAACAGTGACCACAGGTAGAAAGAAACCAAGAGCCTTCAAAACTGCGTTTCTGGATCTATTAGTTGACACATTTTCCACAGTTGCAAGTAGCAACTTTTCCCAAATGTACACTTGTTAGTAATAAAGGCATGGATTTGCCAAAATATCCTGCTATTTGGGATGCTCCTAACATCAAACAGGGTGAGGCCGAGCCATGTACTAAACCGACATGGTCAGAAAGAGAGAGAGAACACTGGAAGGAAAAGCTTTAAAAAGTTCATCTTGCAGCCTGACGTGATTAGAGTAATTAGGATGATGATCGGCAGCAGCACGTGACGATGTAAAAACAATTAGTGTATCTGTTACCTGAAATACATGAAGACACCAAGGCGTGTAGAGCTTAAGCAGCTTACAAAAGTCATACGATTAAGGTGTGATGAAGTCTCTCCAGCTCCAACATGGCCACGGAGTCATACAATCCCTTTATCACTCAAACATACCTCCCTATCTTCATCGCCGAGTCACCTTCTTTGCCTGGTCCCCAAATCTCTAATTCTGTCTGTCTCTGTCTCTCTCTCTCTTACGCACACACACATATTTGGTATCTGATCATCTCTCTTGTCTTTGACCCAAGTAACTTGGCCTTTGTAAGCCAGCAGATAGCTCTGTTGCTCTATCCAAAAAGAAGATATTAGGAAAAATAGAGCATTAAAAAGAACAGGCATTAAGAAGGAAAAGAACTTTCTGTTCCTGAGCCCTTGCCATCTATGTCCACTTGTGATGCCAACTGATGTTGTAACATCACCCGCCCCAGACAGATCTTCTCTATTACCTAAGGATTACCCAATTAGTTGAATTCCCTGCCCTTTCTTTTTAACAGAAAAAAGAAAATGATTGTGTCACATGCATGAACAGAAACATGAGTAAGTGGAGGGAAGCTGTTCTGAGTGGCAGAAGTCCAATTTGCTGAAACCACAAAAGTGACCCTCAAAACGCCACTTTGAAGCAGCCTCGGTCAGGGACTGGAGCCCCATGCCACCCCTCCTCAGAGCGCCAGGCGCAAGTCCTCTTTCTTGGCTGTGACCTGCAAGTCAGAAGCTGAGGTCCAGTGGATCTGGGTGAGCACTTCGCCCCCATTCCCGATGTTCCAAGTGGAAGGAGCTCCTTTAGAGTCTAGCTATTGCTATCATTCTATCCTTATTCATTTCCAGAGGAAAAGAAGTGAACTGACTGGCAAATTTGGGAATATGCAAAACTCTTACTTGCTTCTGCAGAAAGCGTGGGCTTTCTGCAAATGTCAGCCACTCTGTAAGCTTGGCAGCAAATGCTCTGCCCTTGAAGGGGGGTTGTCACCAGGGCTGAGTCTGTCTAATGCTAAGGAGCAGCATTAGGAAGCTGCTGTAGCCACGCACCTAAATTGCATCTTCCAGTTGCACGATCAGTAGACAGCAGCCATTTCATCTCCCTTTGCCTATTTTACCCAAGTTCAGGGAGAATGGTACCTTTTTTTGGTTGTGTTTTTTGTTTTTAGCTCCCTCATTTCCTGGCATAAATAATGTAGCATTCCTAGTATATGATGTCCTTTTAGTTATAAAGTATATAAAATTCAGTCACTGTTCTTAAAGCTCTCATATACAATGGGGAGAAAGAAACCTTATTTAGCGTGAAGAAATTCTAATGGAGGTGGAGCACAAGATTCTTTGAGGCTTCCAGGAAGGAGCAGTTGATTCAGCCCAGGGACCATAGATTTACAAAGATGGTGGCACACGAGCTGATTCTTCAAGGATGAGAACTGTTGACTAAGCAATGATGCACAGAAATGGAGGAAGCGCTCTGGGTAGATTGCGGAGCCCTGAGCCCAACTTCCAGTGCAGAGCTGGGGAGGAGAGGGCAGGGCGTCTGGAGAAGAGTTTGGGAAACATTGGAAACCACTGGAGTGCCTCGTAAAAACACACATGACCAGGCTCTACCACAAGTTTACCAATCTAGAAGGAGGAGTAACCTAGGAATATATATTTTTAATTGGCACCTCAGGTAAGTTTTTGATCAGGAAAGTTTGGGAAATACTGCCTAAACCTGAGGAATCATTAAAGAGCACCAAGAAGTGCAAGAATCTGATCAGAACAGAATTTTTAACTGCTGGCACAGCAGAACTTGAAGGCAGGGAGATGACTGTGATAGTTTAAGCAAGAGACTATGATGGTCCAAAATATGCCACTGACCATGGATATGAAACCCAAAGTCTAAATTTAAGAGGTATTTAAGGTGAAGGATGGGCAGGATGTAACTGACTGCTTGCTGACAGTGAGGGAGGAGAGCTGGATGGCTCCCGGGTTTCTGACATAGACCACTGGGTAGACGGGCCATTACCAGGAAAGAGAACAGTCAAGGGATTCTCGAAATATGTCCTCAGCTAATGAGCAGCTGTCCCTTCTGGAAGCACCGCCCCCTCTCCAAAGGAAGAGCCCACAAATTGTCTTTATACAATGTAGGTCAGTATCTGGTCGTATTTTATTGACCTAAAATGGGCACCTAAATATATTGGGTCAATTAAATAAGGGATTTCCAGATCCTATATAGAAAGCAGTTTTTATCTGTAGCTGGAATAGTAAGTCTGTGCGGCAGGCAGCTACATCCCACCCAAGGGTGGGTGAGCAGAGAGAAGACAGCAACCATGATAGTAGTAGTAGCCGGAGGGAGAGGAACGAGAGAGCCACTAATAAACTAGGCACACTCCAAAAGTAGCAGATACTAAGAAAAGAATCAGAGGACCTACCAGCAGCTTCCCAATTCCTGGTTCCTATCCCTCTAAGACCTGGCTGTCTTGCTACTCTCATATTCCATACTGTATCCTTACGATACATTCTTTTGTTTTTCAGTTTATTCACTTCAGCTAGCACTACTTTCTGTTACTTGCAACCCAGGGATAGAGACAGCAAGCATATTGAGTATATCAAGATTTTAGGTAGCCAAAGAACGTCCCCACAGAAACATGTAGAAGGCTGTTTTGATATATTAGTCTGGTGCACAAAAAAAAAGGGGGAATGGCTAGGATGAAGTAAGTATTTGCTTATGTTTGGCAAAAAGGCTGAAGCTGAATTAGAATAACTACAGTCCTCTAGACAGGTCGCGGGGGATGAGAATAGCTATGGTCATCTACATATATCATGAGGAAAGGAGATAAGAAATATAAGCTATCTTAGACACTAAATGACTGGAGCAAAGTTAAGACTTGTGATTTCTGAGGGAGTACAAATGACCTTTTGGTTGTTGTGGCTAAAAACAAATTTTCCTAACTCTTACAATTATTAAATCTGATTAAGGTCTATAAACATTAGAACTAATCTCATAATATTGTAAGTAATAAGTAGTGACAGACATTAATTAGAGAGAAACCTCCACATGCAAATTTGATAGAGCAGCATTTATTTTCGATGAGCAAGTATACTCATGCTGTCCTCCACTCCCTTTCAGGAAACTCTAACTGCGAGTGGACAGCTTTGGTGACCCTACATTCTACATCCAGGAAGGCAAAAATTCAGGATGTAATACAACTGCCTTTGCTAGAGAAACTGGGAATGATTTCTGAGTTTAGCTACAAATGAGGGTCAGAATACCTCACTGAGTCAAAAATCGTTACCACACCTCATAAATCAGGAGTGGCCCGGGTATTTTGTCTGGGATGACTTCCAAACATGTGTTAAGTATTATTTGTCATGGAACTTTATGTAATAAAAGTTTATTTTTTTTATTAGATAAACATCACTAGGACATTTGCCAACTATGATAGTTCTTTGGACCCTAATTGCTTCTTCCTTTTCCTCTTAAAGTCGCATGCTCCATTTAACTATTTTTTGAAAGTTTAGATCCTGAAACGCATGTTACCGTCAGCATGCCAGTCTTCTGCCCAAAAATCCATACTTAGTGTCATAGAAAAAAGACAGGAGGAAAACACACTGGTATTTCCAAATTTTCTCTAAGCATGGAATTGATAAGAAAAGGTGTAATCAGAAACAGAATTTGAAGAAATTTATTTTAGGTCGGTACCTTGTTAGCAATTAATACACATGAAATTTTCAAGGCATACTCCTGAAGATAGTCGGTTATTTTTGTGTGTGTGTGTGATATGTACTATTTTGTCAGATATATTCAGGTTCTTAGTAATTATAGTTCTGCTGTCCTCTGCAATCATAAGTGAGAGATGCAAAGGATAAAACATACACAGTCCAGTCAATACTGTTACACATTTTAAATGAAGTGTTGGCATTTATTAAGTTATAAGAAGTGGAACAGATGTAAATATACCACCTTTGCTACCTTCTCTCAAAAGGTTCTGCACATCAATAGCATCCCACAAATTTTCAAGAGTTTAAATACAGTGTCTTCTTTGGGTCCCAGGTAGGAGTAAAAAGGTTATAAAAGACAGTGAGACAACTGAGAGAAACTGAAAATGGGTTGTATATTGGGTCGTTTTGTGCCAATGCTAAATTCCAGGGGAGGTAATAATGGTACCATGCTGATAGAGGACAATGTCTTTATTCCTAGGAGAGTCATACTGAAGTACTTAAGGGTCAAGTGCCATGATATCTGCAACTTTCAGACTGTTCATTAAAAAGTAGTTATATTTATTTATGTATATAGGGGGGGAAAAGCAAGAGATAAAAGAAATGTACCAACATGTTAACAATAGGTGAATCTAGGTAAAGGGTATATCCTTTCAACTCTTCATTTAAATATAAATAGCCTTCTGTTCAAGACTTCCCCGAGGAAACTGGGGAGAATATGTTGTTATACCCACCCTACCTAACCATGGAATTGTTTCCACCCTACCCTGCTTCCCTAAACCTCTCTTAGTATCATACAGCATTCTAGTGTTTCAAGGATACAGGTTGGGAAATGCTGCACTTAGCGCTAATCGGCCCTTCTCTAATTTCAACTCGTTCACTTCCTGCTCAACTGAACTTTGGGTTTCATTCTTTAAAATGAGCCTTTACAAGCTTGCTCCCTTCTCTCAGGGACCATTTCATATAAACACGTTTTAAAATGGAGTTGCCTGTAACGGTTTGCCTTTTTAAAAGGCAAAGACAAAAACGTCTAATAGCATACGGGTCTCCTGCAAGGCTCCCCACTGTCAAAAGCACAAAACCGGCAGACCACAGGCTATTGCCATGAACGTGACCAGTTCTGATGGCTACCTCTGCAAATTGCTTGATTTCACCTAACAGACAGGTCTCTTTTGTGAGTGAGGTTGATCTTTAAAAGGTTACTGCAAAACCCTAACTTTATTTTCCTTCTATCACTGATCTCTCACTTAGATCTCTCGCTAGAGCCTCTTGCCAGATATTCACAACTCTGGGAGACATTTAACTGGAATTTAAATATGCAGGCTCCAATCACCTACTCAATTTCCTTTATACTTCTCTGTGCGTTTCTATTCCATATGTTGGTGAAGATGATGACGCATACATAAAGACATCACATATGATTTGTTAATATACATAATGTATACACTACATGGAAAACAGGCCTTTGAAAGTGGTTTAGTTCTGCGTTGCCAACTCCCTCATGTCCCGACCTATTTTATACATCAAGAATTTTTATTCAAAATTGCAGAAGAGTGGAGAGAACTACAAATTACAATAAAATGCGTTTTTAAATTGGGAATTTGCCTACCAAGTTTTCAACACACTTATGCTAAGAAGGGGCTCAAGGATTTGGGTTGTTCAGACACAGTTTTACACAGAAGGAAGTGAAAAACCCCAATTCCTTAACTTTAAGACCACATAGTCTTTCACAAAAATAATTTGCCATACCTTTAAAGTCCGAAGGAAGCCCACCTTTCCAAATTCCTTTGTAAGTTACTTGACTAATCGCCACTTTTCTTGTCAATAAGTTGCATTTTATCTGTTCTCCTTTGCTTCATAATTGAAGTAGAAACTACCAAATTGTCATTCTTTGAAATACTGAAGTCATCTACAACCAACTGGCTGCACATTCTACATTCATTTTCAACTGAACAGCACTTACTGAGCAATGACTGTAGTTTGGGCATGGCACTAGGTGCTCGGGACACAGCCCTGAACATGGAAATCCAGTCCTTAAGGGTGCCCCAGGGGAAGAAAAAAAACTGTACGTTTGACCATATAGAAAATACATACATAGGAAGCAAAGGGCTGGCACAGAAGCACTAATGTTTTTTGGGGGGAGGTGAGAGTTTGGGGGCAGAGTTTAGGGAAGATTAGAGCTAGGGGGTGACAACTGAGCTGTTTTAAAAGACAAACAGTATTTCATCACATAGGTGGAGTCAGACTGTGAAATGTCTTATGTG
Source organism: Manis javanica (assembly GCF_040802235.1). NCBI lineage: Eukaryota > Metazoa > Chordata > Mammalia > Pholidota > Manidae > Manis > Manis javanica. The sequence continues at coordinate 5,716,696 of NC_133169.1, forward strand.
ACAATCTACAGGGATTACTATTGTGAAGGAAATGGGCAGAAGAGAGAGGAAATGAAGTGAATATTTATTTTTTATTTTGGTATCATTAATGTAGTTACATGAGCAACATTACGGTTACTAGACTCTCCCCATCACCAAGTCCCCCACACACACCCCATTACAGTCACTGTCCATCAGCGTAGTAAGATGCTGTAGAATCACTGCTTGTTCTCTCTTATACTGCCTTCCCCGTGCCCCTCCCGGCGTATTTTAAAACAGGCAGTAGCATGATGGGCTTACTTAGGAATGAAAACTGTCAGCACTGTGAAGGAGAGAGTGGGGACACGAGACTAGAGACGGGGACCCCCTAAGAGGCCATGGTATGGGAGCCGGAGCAAGGACCCAGCCAAGTGGTACGAGAGGAAATGACAGAGGGAAGACAGACCTGAGGGGCATGGCTGGGTGACTGGAGGGCAATGGAGCAGAGTGGTGCCAAGACCAACCCTAGGAAGTAAGATGATCCATGTGCCCATCTTCCTGACCATAAATGCAGTGAATGCTGGACACCTTCTTCACAGGCTGGTGAGGACTAAGTGTGGGGGAAAGAAGGTAATGCACAAAAAGCATTCTGCAGTGCCTGGAACCAAATAAAAATAAATGCTCAATTCGTTACTATTCTTACTGCAACTATCATGGAAAAGGAGGGATTGAGAGTGACTGAGTCTGGTCTACTGCTTTCCAATCCTCCAGCCAAGGCCCTGTGCTTAGACCAATGCTTCTCAAGGTGCGGTCCCTGTACCATCAGCAGCAGCCGTACCTGAGAACTTGCTAGAAACACACAAGAACTACAATCAGAAACTCTCGGGGTGGGGTCCCCAATGTGTGATGTAACAAGCCCTCCCAGGTGATGCTGGTACATGCTCAAGAGTGGGAATCGCTGATTTAAACATTCATTTTCTCTTGTCTGACCTCTTGAAACAGTCTCTGAGGGTGTCCCCCAACATTATCTTTCTCTTAACTCATCACCCAGATCAGCTATAGGCTTCTTAAAACACACACCACTGGCGGACAGACCATATATAACTACCACCGTTAGTCTTACGAAATGTTTGGCAAGTTTATTTAACATTTAACCTCCTTGGGCCTCAGTCTCCACATGTGAAAGGGAACATCAAACTATATAAAACGGTACCACCATCTGGGAGATGCTCCATACTTGACTGCTGTTCATTATTACCATTGAACCTACTATCGCATTTGGTCCTGGTATAAAATACAACTACTGTCAGAAATTAAGTCACTTGTCTCTTGATTAAAGCTATCCAGCTTGATAAAAGAGCCAACATTAGAACACAAATCTCCCAATTATGGATTCTAGTTCTTTTCATTAGAGGCTGATACTGTAGGAACAAGAAGGAGGCTCTGTCTATAATATCAACAACATTCACTCCAAAATAAAAAGTTACATTTCAATAATGTCAGTTTGATGCACTGTTTCCAAAAGTGAAATATATACTTTTTAGAAATGGTGGTTGAAGCTACATGCAAGGTTTTCAATGGTAGCTTTCAGTAAAAATTAAATCGTAAAGAAAAGCATACTCACCTGCTATCTAACCTTGAATAACTAAAATAATTACTAAGTGCGTAACTGAAATAAAAAAGCAATTCCTTTATTTTTAATAAGCTTTATTTTATCACCCTTATCAAACACATATCAGAAAGCATATCAACAGTGCATTTTATGGTCAGTTTACAACAAAACTGAACAAGGCAATTGTGTTTACAGGAAGTTTCAGCGAGGAACTATACACAATACAGTCGACTGAAACGCAGTGTCCGTACTTTCTAGATATATAGGAAAGTGGAAAAGTAAGTTCTTTGCTATTCAGCAAGAAAAAACAAGTTTAAAGGACTTGAATAGAAATTCAAAATTAGGGATCTGAGAAAACAACTTTTTAGTACTGATAACACATCAACATGTATAGTCCCACTTAATTATTTAAAGAAAAAAATCTCACAAACAATAAGAAGACATCACCAAAACAGAGAACCACTGTGCCAAGAAATGCCAAGACCAATATGCTACTGGAACAGCTGGTAGAAATATTATAGACAGCTACTCACTATGTACTGTAATATTCTCGGAGTTCTGAGGTGAAGGTAAACCAACAGGAGAGAATACTCCTTGTAACTGGCTTTGGTTTAAGAGATCTTTCACATTTTTTCTAACCACACCTTCTAGTCAAAAACATAGCCATTACCTGTTACCGAGGGAAATAATAGATTTTGATATTCACAATCACTCCAGTGATACAGGAAACCATAAACTGCTAAATGTACGATCACAACTGGACTTCTAAGAGTGATCAAAAGATAAAGATGGAGCCCTTTCTGGTGGTGGTTGGGGTGGGGGCGAACCAAACCTTTCTACCCCAGTGTGACATTTTAAGAGGGTAAGAGAGGAATGTTAATTTATTAAAGATTTTTTCCAAACAGGAATTAAGAATGAAGGAAGAAATCCTGCTGGAAAAGATATGACAGCTTTACCCTCTGCAAAGTAAATATTCTACACAAGTGCAGCTCAGCTATTTTTTTTTTATTCTGATGAATAAGCGCTACTTACTCGCATAAGGTGCTGTAACTGTGCAGCCAGTGCACACTAATGCCACCCACTGCACCTGACGTGCAAAGGGAAATACAGAGATGGCTGAATCCCAGGTCCTTCCTGACCTTGATTTGCACGTATCTTGATGTATACCAAGTACACAAAAATCCCTGGAATTTAAATATTTATTTCAAAAATATTAGGCCATATTGAATACGGATATTTATTCTGGTTTTGTAAATTCTTATATTAATTTTCTGGGGAAACAGTAATTAGGAATGTGTAGGAAAGGCAATGTTTCTGTGCTACAAGTACCAGACCTAGATTTTTAAAAATAAATATCATTTTTAGATCATAAGCTACATGGAAAATTGCAAATACCAGTAGGAAGCCACTTTCTTCAATTCATATCTCTATTTTTTCTCTTCTTTACTCTTAAGTTTGGCAGACTCCTAGCAATCCATGCTAATAAAACAACACAGAGTGAGATAATTCAAATAACTTGAGATATTTTGAGTCCATATATGCATGACGACTTCAAACCCCATATATTTGCTTTTATGGTTCATTGTCCTGACATCATGAATGCTAGTAAGTGATAACCTAGAAGGGAGAGGCAATTCCAAAATAAGAGGGCAAAACAAGTGACCACAAATAATTCTCTTGCTGACAATCAAGAGTTTACCATGCTAACAATTAGCTCTGCTGTTTACATACGGGTTTTCAAGAAGAAACAAAGAAACTAACAATTCCAGTTTGGGCTTTTTTTTCCCTCTAGAATGTGACTTATTTTCATTATATAAAATAGTATAACAAAATAAGCTCTTTTCTGCAAAACAAGGATTAACGGTCATTTAAGGAAAATAAGATAAAATGCTTCTCTTTGCCTTTAAATTAAAATACTATGAACCTAGGTCATCAAACTTATATGGCTTTCAAAAAATCCATCAGTTTTCTTTAAGATACTGTGACAGCTACTCTTTCTAATGGGAAATAACAATCAGGCAATCATTTTGTAAGTTTCCCATGAATTCCAGCATTTATGGTGCCACAAACATAACTGCCATAATTATGACAACTGTCTGAAAAGCACAAATAAAGCAAATTTGAAACATTAACTCTAATAAGCAGTATAAGAACAACGAAAGTGCTGAGCTGTAGGAAAATTAATAAAACCTTCTTATCAGGAGAACAAAGCTTGCATAAACTATGTAGCTTATATCCTGAAGGTCACAGTAATTACCACCTATAAAATATAAAATTCCCTAAATGCTCTCTGGTTCTTTTATAGCCCCTTTCTCCTATAAAATTACAGAAAAAATAGATGAAATTGTTTACCTCTTCTTAAATATCCATGGTATTTGTCAACTGCATGTCACTGTGTGAATCTACTGCTTATCACACGGCTTAAAAAACAGTGAAAACACCGGGTGGGGTGGGGCTAAGAAAACAAAACCTGATACACCCTGCAGTATCAGGCAGAGAAGTAGCTAACCTAAAACGGAACAAAACAAGACCTTTAAAACTTTGGGTACTTCCAAAACTAAACATCCATGTTCCTCTGTAATTTAGAAAATGTAGCTGATCTAAATATACCAGAAGAGGCTCAGCTGGGCTCCATATTGTGGAGACTGAACCATTTTTATATTTATATTCATTGAGAAAGCTTTTAAGTAATACTAATTTGAAAAGACTGCCATGTCAAAGTTAAGGTGACTTTTGAGCACCTTAAGAAATGGAAATTATTTGACGCTAATTGTGACCAAAGGCTGGTCTGTACGTGACCACAACTGACAAGAAATAAACTGTATCAGAGAGCTAAAGTAATAAGATTTGAAGAGAGAACCATAAGTTAAAAAATGGAACTAGATTCAAGGAAGAATTAAGATTCTGCCAGATAAACTCTGGCTTTCCCATCACATGTAATATTGGGAAAAAAACAAATACAAATAGTTTTACACATTCAAAAAGAGGTAAACCAAGGAAATTTTGGACTTTTCACTACATGATTCAATCCAAAGGTTATTCCAAGGAAAAGGTAGACGTACAATAAATTATCATCATCTGGGAAGCTTTCACCCAACTGAGTTCTAGTATTTTCCGGAAAACACAAGGCACTTGCTTCAAGCTTTGACTGTCTACACATCCACCAAACTAAATGTCATGATGCAATTCCATCCGTACCCTGACCTGAATAAAGCCCCCTAACATGTACCCTTGCATAAACGGCTAGGGAAAACACTCAGTTACTGAGCATCTCCCCTCCCCCCTCACCCAGGAACCATGTTACTGTAATTACCATCAGTTACTATGGTACTGATTTTCATTAAATTATAAGAAATAAAATGTCATGCTGCCAAGTAACTGATAGTAGAAATTACATAACATAGGCCCAATAAGGTCAGAATATTAAGATCTCTAAGAAGAAAATAATGCCAAAATCTTAGTTACCTGCATATGATGGGTAAACTGAAATGAGCCATGAACCATCATCTAAGTGTTGGAACTCTGACTTTTACTCCAGAAACATAACTAATGCCATTATCAGAGTGAAAGCCCAGTATAATAAAATGAATACAAACCCATGCAAAGTTTCTCTTTAGCTTTCTCTACATGGCAGCACTGTTTCGGGCAGCATTCCCTATAATAAATTTGCTCAAAGGTGAAAATAAGTACAAGTAACATGAATCTAGAAGGCTAGTTAAATAAAAATTCAGGGACTTTTTTAACAGGGTTCATTTAACATAACTCAGCACTTTCTTTAGCAGCTGGAGTACCAAAAAGAAGGCAACACTTGTCTCAATAAAAACAAAGAAGGATGAGTAAAACTATATTTAGGATTTTGTTCTACAAGTGGCCATAGTTTTGGCTCAAAACACAACAGAGAGCGTTTCTCTAAAGAGTTACTATATTTTTGGGCATAAAACAAGGAAGATAACCAGTGGCAATCAATGCAATCTCTTATTCCAAGAGGATAATTTTTTAATTATTCCTTTAAAACGCAGCCAACAGTCACTTTAAGCCAGTGCTATCTTTTAACTGAGGTGTCCAACCCACTCATTCTCTTCCTCTAAATACAGCACTAAAGTTGTGAAAGTGACTAGGCTAGCCACCTCTCCAAATATGGTTCCTAAGAACCAAAGATTTCCTATAGGATAATGAATTTATGTCTTTTCTGGGCTGAAAATGTACCATGACAATCTCATGGAACAGTAAGAAGAAACTGGGAGGGCAAGAGGGAAGGAAGCACAGATATCAATTTAGGGCAAGAAAAACTACCTGAGATAAAATTTGCCCAAAAGGGTAGGGGTTAAGTGACACGAACCCTCACCTCTTTACCTCACCTCTCAAAAAGAAAACTTCTGGGTTTTTAGTAACTTCAAGGAATCAAAATCTCTGTATATATTTCATCCTAAAAGAATCATGAAAATTGTATCTTTTGATAATATTTGGTTCATGGTAAAGAAAGATAGTAAGGTTAAACTTCTTATAATATCAAAGGAAGGAGGGTGAATCTGCATATGTCATCTTTGGTGGTAACGGGCTAAGAGCTATAAAATAATTTTTATACACGGGGCATCTTCTTTCGATCCTGTCTCTTTAATATAAAATATTTAATTCAATACATAGTTACTCAGGCCCATCAATTAGCCCCTCAGCTCCCTTAAAATCTAGTTAGCATCTTTTGTAATAAAATTACAGTGTTAAACACTACATGTACGTATGACTTCACCAGCAGGCAGATGATCAAAGAATGCTGTGAGATTCGGCAGCGTCGAGTCAGCAGTGGACTGCAGCACTAAGCTTAGAAGCCTACTTGCAGTTTATTTCTAAGGATTCTTTTGCACGGGGCAGGGAGGGAATGAGAAAGTTCTATGTGCTAACCCAGCATACTTGTCCTTAAAAAGAATTCATTTGTGTTCTGTGTTCTTTAGTATGGATGGAAGAACCTGGTGTTTTTAATCACCATGGAAGACGCTACGTATAAATATTTATGTTTTAGGAAAGCCTAGGTCTCTACAATACTGGTTATAGTCTTTTGAATTTTTATTTGAAAACAAATCAGCTCATCAACAGCTGAAAGGGCCGAAATGAAATATACTAGTGCCCTTCTAAGGGCACATATTAGAAGCTTACTTACTATCTAATTTTCCCTTGGGGACCACACCACAAGACCTTTTGGCAATTCATAAATCAGCCCCCTTACGCCAACTTTGGCCTTATAATAAAGATTAAGGGAGAGTCCTGAATAATGTGGTAACTGTAAATAACTAAAATGTCAAATAGTAATTGTTTAAACAGAGTAAAATAATTCATCCTCTAAAATAAAAATTCTTAATTGGGTTCCCAAAAACCTGGCACACACAGAGAAAGACTATATGAGGAGGCTTCCAGCAGGGAAAGATATAAAAGGCATTTTTCTTAGGAAAAAAATAAATAAAAATTTCATTTAGGTAAGGAAACAAGAAAAATTTCATAACCTGTATACAACTTGTCTTTTTTTCTTCTGTATGATCAGCATTCTATAAAGGTTTCTTAAGTTTTAAACTTTAAGGACAATCTACCATAAAGGGGAAGGAACCCATAATTCTAACTCCTAAAGCCACGTAATCAAGCCTGTTTCCTCTGCTCAGGGACACATTAGATTGCTACGAATCTTCTAAGAATTCTTCCCAAGTTTTTCTTTTCTACTTGCACCTTACGACGGCCTCATCCTTCTTAAACTCCTTGCAGTCAAAAGCCAGATCACCTGGATGCTGTTCCTTAGCTTCTCCTCAGCTAAGGATGGAAGCAGAGAATGGGGGAGAGAAGGAAGAGGGGAGCAGGTGGGAATGAAAGAGAAGAAAAAAGAATCCTTGATTATCCACTCTCTCTCTGCCCGTTTTTTTCTTTTCTTTTCCCTTCACTGAACATCTAATTCTTTCTTTTTGACCCACTTCAATTTTCCATCATAGTACACAGCAATGTATCTTGAGAAATCTTACAATGATCATAGGAGATTCAGTACAAAAAGATGAGCTAATAAAGGGTCTAAACTAGATGAAGGATGGGGCACTTTACCTGTAAAGTACCCGTTCTTTGTTCCAATCACTTTAACAGAGTTCCCATGTAACCCAGTTTAGACTTATTGTTCTGAGCCTCTCAGGAATGAACTATTTTCTCATTTACATTCTATTAGACAGACCAACTCTCCAAAACTTATATCCTAAATCTTACAGATATGAAACAGGTAGGTAAGAGTATAGACTGTATCAGCTCACAAGATTCACACTATAAAGTACACTGACTCAAATTTTCTCTCATCTTTCACACCTGCACACGCATTCAAGCATACATACTAGACATAAAAATTGTGCAAGATCATCAGCTTTCTATTTTAAAAGCCTTACTTAAAAAAAAATGTAAATAGGCTCACTGCAGTTTTCTTAAAGGAATATTCAGTATTACAGTACTCCTTTAAAAAAATTCACAACTCAGTGTTAAGAACACAGTAGGTAATTGCTGCTTAACAATTAATTACTTAACATTACTGAGAGCATCCAGTGCCAGCCATGGATACCAGCAACAAGGAAGAACCAACCGACAACATGAAGGAGCAATCTGTAAATGACGTCACCAACTCTAACACATTTGTTATTACTCACTACATGGTATTACTCATCCTGGCTTCCTGATCACATGAAATAATTAGTATCTTTTTAGGTACATAGGGAAGAGCAGCGCTGGCCTGCACAAAAAAGGCTGCCCATGTGGACGCTCTGAACCCCTCAATACATAGCTGGGTGGGTTTGTCCTACTCAGTGCCAAACATCTGCAATGTGTCACTGCGTGAGCAATGGCTGCACATTAGTAGGATTAAATAAATGTACAAAGTATTCCCTAAAAATGATAAGGGAGATACTTCTGCATTCAGATGTAGAATACAATAACCCAGGAAATGGAAGAGGAGAAACAGGAAACAGTCCTTAGTTTACTGATTAAAGCAAAGTTTGATACAGATATCCCCTCTTATAGGCACTCAGCGGGTAGAATGTCGCCACAACAAACTTCCCATCAAACATCCTTCCAGTCAGCAATTTCTGAGCAGCTTTGGAATCACCAGCGTTTGCATACTCAACAAAGACCTGTAAAAGGACAGAGAAAACCAAGTAACTTCATGTCCATCAAGACTGTTTCAGAAGAGCCCTGCTCAACTCTATAGCGTACATGTGCGTACATGTATCAACTGGACACCTTGTTACAATGCAGACTGGGCTTCAGCAGGTATACAGCGGAGCCAACCCTCTGCATGGCTGAACAAACTGTCAGTGCTGCTGGCCGTGGGCCACATGTGTAATCAACAAGGTTTAGAACACTTCCTCAGGATTCAGTTCAATTCTGAATAACCCATCAAAGGCAAGCTGGGTGAACAACATACATCCCTTTGCCAAGTTCATACAGCAGTGCTCATTAGTACTAGACGCAGACAGGAGACAGGGCCGAACGGCCCAGAGAGCAACTGCACCTCAACAGTGCCTCACAGATAATCCTCACTTTCACCAGTGGAATGAGGCAAAAATACTGGACAAAGCTGCTGAAATGTATACTATTAAAAGATTATAGAATCTTCATGTAGAAGCCATGACTACATTAAGGAAGAATTTCAAAACTAGGTAATCTCCTTTTCCACAGCATCCTACCTGAGATAGGTGGAGGAAATAGCATAATAATGTTATGCTCTTTTTGTTGCTCTAAAGTAACAGTTACAGGGAGGTGAAATGATTTGAAATGACTTTTTCTCAGGTACCCATGAACTTGTGAACCAGGAAAAGAACTGCCTCCCCGCCTCAGCTGAATGCCAGGTTTGCTATGTCAGTAGTCTTCAAACTGGGATGTGGACATCCTAGGACACTCAGAGACTTGGAAAGGGATGCAGGAATAGACAGATGTAAGGAAATCCATTTCCAGACCCTCAATTTTCATTTGCACCTCTTCCTAAAATTGGATCTACCTAGAAATTCAAGACAGGTTATTCTCTTTCATTTCCCCTTTCATAGGGGCTCTTCTCCCACTTGACAAAGCAGTTATTGCCAAAGTATAAAGACCTCCAAGGCATGAAAAGAAGAGATGATCCCAAATACAGTCATTTTTAAAATGGCATCTTCCTTCACTGGTAAACAAAGCACCAGGCCATGCCTATGACTGGTCACCCTCATCCTAAGCATGGATTTCTGTTAAAGATAACATTTGACAGACCTGGGGTATTTTGGTCCGTGATGGGATTTTCTGATGTCATATATATTGTAAAATGGAGAGGTGGAACTGATTTTGCCCCTTCTGTTCCATGACTATTTTCAAACTACGTACTACTCTTGAAAACAAAATAGAGATCACCCTGAACTAAAAACTGCCCTTTACCCATATGTAAAGGTAAGTGGTGCTTTTCAGCGATTCTTAAAACCCATCCCTAAACTGTGTCATTAACTAGAAATGATAGTTAGGCTGTTCGTTTTCAATCTAATTGCATGCAGAAAATGCTACTGATAAACTTTCATGTGATTTCTTTCAGAAGTGTCCTTCATATAAGGTGTTAAGACCTATATTACTGAATCATATCATGAAATACATAATAAGCAGTCAGTGCTCATTTCATTCATCTTAAAATACTTAATATTGTATATCTCCCTTTTTACAAAAAATAAAAGTATGCTAGCTATAGGACCAGTTAGTTTCTAACAACACATACTTTTTCATCAAATACAAAAGAAAGTTAGACAATGATGTCCAGTAAGAATGAGGCTGATTTTTAGCCTGAATCTTAATTAATTCTAAATCCACACACGAAAGTTCAATGAGTAGACGTGCATTTACAGAAGAAATACCCTGCTTTCTACCACACGCCTTGCTTCATAAATAGCCTATAATTTTACACATTACATCACTTTTGACTACATAAAGAGGAAAAATGTTTTTTTAAAACTCATCATGAAATTACATATTTGAGCTTTATCATTTTAATCTTCACTACTTTTTAAATTATAAGATGCATTCCATAATTTATTTTTCAGTGTTTATATTAAAAAAACACAGTAGTTTTACTGTTAATTTGAATTGAAAAATTCAAAGGAAAAACTGACTTTGAGCTGTGATTCCAAGTTTATCAAAAATTGTTTTCATTCTCCTTTCTTCCCTGAAAATATTCCTCCTGTTTCTTTATTTCGTGTCTTCCATTTCATTTTTGACCACTGAGGTTAATATAGAGTCAGATCATGTTAATCTTTAATTCAGAACCTTCCAATACTTCCCTTCCCATTCAGAGTGGAAGACAGTGTTGTGTTACTGGCCTGTGAGGCGCACTGGGCATGTCCCCACCGCTCTCTTACCTCTCTGATCTAACCTGCTCCTCCCCCCCCTCTCTCACTGACCTCCTGAGACACGCCAGACAAAATCAGGGCCTTGGAATCTGCTGTTCCCTTTGACTAGAATTCTCTTCCTTACCTCTGACAGATTGCAACTCAGATATAGGCTCAGTATGTTCTTCCCCACAACCTGCAACTTACCCCAGTACGGCACTCCTTAAACCTCTCCCCCGCAAGCCTTTCTTTCCATAGCACTTGTGAGTATACATTCTTTTGTCTGTTTTGGTCAGTATTGTATCCCAGGGCCCAGAATATAATAGATGCTCAATAAATACTGACTGCCTGGATTATTTACAGCAATAATGCATTTAGTATGTTCCTGACACTGAATGAGACAAATGCTATTATTACTGCATTGACAACTTTTCAGACTAGAATGCAATTTATTTTTTTTCAGTTGCCAAGAATTTTTACAATTTTGAACCATAAGAAAAATAATTTTGCACAACCAGAGGTGATTTCACCCACCAGGGAACATTTGGCAGTGTCCAAAGACATTTCTGATGGTCACGACTGAGGAGGGGAGTGGGGGAAGGCATCTACTGGTAGAGGCCAGGGATGCAGCCAGCATACCATAGTGGGTATCACGGCTCCCCCAACAAAGAATTATTCAGCTCAAATGCCAACAGTGTAAAGACTGAGAAACTCTGAGATAGAGTAAAACAACATTCTGTTTCCCAAAAGATAAAAATACTACAGATTAAAGAAGGATTTTCTCCTACATCTTTGCCATACAATCTAAAAAGAACTGTGTGATCATAGTTTTAGCCTGTACACTTTACAGGTGGAATAACTGAGATCTAGTCATGTTGTGACTAGAACTCAGATTTTAAGATTCTAAGTACAGTGCACTTTTCTTCTTCCAATTATTTTTGGTGATTGATTCTATTATAATCAGAACCTGACCTAAATGATTTTCTAACTCTATTTAATTAGAAAAAATTGGTCAAAATATTTCTGTAGCTGACCCCGACATAAATTAACATTTCATTCAGTTGGTGTCACCGTTTACTATGGTTCAAAAATAGATAATACTTTTTAAAAAATAAATTTTAACTTATAAGAAAATATATGCAAATTATAGGACTTTTGGGAAAGATACAAAAAAATCCATAATGCATAATTCATCATCCCTGGCAATATTTTTGTGTACATTTTCTACGAAACTAAAACATTTGTACAGAATTTTAATAACCTCTGAATAATTCTGGAATTATGAAAACATTTGCTTACTTGTCCTCTGCCAGGATTTTCCTTTGGAACAAGCAGAGACACCACTGGTCCGTATTTCTGACACTCCTCTTTTACATCTTCCACAACATCTGATTATTAAAACACATAATAATAACGATCTTGATGTAATTAGTAAACAGTCATTGTTTTTCAGTCTTAAATCATCAAAGCATTTGGGAACCCATATTAAGTAATGAGGTCATTTTCTACACCTTCTAAAATTAGGCTTAAGAATAATATAAAGTCAATACATTTAATAATTTTTTTGGATTTCAAACTTAATGTTTTGAAGTTAATATATCAAATTATTCAAAATCCAAAAAAGCAGTCTCACTTTCCCAAATGCTATTTTGTTCTCCTCCCTAAAGGCAACAAAGATTATCAATTTCTTTTGTATCCTTCCAAAAATATTTTAAGCTTATACAAGCAAATACGACCATATATAATTTTTAAGTAAAAAAATCGAACTCTTGCCTTTTATTAACATTATATTCTTAAGATCTTTCAATATCATGAAATTTTCCCCATCTGTTTTATGGCTGTGTAGTATTTCACTCCACAAATGGTGGATAAACTCTCCAATATGCCCTCCATTAGTGAACAATTAAACTATTTCCAAACTTTTCATGATTATAAACAATACTGCAATAAGCTTGTACATATCTCATTTCCCTTGCGTATTTCTAAGTTGATTCTAGAAATGGAATTGCTAGGTCAAAATTGATATGAATTTGTCATTTTGTTAGAATTAACAACTTGCCTGTCATTAATGTTTACCAATTTCAACTCTTTCCAGTGATGTATGAGATGTGTTCCTGTACTCTACCCCCAAGAGGGTTATCAAATATGTTCTTCATTGTTAATGTGACAGATAACAAAGATATCACAGCACAGTTTTAATTACCATTTCAGTAAATGAGAATCTAAAGCCTCTACCCATTATTTAATGGGTTGATTTATTAGGGACTTGTGATAAAAGCCATAAATATTTTTTCCTAGATTCTCAGTTGTCTTTTAATCTTTCTTACGGTGGTTTTTATGAAGGTAATATTTGCTGGTTTATCATTTTACCGTCTCTGAGTTTGGTGGCATGTTCGTGCCTTTTGTGCTCCAGGAATGTACTTTTTAAAATCAGTCCTGGTTTTTTTAAGTTAAAAATTTTTTTACCTTTACTCCCTCCCTCTCACCCTTCCTCCCTTCCTTCCCTCTTTTTCTGCCTTTCCTCTTTAATTCCTCCTTTACTTTTTGGGTTTTTTTAAATACTTTAATATTTACTTGATTTGGAATTTATTTTGGTCTAAAATGGAAGGTTTTAATCTAACTTCTCCCCACTTACAGCTGTAAACAAACTTACCTAAAACTAGTGTTATTTGACAATGACCTTGCAAACTGGAACTAATACAGGTATTTAATGGCAATATATTTCTGCTGCACTTTTAGATCATGTGAGATTCTTAAACACTAATATTTAATAGCAACATTTAAACTTTTAAATACTTGGTGTATTTAGAAGCAGGAAAAAAGTGTTATATAGCAAGATACAAAGAGCAAAGTAGCTATGGTCCACCCAAGGTTTATTAAAGAAAGCCCAAGTTTGAGTTTTGTAGAGATAAAATTTACTAGTAGCAGACAGAATTAGGTGAAGAACACAGCATGAAGACAAAATAAGCAGTCTTTTGAATCTGAGACTGTTCTTTCAGATAGACAGGCATTCTGAAAAGCTGAAGCTTTTCAACTTAACTATCACAGACTCAAAGAAATTATGTTTTGTCTATTTGTCAGATAACTACATAAAGCTCAGGGTCATCAAATGATTTTGCCACACAAGAGACTAACTGTGGCAAAATTAGCCTTATCTGTAAAAATGCAGTTTTCTATAAAGAAAATGTTTAATCCTAAGCATCTGGTATTTTTAAGTTTTGTCCTGCTTTAGTCCATACACTATTCTGCTTCCAGAATGTCCTTACTAAAATACAAGTTTGACTATATCACTCACTTAAAATTTTTAATGGCTCCTGTTGCCTTCAACAAAGAACAAATATTTACTGGGTACTTGTAAACCAGGGCCTATTTTAGCCCTGATGCAAAACCCTTTTCTGTAGTTTATATTCCAGTGTTTGTATCTCTGGGATAAAATCCAAATTTTTAAACAAAGCAAACAAATCTGTTATGTATCCATATTCTTTTTTTTAAATATGGAACGCTTCAGGAATTTGTGTGTCATCCTTGCGCAGGGGCCATGCTAATCTTCTCTGTACCCTTCCAATTTTAGTACATGTGCTGCCAAGGTGAGCACTGTTTCTATGTTCCCGGCTACCTCTTTAAGCTTTAACTAACTGTTCCGCAATAAATATCCTAAGATACAGCCACACCAAACAATTGCTGTTCTCTCATTTTTGTGCTACGTCCTCCCCAACCCTTCAATTTTTAACCAGGCAACTCCAATTCGTAATGCAGCTCAGGTATCACCTCTGTGGAGACATGCTCACCGATCACTCCAATGAGGTCACGTACCCCTCCTCTCTGCCTTTGTATATTATCCTACTTTCACGTTTATCAACTGTAACTGCTTGCTATATAACTGTCTCCCCTACTACTCTAAAGGCAGGCAGGGAATAATCCACATTGGCAAGGACACAGCCAGTACCCAATAAATGTATCTTGAACAAATGAAATCTAAACAGGAGAAATGAAAGCACAGGGAAGGACTCCCACAGAAGGAAGTTGCTGGGAAATTAACCTTACATTAATCAGGTAAAGGCTCATGAAACCTAAAAGTCAAAAGGACCTTAGGAATTGTCTTAGCTTGCTCAAGTTGCTGTAACAATGACGCCACACACCGAGTGGCTTAAATAGCTGATACTTAGCTCCCACAGTTCTGAAGGCTGGGACCCCAGCACAGAGGCGAGGGAGTCAGTGTGTGGCGAGATGGCCACCTTCTTGCTGTATCCTCGTGGCGCAGAGGGAGAGCTCTCCTGTCTTTTCCTCTTTTTTAAGGGCATTAACTCCACTCTGAGGGCCCCACCTCATGACAGAATCCAACCCTAGTACCTCGTAAAGGCTTCAACTCCAAATACTATCACATTGAGGAGAAGGGCTTGCCATATGAATT
This sequence comes from Manis javanica, assembly GCF_040802235.1. Lineage (NCBI taxonomy): Eukaryota > Metazoa > Chordata > Mammalia > Pholidota > Manidae > Manis > Manis javanica. Next base: position 5,732,024 of record NC_133169.1, read on the forward strand.
TTGGGGGAACACATTCAATCTATAGCAGGAACCAAAAAGCGAGTCTTTTAGAGATTATATAGTTCAATACTGTCATTATATAAATTAGAAAAACACGAGAATCTTATGAATTGATAGGTCTATGCAGACTTATTCAAGGAAGACATCAAAACATAGTTTAGGAAGCATGTACCTTCATATTCCTCCTCGTTCTCCAGATAATCGTCATCCAGCACGTTCAGCAGCCTTAGCACTGGAGTCGGGAGCATCACCAGATCTTCAATGTGAGGGGCTGCGAAAGTTCAAGTTAACACGGTTAACTGTAAATGTTCAAGATCTATTGATGAACAGCAGGCAAAGGAGCTTGGGAATATAAATTCGTTCCGATGTCTTATTTGATTGTCAAATGACCAAGGAGAAAATAAAGATGTATACCACTTACCAAAAGGAATGCTGAAGAATGGACTGCACAATGCCATTTCAGCAGGAATTCGCCTGCTCGGATCACCATGAAGCATGCTAAGGCACAAAAATAAGTGTCTTTACAATTACTGCCAAATCTTGTGAAAATACAAGCCAGAAAGAAAATAAAAATGTCTAAATATTCATCTAAGCACTAATTATATCAGCGTGATTTACTGAATCTACAAAGAATATAAACGCTATTTACGAGTAAATGATTCAATAAATCATGATATATACCTATGTCACAATATTACATTTTAATTTAAAATGTTTCTGATTAATAAATACAACATGGGAAAGCGATCCACAGTCTACAACATCAAGTGAAAAAAAAAAAAGCTAGACATAGATTTGGGGTAATCCAAATTAAAAAAAAAAAGATATTGGTAAAATGGTTTTTTAATTCTGTCAAATCCCCCTAATAATAGAGCAACTTGACAGCAAAATCAAAAACCTATGGATAACATGTACAACAAAACTAGGCAATCCTAATAAATGCCAAAATTCAAGAGGCTAGGGAGAAACCATCAAAATAGTAGTCAGCCTTTCACCATATTGGCATCTATGTGGAAGGAAGCAGAGAAAAGAAACAGTTGATCTGATAAACCAGAGAAAAGAACAACCCAAAACAGCCAACAGGCACTCACTGGAAAGCACAGTAAGCCAGCTGGAGAAAAGCAGCTAAAACTACAAGAGCTTACATACATACATCCTCATTCCAAGGGTCGCAAGGGGTCTAAGACAGGAAGGGGTTGGAATAATCTAGACCCTATGACCTCCCAACACTAACCAGCTGAAGCTCCATTCCAGGGCAAAGTCCCTGCAGAAAAAAGGAATCTTGGAACTAGAATCCAAACTGAGTAGGACTGAGTGAATAAAAATTGAGAGAAAGACACACAAACACCAGGAAAAAAGTAGTGGAGGGGCAGAAGCAGATCTGAGGGAAAAACGCCTTTTTATAAGCATTGCATAGTAACAACAGAAAAGGGAGCCTGTATAATTGGAAAAGCTATCTCAAGTACACCACCTTTTATAAGCTTAGGAAATGAATTTCATACAAAAATGAGCCACATAAAAAGCCTTATACAAAGTTATACCAAAAAAACTGCAAAATTACGTCCCTCAGACAATGAATGTATGTCAGAAAAGACATGACCACAAGACAGATGGACAGCATGACCCACCATTTCAAAATGAGCTGAAGACATTTTCAAAAAATGATACATAAAAGAGCAACATCAATCAAAATTAGGAAATCTCAGAAAGTAGATAACAGAACTGAGGAAAGAATCAGAAATATAAGAAAAAAATAATTTCACAAAGTAAGATTAAGCTAGAAGAGATACAAGGATGAGTAAACATGAGATATCATCTTAAAAGTAAAAGGCAGAAAGGAGGAAAATTTTTAAAAATCAAAAAGAAATAATGAGGTAAAAAAAGATTCAGAAGACAGTGACGATATTAAATAGAGTCAAAGAAAATCCCATCTATGGAGAATAGGAGTGCCCAAAGGAGAAAACCAAAGCAAGGGAACAGAACACTAAAAATAAAGACACTCCTAAGACAAACAAAAGATCTGAAATTACAAATTTTTCTGACACTATAGACCCAGTACAATCAGAATCAAGATATATTCTGGTAAAAACCACTACACTTTTAAGAAAAACATGAGATTTTGGGGGCATCTGGACAAAAAGTTTAAGTGAATTTTAATATAAAGACAACTGTGTCTTTAGACTCAACAGCAACAGCAGATGCTAGAAGAAAAATGGAGTCATATATTTAAGACATTCAAGAAAAGAAAAATGTATGTCAAGGATTTTTATGTACAGATAAACAGACCTTCAAGTATAGTAAGCACGGTTTATTATTAGCACGCAAGAACTCAGAGAATATTAACCTTATGATCTCCTAGAAAACAAGCTTCAGCAAACTAAAATGATGAGAAGACATCAATACAAGGACCAGTAGTGAAGACTGAATACATATTTACATATAAAAGTAAGATTAAATGAGAATGTTAAAACAGAGAGTGCTTAACACATAACAGTTATATAATCTATTGATGCAAATACAACTATATCTAAAATGGGGGAAAATAGGAAAAGCACATACAAACAAACTTTTCATTAGTCTTACTACAGTACTATTCTGAGACTGTTTTATCATAATATGGAATAAGGCAAATGAGTAATTGTGAAATATTCTAGTTCTGGCATTGTCTTTGTCCTGAAGAACCAGAATTCTTGACATCAAGGAAGGAGATATAAAATAGAAGAATGATAAGTAAAACTCTATGGTCTGGAATTTGAATTAGTAATGTCAATATGAACTGTAACTACTTAAAAGGCCTAGAAACAAGACCATCCTGGTAGCAATGAATATTCCTAATACCCAGATTGTGGTTTTAAAATAAATTTCCTACTTTAAACCAGGTTTCCTGGAGAAATGGCTACTTCCTGGTCTGTGGCAGGAAACGTAAAGGATGACCCAGGAAAATCTCATCCTAACATAGCAAGGAAGCTGTAAATGATACCCAAGGACTGCCAAAACCACCTCACAGCACCTCACACTCACCACAGGAGGGTCAATTCCAGCCTCAGTTAAGGTAAAAACTGCAAAGGACTGAAATATCTAAAATACATCTCAACCACGGGTTAATAACACTTGGAGCTTTCAAAAGGGGATGATACCCCCTTTGAAGGATAACAGAAAAGTCAAGTTATTATGAAAATAAAGCAAACAAAGCATTTACTCTGTCTTTGGTTAACCAAACGAAGAACAAATGACAGAATAAGATCACCATTCTACAACTCCTAACAAAGTAATGGATCTAGGCAATGAGTATTAACAGCTGCCAACACATAAAACAGAGATATCTACACCATGCACCTCCTTTTAAAACAACATAATACTATATATAGTCTTGGGGGAAAAAAAAATCAAACCCTCTAGATACAACTACCAATTAACAGGAAATAGAAAACCATGTTAAACTATACCATGATAACACAGTCACCAAAATGCAGACTGTGGGCCACTATACTGAGACAAGAACCCCAGGTTGTTCAACAAATATGCAAGGGAAAAGGAGGGCAGGATAGGAGCCAGAAAGGGACCTTTCAGATTACAAGAGACTTCAAAGGGATTTTTATTTTTAAAAGAGCTTAATGTTTAAACATTAAACACTAAGGCTTAACGTTTAAGGATGCACACTTAGCTAATAAAACTATAATGAAAACAAGGAAATAATTACCATACAAGTCAGTGCAGTGGTTAATTTTAGGGAGGAAGAAGGGGCTTGAGATTGGGATAGGGTGAATAGAGGACTTCTGCAGTAGCTGGACTATCCTTGACTTGAATAGTGGATACAAAAGTATTCCTAAGGATTAATTCAGCTTCACATTTGTTTTCTGTATCTGGGTTTAATTCTATAACTAAAAAAAAGGTTCAAATAATTTGCATGCATTTTTAACCAAGTCAGTATTCAAATTCAGATGATTTGACTTTCAAGCCAGAATCCATTATATGATCTTACCCTGCCATCTTCTCAATGTAAAATGCAACCTGTAATATCTACTACCAATCAGATACTTAACAGCTATTTAAAATTAATTTGTAAAACGCATACACACAGTGCAAGTAAAATTGGCGAGATCTGAGTAAGTTCAGTGGATGCAGTGTCAATTCCTGGTTCTGATATTGCACTACAGTTACGTAAGATGCCACCACTAGGGGAAACCAGTGAAGGGCACACAGACACCTCTGTGACATTTCTGCAATTTCCTGTGAACCTACAATTATTTTTTCAAGTTAAAAAAAAAAAACTAATTGAAAAGTTTATAGAGTCAATAATCCAAAGAAACAGTAATATTCTGACTTGCTCAAGAAAGCCACCCTTTTGCAGCATACTAATTATTTTATTCATTTCTGGGCCATAATGCTAGAAATGTAAAAGATCATTACTTGCTAATATGCATTATTTATTTTTAAATACCCAGTGTGTCTGGATCTACTCAGAAATCAGAAACACTGTATCTGTCCTCAGAGTTTGAAATAATGGTAATTATTTAAAATATAATATATAATTACCTTATTTTATACTTTCTTTGGTAGTCCAAAAGCAAATTCAGTCTTTGTCAATAAAGACTCTCCTTAAAAACCTATATTCCATCAAGTATATAGAGCTACCAGAGCTACAAGAGGCCAAAGGCCCAGTGGCCATCATCTATCTTCCAGTGAATCAACAGCTACCAGGAAGAGCCTAATATCTGGTACTCACCACCAACAAAAGGACATTCCTTTTGAAATAATTTTTAGTAAAATGACATGATCACTATGTTTCTTACAGGAAGCTAGCCTGTACAGGGTATGTAACTTAAGATTTTTATTTCTAAGGAAGCAAAACCTGAACATGATCAAACAAACCAGAAAAAATAACAGAAATACATTCAGTGAAAAAACAAAAAGCTTTATATAGTAAATGAATGCACAGCATGCTTCAAGTACACGTAATGTACCTTTTGATAAGGTCTCTTAGGTGATAGGCTGGAATTGCGGCATTCACCACTGCTTTACTGGCAAATATGTGATCAATAATAGCAGAACTGTTTGCCTGCAAAGGGGCAGAAAAGTCTTCTTTGGTTATTCAGTTTCTGTTTACTGAGTACTAGGCACACAGCACTGTACTATTTGGTAAGTAAAATGAAACAGAAAGCATCCTCTTCTGAGAGCTTATAATCTTAATTGAGAAGATTATGTGTAATTTTAAGCTTCTAGAAAGGAGAAACATTATTTTTATATTCTCAGCACCTAATTTAGTACCTGGTACTCTATGAACATTTTACCAGATAAAGAATAAAGAAAGAAATACCAAAGCAACCACATAAAAATGTAGTTTGAGGCCAAGTGAGAAAATGAATGTGTGATAACGGATTCAGAGCGTCTTAGTGATGAGTTTTCAAGCAGAAATAAACTATCAGAGAAATAAGGCAGTTTTAAAAATCGCTTTTGTCCTATTATTCTTACTCTGAATCCTACGGAACATAACATTTTCCCCCTGAGTACTATGCTACCTCGGAATCTGGAAGTGTGTACATGAGTGAAAAGACTCGATACCATCATTATCACTCAAATTTACTACAGGCCACACATTAGGCCGAGAACTATGTATCATTTCTTTTATAACCTCAGTACTCTTACAATACACATGCTATTATTACCCTCATTTTACAGAAAGAGAACTGTGGTCTAATGAACCTTAATAAGTAACTTAGTAAGAAGTGAAGGCAAGACATAAACCCTAGTAGTTTGATTTCAGAGTCTGTGCTTGTTCTCACTTGGCAATTTGCTTCCATAAAAGATGACAAAATGTGGAATGAGTTTTTATCTAGAGAAGTGGACACCGAGGACTCCATTAGTGTACACCATGCCTCCAAATCTGCCTGCATGTGCCCTAGCTCTGACCTAGTTCTCATCGGTCAAGCAGATACAGTCCAAGGGGCTCAAAGACAGTCGAAGCTAATGCGAAAAACTCATCTGTGTTTGCATTAGTACTAGAGAAAGAATCCTTAGGCCTCGGCTGTTCGGGAGAATCAGTGATAAAGAATGATGTGGTTTTACTTGCATGGAAGCTTTTTTGTTTTGTCTAAAGTAAGCATTAGGTATTCCCACTGGGCTATTAAAATATTCCTTCTGGGAAGACTTCCAGAAACAGATGACTAGGGATTTAAAAGAAATTAGACTCTATATGATATAATATATATCAGATGCTCAAAAAAACTTAAATAACAATGTTTAGCAATTAATGGTTTTGATATTATCAAACCTCTAGCCTGAATGATACTGATATCCACTGAAGCCCCACAATATGTCTCAAAACATAATGGTAGTTTATTCCTAACTTATGAACATACAAAAAGTTCATTTCCCATGTTAGAGATTTGGAATTTAGAACTCATGCAGCCAATGTTTTAAGCAGTACTTACTTTACCAGGATAGTTCATATTCGGAAAATACATAAATATGAAGCAGTGAAGAACTGAGGACAGAACACTAAACTCTTGAGTAGCCTGGGCAGAATTTGGAGCCCAGTTCTAGAACACCCAGCTCTGATCTGGAGCAAGTGGCGTTACCTATCTGTGCTTCCAATTTCTCATTTGTAAAAGAATAACCAATATCCACTCCAATGATCCTCATAGATTTTTTAGAATTCAATGAGATTGTGCCTTAAAATACTTTTAACTATAAAGCATTATGTAAAGTATTTAACTTAGTGTTAATTATTTAAGAATAACAGAACGTATGAGTAATATGTTAGAACGTGGTATAACAAAAATACAAAACAAAAGAAAGCACTTTTGATTCTTTGGGAAAGTGTATTCATTCAAACATTTTATCAAGCACTTACTACATACCAGGCCACCAGCTAGGAACTGTGAGCATGCAACGCTCACTAGGCACACCAACAGCTACGGCAGTGAGCAGTAGCTTTTAAGGTACCAAAAATACAGAGAGGAGGATGGAGGAGAGGAAGCAATCAGAGTCCTCCACAGAATCACTGTCTTATTTATTACTCTTCAATTGGAATGGAGGACCCCAAAGCAAAGCGCTAGTGCAGTTTACCTTCCATTCCTGAGATCTGACTGTATGTTTCAGTTTCATTCCTGAGAACATTTCCAGTAAAATGATTCCTAGGCTCCAAAGATCAACAGCTGAGGTACATTCTGTATCACTCTGCAGGCCAGCCTGGGCCAAGCAATTCTGCAGTTCTGCTTCTGGAGCCCGATACCCGTCTGTCTGAATATACTTTACATCCTAAGGGAAATAAGTAAATATTACCACCAATAGAAGACTGATTCCTTTCCTTCCATCTCTACAGTGTATTTACTTCTCTAAAAGTGTAGTATACCACTGTCAGAAATGTTTAGTCCTCGGCTACCATAATTCTTTGTTTCATTAGAGGGACGGTTCTCACAGGCAAGCTGTATACTTTCCATATGGCTGCTCATTTTTTAAATAGTCTCTTGCCAGTCGGCACTGCTGGTAAGTAAGGCCATTCTGCGAAGAGGTGACAAACCATGGAGAATGGAGGGTTGCCTGAACTGTCATGTGTGTTCTGCCATGAGATAGTGCCCCAACATTCAAGACACCCGGAATGTAACAAAGCAATTAAACAAATGCTCAAAGATTAAAACAGCATTCTAGGTAGATGAAGTACTCTTAAAAATTTCTGAGCCCTCTTTGTATCGGCTCCCCCAACCTGACCCAGACGTATATCCTTTTTACCTGGTGCAATGCAATTCTTTTTATTTCCTTCATTCCCCAGGCATTTCAGTATTTCAGATAGAAATCTCTCTTAAGTCTCTACTAAAGCACCCCTGTTATTAAAGTATTTCTTACCTGATTGCCTTCTTTGAAGCTAAGTCCAAAGTCAATGAGTTTAAAACATTCATTCTCTGCACTCCACAGTATGTTACGTGGTTTGAGGTCTGCATGGACATAACCCTCATGATGAAGAAAAGCAAGGGCTTCCAGAACATCTCTGGCACAATGCTGTATCATCCACATGGAACAACCCTGGTGACTGGAATATAAAAGCAATTCCGAAACACTGACATCCAGGAGCTCAAGCAATAGACAGCGCGATGGCACATTTGGAGAGAAGTGGATTGTAAAGACTCCATACAAAGTCACTAGAAAAAGAAATGAATTATAATACTAAAAATCAGACTCCGAATAAGATATTATTAAAGTAGGTAACTCTGTAGTACAAATTTGAGATAGTCTAGGTAAGGATAACTTTGATGAGCAATCAAGCTCCCACTGTAATTTATTTCTCCCATGAATAAGACTTTTTGGCAACTGGGTTATTTTAATAAAATAAGATGAGACAACCTTCAACAGCTGATTACTATTCAAAGATATTAAATATGGCACAATAATTCAAACTGTGTTTCGCTAACCACTCAGTGGTGGGTGAATATGCACTTTAGGTGCCAAGCAAAAATGATGGGAAGTAAAAATTCAAATAATAAGTACTCTTAAGATGAATGTCACAACGTGCAAAAACAAAACTGAAGATTGGTTCTTGATCCAAAATAGTACTCTATAATCTAAATATTAAAATAAGAGCTAAAGACTTTCAAGATGACATTTCAACTTAATCTTGCAGAGATTCATCAAGTCCTTAGGCTTGCAAAAACTGCAAAAAATTTCCCTCTCAAATGCCAGCTTATATAAACCATTTAGAAGCCTTAAAAAAAAAAAAACAGCAACACTAGTGTTAAGAAATTCTTTGTCAAAATGGTAATACGAACAGGGCCACTCCTCAAATTAAACATGGATTATGCCTGCCAGGAAGTAAGACATTTCTTTACCAGCCAAGGCTATGTAACTAATTCTAAGCTCTTGGTGTAATGACAATGAACACCTTTCATAGATCAATCATCAGTCCTTATTATACATGTTGTATAATAATATATATGGGTGTATAAATAGTTATCTTATATGTCTCTTACATTCTGAATACCTAAATCATGAAACACAGTCTTAAGCAGGGTGAAAGCACGAAGAGTTCCAAAATTCACATTTCCATAAAGACTCCAATGTAATTAATACTGAGTCATTTTTCCCAAATCCATACTAAATATGTATCAGGTAACATCTATATTTGATTATCACTGATATCACAAGCCCTAGAAATAGTTCACATTTTTTTCACTAGCCCGCAAAGATTCAAAAATTTCCATACAAGACATGACAATCTAGCAAAGATGCATGCCTCACTTCACCAGAAAAGATAAATCTTCATGCTAATACGTGCGGCCTTCTCCGAGCAGACCCGAAGCAAAGGAGAACTTGCTGAGCATCTACTATGTGACACTGGGCAAAGCAGAACACCAACTCCACGGACTGCAGACAGTGATGGAGTGAAAGGGGGATGGGAAAGGGGCCCGGCTGGGGTGACGAGACGGCGGGACCGCTCCTTCCGCCGGGCTGAGACGGGGCGCATGCTGGCCTGGGACCCGGGCGAGAAGGGAAGGGGGACAGCGGCAATTACCGATGTTCCTGTGACCCTGCAACCGCTCCAGCGCCGCCCTCTCTTTGCGGAAGCCGTACTCGGCGGCCGAGGCCGCGGCCCCGGTGGTTCCCGGAGGTAGGAACTGCTTGAGGGCGCCGGGCGGCGAGCCGGGTGTGCCGCAGCAGCGCACCCGATACACCGAGGCCGAGGAGCCGCTCCCCAGGCGGCTCTGGACCTGCCACAGCCGCCCGAAAGCTTCCAGGAACCGCGGCGGCTCGGCGCCCCACGCGCAGCCGGATCCCGCCATCGGGCTGGACTGAGGGCACCGACACGCGAGCTGACACGACGCCCGGGGCAGGCCGGCAGCGCCCGCGGTCACATCCCCGGCCGCCGAACCCGCGGCTCCGCAGGGAGGGGCCTGCCGCCGCCTCACCGACTGCCAAGCACTCGAGCCGCCATGACACCGGAAGCCGCGTGCGCCCGGGCCAGAAGCCGGAAGTGGGGGACGAGCCAATCCTGCCGGCGGGAGGGGGCGGGGCCTGGGGGCCTGGGGGCCTGGGTTCCGGAGTGAAGTAGATTTGGAGAAAAGGGTTGCGGGCATCGGACGAGCTGCTTCCTTGCGTCGCTATTATTTAAGTCCTGAGGCTGACACTTCCACGTACGCCACCTGAAACTGGTGCTTTTTCATGTCGAGTCACCTCACCTCACGCCTGGGAACCCAGGGAAATAAATCCCTGCCTACATTCTTCATGGACGGGGCACCAAAGGGCTACCCCAGTTATAACGGAAAGGGTTTACCACCCCCTGCACGGCCGCGGCCGCTAGGAGCCGTAATTATGGGTGCCCAGGTCCTTGTGCCCTTTGTCCACACGGCCTATGACTGTCTCACGGAAAAGCACCCACTCTGGGCAAACATGGGTCTTTTACACACTTTCATTGTTCCATGAATTCATTTGATTCTTGTATTCATTCAACAAACGTTCGTTGAGTAACTTGCAGCAAGTAGGAACCCCAATCCACAAATGAGGGTGTGTAGTGAATGTAGTAGCCTTCCTTATTTTTCTGTGATTCAACTTTTTCTATTTCAAACTCCACTCAGATGGGGTGGCAGCAATTCAGTGGCAGACCATTTGCTCCCCACCTCCATTTCCTAAGGTTTTGCCCCAGTTTCCAGGCAGGTGGGGTAGCTTATGAAATGCAGAGAGAAGAGGTTGAGGAGCCATCTGCTTTTCAGTATCACGGGGCAGCATCTTGTCAGGGTGTGGCCGAGATATGCCTTATTGCTGCCTGCAGGCCCTCTCGGGGTCTGGAGTAGGCCCTACTATTTTTATCAGGCATTTTTCTCTATGTCTGAAGTTGATACTAATCTCTCGAGAGCTTGGGCTATTGGAATACAAAACAAAAACAAAAACCAACTATAGGCTCCTCTAAGGCAACGTGCACGCATTTGTCTACTTGCATAAGGGATAAAGGCCCAGTGGAGGCATTTCGGAGTGGGCAGGAACTTAGGTCCTGGGGAAGACATGAAATAGAAATGACTCTGATTTCAAGTAACGTGGACTTGGTACAATGAATTAACACGTGTATTTCATTATGATCGCAGGTGTAAAGGTACAAATGCTCTAAAGGAGGCACAGATAGATTGCTAGGAGTAGAGGAACTCTGAGCAACTGCATGTTAGAAAAGTGTGAGTAAAAAGAAGCATTTCATTCGAGTCTGTCTTGTTGAAACAGAGTGTACTGATCGAGATACAGCAAATACTGAACTTTTAGAGGTTGAAGAGGTCTTCCTTGTGACAAATATGCATTTTATAATCTATCTCTACATATAAGCCCTTTTCCTAAACACTAGAGGCAGAAGTTATCAGAAAATACCCTCCAGTAAAGTTTTTTTTCTTTATGCTTTTCCAACTTCTCTTAATACTATCATGTCTTCTATTGCTCCCTTGTTAACGAACAAGGTAAAGGACTAAATTGTATAATTGAGCCCCATCCAAAAGAGGTGCCAAGAATAATGCAAAACAGATGCACCGTGGAATGCCTTTAACTAAAGCGCTGGCCCACATTTTAGTTGTTGAGCTCTTGAAGATTCAAATCCTTCAAGCATGAAAGTCAGTTTGGACCAGCTAAGACAGAAAATTTCATCACCTCCAGGTGTCTGGGAGGAGTTTAGAGTTTAAAAAGTGTATGGGTTCCCTCTGTTGTTACAATGGGGAAATTACAGTCCCCGGGGGCCCAGAGGAATGTCACAGAGCACACTGCAGTCTCCAGAGTAAAACTCAGAGTCAGACCCAGATAGGGAGGCTTTTCCCCAGGCTGTACGGGGTGGGGCGGGCGAGAGGGACAATTGATTCATCCACTGGGTCTACTCCCAGGACCACTCTTCTTGGCTAAATGGCAGGAGAGAGCTAGGCAGGTCCATTGATGCTGGAGTTGCCTCAGAGCCCAAGGACGGGGTAGAGTGATTGGGAAAGGAAAAGATAAATCTGTGACCAAAAAGAAGACTTTGTTTTGAAAAAAAGATGGAAACTAAGTTTATAGAGCACATATGGGAGCTGTTACATTGTAAGGGCTCTTTGACAAACAGTAGCTGTTTAAAGAAACTGTACAGAATTATTGTTTTCTTATCTGTGATCCTCTATTACCCTTTGCAGTTATCTTCCCAAAGGAAGCATGGAAAACTTAACAGAGAAGCCTTTTTCTTCAAATTACTTCAGGATAAAAAGCCCAAAATAATAAATTGAAGAAATAGAAAAGAAGTGAAAAAAACTCAGATATGTCTGTGGTTAAATATGCATTGTCTAACTCTCACTTCTGTCAGGATAAAACAAGGTAATATGCATGAAAAGTTTGAAAGCTACAAAGCATGTTGTTATTAACATTTTCTTATAGAGCTGAGGGTGACAGAAGTAGAGGTAACAAATAGATCATTGAAGGCCCCAACTAGCTCTTGTGTGAAAAATAGGTGCTTCATAATACAGGTGGGTCTGAATGGCAGAAAAACTTATTCCTCAAGCCCCTACTGAAAATCAGTCAAAGCTTGACCTTTAGACTAAGAGACATTGAAGACTAGATATAGAGACAGGAATGTGGACCCAAATCCTGAAAGGTGGAAAAGCCCAGTAGCTTGAAACCATTCATTCATTTATTCATGATTTCAATACATGTTTATAAAGACCTACTGAAATTTCCTGGGCAAAGAACTCATAGTCTGGTGGGGGTGGCAGGTAAGATTAAAGGAGAAGAAGTACAGGTGAAGGAATGTATTTAAAGCATAAGAAAGAGCCCATCATTTGAGACTGAAGAGAGTCAGAAGATGACGGTTGTGGGTAAAGTGGTCTGATGAACTGAAAGGCACCGATGACCCCGAGCTTTTCCAAAGGTGGCATGAGATCAACATGGAAGCAGGTGGGGAGGAGTGGGGGTTGGAGAAAGAAGTATGCTGAGTGAGAAGTATGCTGAAGAAGATGGTGGGTGAAAATGGAATGGCATCTCCCTATCTTGAAGTTTGATTGATGATTGGCTCTGATAATATTTAGGAGGCAGTTCTGCACTGGATACACTATTGGGGAAAAGGCTGGGGGTAGGGGGTGTCTCAGTGTCACTCTTTTCAACTGGCCCCAGGAACTATTCATCCTGGAAATTTTGATCGGGGAATGACGAATCAGCATTTTATTAGTATCTCAAACAATGTTATGAAACTATACTCCTGAGCTTTCTCCCCACTTGCTTTATCCACAGCCTTCCACAGCTCAGTTAATGGAAACTATCTTTCCAGATGCTCAGCCCCAAAAACCTGGAGTCATCCTTGACTCTTATTTCTCCCATCCTTAAAACATACTCAGACTGCAACCATTTAAAATGTTTTGTTTTTATCACCTCCTCAGCTACTCACTTGGTTGAAGCCCAGATCCCCTTTGCCTAGATGGTGGAAATAGCCTCTTAACTGGTCTCCATGCTCCCATGCATGCCTTCCTACCGCCATCTCTCAACGCTACAGCTTGACTTCCGGTTAGAAGTCAAGTCAGGCCAAGCCTTTGCCGCAAGCCCTCTGATGGCTCTCACCTCACTCAGAATTAAAGCAAAACATCCGTCAGAAGGCCCATAAAGCTGCACATGATTTACCCTCCTGCCTCTCTGACCTCATCTTCTCCCACTGTCCCCCTTGTCCACTTTGATCACAACACACCAGCCTCTTGATTGTTCCTCAAACACATCGAGCATCTGTTTTCTTCAGGAAGGAAATTTGATGAGTCCTCTGCCTGGAACCGTCTTTCCTCAGATACCTATTGGTTATATTGTTTTAGATTTCTGCCCAAATACAGCTGAATTGGGGAGGCCTTTCCTGTCCACTCTAATGTAAATTAGCAATCCCCTACTTCCAGGCATTCCCTGTTACCCCTTATATTGCTTTCATTTTTACCCATAGTACTTCTATTTGGCATAGTATATGCTTCCTTCCTTCTTTGCTCCCTCCCTCCCTCTTTCCTTCCTCTTTCTTTCTTCCTTTCATTACTCGATTCCTCTGTCTAAAACGTAAGCTTGATGAGGACAAGTTTGATCTTTGCCTCCACACCGCTATACGTACAGGGCCTGCGACAGTGTCTCACATATTAGGCACTTGATAAATATTTGTTAAACGGTCATCTGCTTTTTCTCCAAAGGCAGCAGCTGAAGCCGGTTAATAGAGAGGAGATGACAACCAAGAGGAGAAAGTGGAGAAACCAGAAGGACTTTAACCAAAGGCATTATGTCCTAAAAAGGAAAGAGTAGAAAGAATTGGGGGAGATAGACTTTGAAGAGAGAAAAACAGAGGTTGAGATGAGCAAATCCCACCTGCCTTAGAAGAATAGAAGCGCTTGGCCGACTGTTGGGGGACGCATGAGAACAAGGAAGAGCCCCAAGGAAGGGGTCAGTCTGCCCACGGGTCAGGGTCATCAGATTTGGGGCTTTATTCATTTCATCTCCTCTCGCTCCCCTCTGATTGAGATGAGAATTTCGTACAGAAATGACGTGCACTAGAGGTTGTGTGTTCACGCAGAGGCAGTCTCCGTCTGCAGCCTTGGCCCTAAGGGCAGCCCCCAAGTCCCCACAGGAACACCAGTCTGTCCTTTCCTACGTCCCAGGGAAGTGGAAGTGTTAAGGCCACGCCGCCGTGGGTCGTCTTCCCCGGTGTAGCAGGATTATAAGCTGTTTCTTAATATTTGCTTTCCCCCATGTAATCATTCTTTTTTCTTTGAAGTTGCACATTACTGGTTTGCTGCACCAAGCAGAAGCCTCTGGGGCATCTGAAGGGAGAACTCAGGCCGCGCCCGCTTCCTGCAGAACCTGGGACGGCAGCCTTCTCCTGGGCGGGGAAGCCCCTCCGCTGACTTTTTCTTATCCTCGGTCCCGGACCAAGACCGTTTTGTACAGGATTGAAGGACCTACACGAGGAAATACGGGAAGGAAGATGCGGGAGGCAAAGGTGATTTGGAAAGAGGAGGCAGAAGAGAAGGGGACCAGAGAGATCGGGCCGTGCATTCAGTGCCTTCCTTTCCTCGCTTCCCTCCCCGCACCAAGTAACTCTTACAGGTGCTACTTTCCCAGGGACATTTGCATGAAGCGGAATTCTCACGCTCTCTGCTCTGTTCTCCACCTTCTGGTGGACGTGTTAATAAACAGTGAAGAGATGATCAGCAAACCAAGGAAAACCCAAAGGCCTTGATAATCCAGAGGCCCCAAGGTCAGCTACATATAACTAAGAATCGCTTCTTGATTCAAAAATGATGTTTCATTCCTGATTCTGAGATAAGAATGTAGCAAAAGAGGTACAAACTCAGATTGTTAACTCATCACTTGTCACTATTTTACTTGGTGTCACAGACTACCTTAATTATTAATTTATACTAAAAGCTGCATTATTTTTATTTCAAATGCTAACCGCTTTTCCTCTGAAAATTTAAGATTCTGCTTAGGAATTATTCGTTCTGATTCTTCCAACCTAAGCAAGTTCCCATTAAATTCTTTTGTTTTGTGGGTTCATGTATGAAGTTAAACTACTAACCCTGGCTGTGTTACTATGTATAGTCCTAGTATAATAATGGTACTGTATATTTTAATACTGTGTCTTTTAATAGATTTATATTGTATTTATTCTTTTGGACAGGGATGGATACAGAGAGAGAGTTTGAGGGTTTCTGGGGTTTTTTTTGTCATTCTGTAATTGTGTTATAATATAAGAAGTATTGATGGGATTTAGGCCAAGAAATCTAACTGGTGTGCAATGGAAAAGGGCAGATTTATATTCCACCTACCTCACATCCCAATTCTAATACAGAATAGCAGCAACAATTATTTTTTAAAATCCTTTAATGTGATAAGGCCAAGTGAAAGGCAAGAACTTCTTCCTTTCCTTGAAAGAAATCCTGCCCGACTCTCACTAAAGCTCTCAACCCTCTGCACATGTGGTGGCAGAGCAACTGCAAGGTCAGCTTTTCCCATGGCATGTTAACAGAGCCCACTGTAAGTCAGAAAGGGGAACGCACCAAACTGTCCTAATGAGGCAGGGGACAGAGGGACGCAGGCAGATAGAGTTCAGGGCCCTTGTAAGTTTCAAAAAAAAAAAAAACAACTCCAATCGAACTCAACCATTCAAAAGTACAATTAGTTAGATGAACCTCAGCTAAGTGGTTATGCCCTATGTAAATGAAGCATTGTACTTCCAGCCAATCAAGAGTGGGTTGCAATGTCATCAGTTCAGTTCTCTACTTGGTCCAGGGAGAGTGGGATTTCTTCCTCTCCAGAGGCAATATAAACCCCTGAAACCACAGCCCTGACATATCCTCCCTTGCTGCCTCTCCTGACTAGGAGAATGTTTCTCTTTTCAATCATTGAAAGAGCTCTGCTGGTTGCTCCGTACCCTTGTCTGCTGGCTTCCTTCTTCCTCACCTCCAAGACACGATCCTGAAAAATACAGCAGCATTCTCAGCCAGTAACACTAGCTGGAGAACGTGGGGTGGGAGAAGGGAGATTAGCAAATTCTTGAGGAGGAAAAAAAATCTCTAAATTTGCAAATGAAATTTCCCCAGAAGAAATCAACTAATATATGCAGTGTGCATTGTGTAAAGTCTCTGTTCTGAAAGCATTTGGCAGGGCTCAGCAGAACTGAGTCAGATAATACCATTTCTTTGCAGATGATGCATTCAGATGTCCCAGGAGGTGGTTGCTAGCGTGGGCCCTGGAGCTGGCTGGCTGGCTCCTAATCCTAGAGTCATCACTTTGCCATCACGTATGTGCTCTTGGGCAGGTGACTTCTCTGGACTCAACTTCTGTTTCTTCAACTGCAGAACATCACTGGGTTGCTATGGAGACCAAAGGAAGAGCCGCATTTAAAGGGCTCAGAGCCTGACAGAATAAGTACCCACTCCACAGATTTGTTATTCTTCTCTGCCTTTTGAATTACTTACTATGTGGACCCAAAAGCTGGGAAGATAAGACTAAAGAATTCTAGAGCTCTCTTCCTGGTCGGGACCACTGATGGTGGCACCACTTCATTTGTCCTATTTTCTGGGATGGTGGTAGCATTTACCAGGGGCCTCTCGGCAGGGCCCATTGAGTAAGGGCGAGAGACAGAGTGGGAGATGGTCTAACAGGCAAGAAACTAAAGTGGTGCCATGGGAAAACCTTTTCTCTTTCATCTTTGAGCCCCATCTTGGACTGTTTTATTTGCAATCCAGCCATTGCATTTTAATAAATGGGCAGGCTTGATCCCCCCATCCTGCAAGTGAAAATGAACCTAAGACATTACTCTTAAATTCATCATGTTTTTAATGCTACTACCATGGGTTTTTTTCCACTAGTATAATTTTAACCTGCCAAGTTGGTCCTACCAGAAAACTGAATTCTCCCAAGACATAAAATTTTCATTACTTACTACTTGGTTGCAACAGCTACCTTCTGCACCCTTACCAGAGGCAAAGATTTTTTTTGTGGTCCTCTGGCTGTTATTACTACCAAGGCTATAGACAGAATTTCAGAATAGGCAATGACAAATGATTTCAGTAAATTAAAAAATTCAGAAAACTGCTGATTCTTTTTTTGTATAGTTGATATATAATATTGGTTTCAAGTATGCAACACAGTGATTCAGCAGTTACAAGCATTATTAAATCCTCACCCCCACTAGTGCAATTACTGTCAACACAAAAAAACATTGCAGGATCATTAACTATATTAAGATTTTTGTGCCCCTTTATTCCCTTCACCCTCCCCATGGTAACGACCAGTCACTTCTCAGTGCTGATGAGGACTATTTCTGAAACACTGAAATTAGACATAAATAAAAATACAAATTTTTAGTCTTCTGTATAATTTTGCAAGCCTAAGGGAAGATACTTTCTGCATGTGTGTTTATTTTACACATGTGGTATTGGAAACGAATGGTATAATACACCTCCCCATAAATTAGACAAAAGATAATGGATATCAAAAAGGGACTGAGAAAAATATTCTAGTGAGTCAGATATAAGAAGCAAATATAAGAACAGGAGAGTCAAGTGAGTTCCAAGTTAGTAAGTTCAGGTAAGGCTTGGCAAGAAGTACCCTTGTGAAACTATGGAATAGTAGCGTGCCGTGGAGCATTGGTGTTTGGTGTAGACTGGGACTGACTCCTTCGGAAGTCAATGCTTTCCAGCTCTTTTGCTGTACCAAAAATCTCAGGCCATAAGATATTAAAGTATCACCTTATAACTTGAGAGGAAAAATGAAAGTGAAAATTTTAAGCTACTGTATCATTTGCAAAATCATATGGCTTTAAAAAGCTTGAAAATGACACTTTTTTTTTTGAGAGGGCATCTCTCATATTTATTGATCAAATGGTTGTTAACAACAATAAAATTCTGTATAGGGGAGTCAATGCTCAATGCACAATCATTAATCCACACCAAGCCTAGTTCTCGTCAGTCTCCAATCTTCTGAAGCATAGCGAACAAGCTCTTACATGGTCAACGAATTCTTACATAGTGAATAAATTCTTACATGGTGAACAGTACAAGGGCAGTCATCACAGAAACTTTCGGTTTTGATCACGCATTATGAACTATAAACAATCAGGTCAAATATGAATATTCGTTTGATTTTTATACTTGATTTATATGTGGATCCCACATTTCTCCCTTTATTATTATTTTTTTAATTTTTAATAAAATGCTGAAGTGGTAGGTAGATGCAAGATAAAGGTAGAAAACATAGTTTAGTGCTGTAAGAGGGCAAATGTAGATGATTAGGTGTGTGCCTCTGGACTAAGTATTAATCCAGGCTAGACAAGGGCAGCAAAACATCCACGGATGCAGAAGATTTCTCTCAAAGCAGGGGGGGGTGAGGTTCTGAGCCTCACCTCTGTTGATCCCCAATTTCTCACCTGATGGCCCCCCTGCGACTGTGCCTGTCTTAGGTTGTTCCTCCCTTGAGGAATCTTACCTGGAAAATGACACTTTTATAAAGCCTACCATTTAAGTTGCCTATAAAAAGTACAAATTAATAACATGTTTAGCATTGATCAGAAGAGAAATATACTATAAGGATGGGATGTTATTTGGTTAAGGAATAAGTACAAAGTGTTCAGTTAGAAAGTTTATAAAGGTATAATTATGCAATTACGCATAGTTGGAACTATTCTCCATGCTATGTTAACAGAAATGGAATGTACTAATAGAATAGAGATTTAGGAGACCATCTTTTGGTTAGCAAGATAAATGATAGTAAAGATGAGATGTGCCAGTTATCAATTTACTGCCTCTCAGATTCAAATCCATCCTTCTTTGACCTGCTTAGAGATACTGAAGCAGGCGCCTGGCAATATGTCTTGCTTGCCAGCTGTTTTTGTTAACAGGGCACTGGAGGAACATGGCTAGAGACTGGATCTTCTTCAGCTGGTTTGGAGCAGCTTTCAGGGACCTGAGGGAAGTCTCACAGGATTCGCTCTCCAGGGAGTTTCTCCAGCACCTCAGCTGGCAGCTTCCTGGGGAAAAGCTCTCGTACACCAGGACTCTGGAACTTCTGTGTTGCTCTGTAGCCCAGGCTGCAGCCCCAGCCTCCCAACACCTGATCTCGGCCTTCAGTGGTGGGTACCCTCTTCCAAATTCTTAGTTTACTCCTTGGATATTCTTTACCTGAAGCTGGAAGTAGTAGCTTCTTCCTGTGTTATGATTCCTGTGACCCTTAAAGTTCCCTTTTACCTCATCTAGGTAACTGCCTTTTACTGCTTAACAATTCTTTATGTTAAATTTTCCCTGCTCCAATTATAGAGTGGTTTCTGACTCCTAACTAGATCCTTTCCTTGAAAGAAAGTATATGCAATACAGAGAAGGAGGCCAATTGACTACTGAGATCAGCCTTTCTCACACTCCTTACCCTGGAGAAACCCTGGAAATGATTTTTAGGTCACAAGGAAACCCAAAATAGAAATTATTAAATTGTGGTTTATGTTATCCGTGAGTTGTAGGTAATAATGGTTAATATTCTCTTAGTAGATAATGATGTTTTTCGGTAGATCTACTTATTTTGCCCCAATTATTCATGTATTTGTGTGTGTGTGTGATTCTCCCTCCCCACAAATGACCACAACTCATTAGTGAAGACAGAGAAAACTTGAATCTTTCCTTCGTTTAAATGTCAAGGCCAAAGAGGCCTAAAAATTATAAAACTTCCCACTGTATAAGATGCTATTCAGATATACTATGTGGTATATTCATGGGAAAGAGTAGTTTTCTCCATTTAAAACTAAAAATTACTGTTTAGCCAACCTCTCTTGAAAACAATAGGTAGTTAAGCTTAGCTTATCTTTGTTGATCTTTATTTTCATAACATTTTTAAATTCATAAGACAGACAATGAATTGTTGTTAAATAACTGACTTAAGCTGAAAGGAGGTTTAATCTTCCTAAAGGTAGGCTTGATTTAATTTAAATAAAAGCTGTACATTTATTTTAATTAATGTTATTTATAGCATGAAGTGTTACTAACACTTATTGAATAGTTAAGCCATAAAAGTCATTAGCCTAAAAATGTCAATAAAAATCTAGTTTAAGATATAAATTTATCTGAAACTTAAAAAATACTTCCTTACTGAGTGATATGATCAGGCTGAAATACAAATGCAGCAGTTATGAAATTATTATATATATGACTGCTTTTTTGTACAAAAGTGTTATTTTTTGAAATTTAAAATGCAGAATAAAATTGACTTCTTTAATATGAAATCTATGCTTGTGTTTTGCTGCACAAATATTTAAATTTGAGTCGAACTGGAGATAAGCATTTATGGATTTCATTTAAAAGTGAAATAAGATCAGTTTTGTCCTTGCTCTTGATTCTTGCTATCCAAGAAAAAAACCATTCTCAGCCTTGTATTAAGCGGAAAACTGCCCCCACAATGTTCGTTGTTTTTGTATGAATGGCAAGATACCCTTATTTTACCCAAATCTTTAACTTGTCTAGGGAGCAGTCAATAAATCTCGTTTTTTGTGTATGATCAGACTGCAGCTCACCAAGTTCTTCCCCTTCTCTCAAAGCCAACCCCAGGAGATTCAGAAGGAATGGCCGCTTACCCCGTCATACATTTGGATTGGAAGGAAGAGAAAACACAATTCAGTTTTGTTCTGCAGTTTTCCCAAGTTATTTTCAGTAAGACTTGAAACTCACTGATGCTTCTAATCCCCAGCAGGAGTAAAAACAGTGTGATTTCACAATATGATTTTTCCAAAGACTCCGTTTGCTTTTCAATTCAAGGGCCTTGTCCCTTAAGCCCATGCATTTTCTTTAGGGCCTTCCAGAGACGTACTCAACGGGCTTATGGGCTTGACAATGTCTGCTAAGGAGGCTAATTTCTGCAGCCAGCCTTCATCTTCAAAGCACTCGGCAAAATCGGGCCTCCGAGCTTGGAAAAGGGATCTGGCAACTCACCCTTTAGCTCAAACACCCTGTTGAGAATGTTTCCCCCACCAGCCACCAGATAGCTGCGTGTAATAGATTTATGTACTCTTCATCTAGAATTTTGCAAAGGTTTTTAAACATTCCTTTTTAAAAAAAAAAACTGGAGATCTACTTTCTTTTTTAAACTGAGATGTAATTGACATATAACAATTAGTTTCAGGTGTACGGTGTAATGATTCCATATTTGCATATATGGATTGCAGAATGGTCACCACAATAAGTTTAGTTACCATCCTTCGCCCCACAAGTTACAAATTTTCTTTCTTGTGATGAGAACTTTTACGGTCTACTCTCTGAGCAACTTTCAAATAAACACCACCATGTTATTAACTATAGTCGCAATGCTGTACATTCCCTCCTCTGCCTCTGGCAAGTGCCAGTCTGTTTTCTGTATTGATGAGTTTGGTTTTTTGTTTTTGTTTAGATTCACATAAATATGAGATCATATGGTATCCATCTTTTTCTGACTTATTTCATTAGCATAACACCTGAAGGTCTATTCACATGGGCACAGATGGCAAGACTTCCTTCTGTTTTTATGACTAATATTCTCACATATATATCCTATATATGCAATATGCATATATATATAATATTCCTATGCATATGACGTTTCCTTTATCCATTCTTCCTTCAGTGGACACTTCATTTGCTTGCATATCTTGGCTATTGTAAATAATGCCGCTGTGAACATGGGGGGCAGATATCTGTTCAAGTTGGTGTTGTTTTTGTTTCCTTTGGATAAACACCCAGAAGAGGAATTGCTGGATCATGCAATAGTTCTGTTTTAATTTTCTGAGGGATTTCCATACCGCTGTCCACAGTGGCTGCACCAATTTACATTCCCAACAACAGTTCCTTTTCTCCACATTGTCCCCAACATTTGTTATCCCTTCTCTTTTTGGTAATAGTCATTTAGACCTTCTTGAGTGAACCTGTCTCTGCTTAATAAGATTAAGAGCATCCCCCGAAGTTTTTGTTTTGTCCCTGAGGGTTTTTCAAGAGCACCTCTCTTTGAAGAAAGCAGCTCGCTGTGACAACATTAGGATTCTCTTTTATTTTCTTTTTGCAACAAAGGTGAACCTCTCACTGAGCCAGCTATTGATGTGGTACCATTAATTATACTTGCCAATAGAGTGCCTTCAAGAAAAACCATCTTCTATAGACACAAAGACACTATTTCCTGGCCTTTTCTTGTTTCAGTCTGTCCTTTGTAGCAGAAAAGATTTCCAAAATATTATCATCATTAAATATCTTACAAATGCCACAGCATATTTATTTCTGAAATCTGTTAACTCATCAGCCTGGATAAAGAAACTCTTGTTCTTCAGTTGTTAACATAAAATCTCTTCAGTGTCATGTGACTTGTCATCAGCATGTTGATTTATTGTACTACCTTGGAATAAATCTGTCTCAACTTTTCATATTACATGCGGTAGGCTAAATAATGGCCCTCAAAGATTCCCCTGGAAACTGAGTATTAACTCTGCCACATACCAATTGGTATTATGACTTTGGTTTTATCTTGGTATTATGTCACATACCACTGGTTATGTGACCTCATTCCAAATTTATAGCTTTGCCTCAATTCTTCTGTCCTTCAGCGTGACTCTCCTCTCCTCTACAAGTTACTTGAAACTAATCACTTGACAAACTAATTTATTCCACATTGTGAATGACCAAACCCCTTTACTCTTCCAGAGATGTACTGGTGATTTTCTAATAAGTAAGTTGAGTGGGGAAGAATTTTTAAGATTATAAATTAAAATATAACACATGCAGAAAATGTCCAAGTCATGGATATACAGCTGAATGAATTTTCATAAAGTAAACACACAAGAGGGAGGTGGCACCCAGCTCAAGGTAATATTTTGAGACTCAGTTCATTTGGCAGTCACTTATCTTCCTCCAGCCCCAACACCCAGGACAGAATCTAGGCTGTTTCATGTTTCCAATCTGTGCGTTCATTGGCCAAGGTAGAAGCCACCAGTATAATAATGAAACTATCTCCAGGCCTGGGTGTGAAAGCACTTTGTAATCTCTGTGTCCAGGACCACCAAAGCGTAAACATTTTCTAAAGGCTCAGCATCAAATTCTCCTCCACCATGAAAGTTTCTGACTTTGCTGATGGCATCCTGACAGTGTCTCTCCTCTGTAATTTTTGGCTGGACTCTTACCAGTGTTACTCCATCGCTATTCATCCTATGTTGTTCTTATGTCTATGCTCACGTGACTTGCTGGGGAAGGGAATGTTTCTTATATCTGATAAAAGAGACTCAAGAAATATTCGAGGTCTTGTCTGCCGTATATAGTCACCACCCCCTTTGCTTTGGGTATGCAGGTGGGGAGCGGGCGGTGTTATGGACAGAATGTTTGTGCCCCCCTTCTTACATTGAAACCCCAACCCATAATTGGGACTAGATGATGTCATATGGGTGGGGCCCTCATGAATGAGATTAGTACAAGAGTGAGAGTGACAAGAGCTTGCTTCCTGTGCTTTGCTCTCTGCCACGTGAGGCTTCCAGTCGGCAGTCGGCCCCCTGGAAGAGGGCTCCCGCCAGAAGCTGACCATTCAGTGCCAGCACCCTGCTCTCAGGCTCCCAGTCTCCGGAACTATAAGGGAGAAATTGCAGTTGTTTATAAACCCTCCAGTTTGTGGTTTCACTGCAGCAGCCTCCACTGTGAAGATGTGAGGAGGGGTGGGGCATGAAACAGATGTTTGCATGACGTCTATAGAACAAGACTACTAACTGGAATAAAATTGCAGAACCCACTTGGAAACTGTGACTGTCATTGTCATGGTATTTTACTATTTCCTAGCACAGTAAAGTGTGAAATCTGGCTTTGGCCTCCCTTACTTCACACTTCCAGTAAGTTTATCACCATGTTTTCTATCAAGTTGATACAGTACTACCGTCCACTATTTTAAGACCACCACATCTACTCATCACTGAATAGACCATGATAATGGCTAGCTAAGATTTATATAATACGAAAATGGGAACTTTGTCAATGGAGGCATGAAACCAAGCTCTCAGCCAGTTATGTTATCTTTTATAGCAAAATGGCCTTATGGCCAATTAGCTATGCGGCAAAAATGTTTGCAGGGAAAATGCCTGCAGCAAAGATGTCTAGGGCAAACGTGTTCATGACAAAACTACCTAGAAACAACTGACTCATTCAGAGAAGATGATGAATGAGTACAAATTTAAGCTGTGCCATGGGGCTAGGGGAGGAATGGAGACAAGACTATTTAGGTCACAGAAAGGACCCATCAATCATTGGATATAAGGATAAATGAGAAGAAATTTTGAATAATCTCCAGTTTTCTATTTTGGGAGTCTAGCTGGATAGTGGTAACATTCAGAGATAGAATACATCAGGGCAGGTTCATATTAATGGCTTGCTTCTTAATCTGAATGGTGGGGATATAACCGCGCTTACCCCCTACTGTGGTTCAGAATATTCATTAAGATAACAGACAAAGCACCTGGGACACAGGATGTGCTCCGTAAGTAACAGTAATGTTATCCCATTACCTGCAGGCCTCCTCTGACTTCCTCCATCTTTTCCTGTAAAAAGAGAAAAGTCTTTCCATTCTTAGAGAGAAAGATCTCAAATGTGACCTTCCTGGCCAAACATTTTCTGCTCTCCCAAGCTAAACACAGTATTTTGTAACTGTGCCACCCTTCTTGACCCCAGTCCTGCCCCCAGGAGACTGTTCGGTCACCTGGGCCCTTTCATTCTATACCTGCTGTAGTCACAAAAGCAGCACACATCACGTAAGGTGGACACAGGCCAGCTTCTGGGTACACGCTAATTCCTTCCGCTTTCCAGGAGATAGTTTGGGGACTGCGTAGCAATCTCCAGGATGTTTCCCCTGTCTCTGAATTGAGGGGTTGAGGGACTTCTATCTACATTGCAAGGCCTCAAGAGGGTTTCCCTGCAACCTGGAGCTTCTCTGGGTTAGCCAACCAGGCTGCTTAATTGTCTCTGAGGCCCAGGAAAGAATGTTTCATGCTTAGGAGATACCTAAGGAGAGCGTCCTCTCCTCCCCGCCATTAATGAACATGTAGGTACTTTAATTCATCAGAGGAGCTGTGGGACATCTCGGACGCGAGGACAGGCCAGTGAGGGAGAGGAGCATTACCAAGGAGAGAGATGGGCGTCAGGGGTTGCCTGGGGCAGGCCCAGCAGGGGCATCCAGGAAGCAGAGGGGAATGAAAGGTGTGACGGAAACCTCACTGGCACATCCTCTGTGTACGCAGCCATCTAGCCAGGCTCGCAGGGATGTGAAGGTACATTTGGGCTTGAAGCAGTCAGCGTTTGGGGAAGGACAGAGACACAAAGGGGACTGATTCGAAAAACAGCAAGAAAAGTACAACAGTTGTGATGAAATAGGCACAGGAGAGGCATGCAACCGAAGGGAGCAATTTTTCATGTTTGAATGTAGCACCGAAGTGAGGTTTTTGTTTTAAAGATGTGATAAAGTGACTAACCAAGTGAGAATAAATGCAAAGTAATGTGCTAGGATGCCTTACTATTCTTCCCAAGTTATACTTTAAAACAATAATAGCAACGACAGTATTAACTGACATGTTTCTCTCTAGTGCACCCTATTTAGGATATTTTGAGGAAGTCATTATGTGTTTTTTAACTGTTTTATTGAGGTATGAACAATATATAAAAACTGTAGCTATTTAATATCAATGCCATTAACTTACCCATCACCTCTAAAATTTCCTTCCACCTCTCCTTTGTGGTAACAGTACATAAGCACTACCCTCTTAGCACATTTTAAGTATGCAGGTTGTGGACGGCCCCGAACAGCACCCCTGGGACTGTGCAGGACCCAATCTGCATAGTCAGTGCAATGTCTGTGGAAAGCTGTGGGTTACAGAAAATGACACTCCCTGAATTTTATCTTTGTTGAGAGCAGTGACATTTGACATTTCTATTTGACCCAGCCTGCCAGTCCCTTCACCATAGAATGACCTCAGCCTAGAATTTTCTCCCTTTGACACTTCCCAACCTTTACCTCTGGGAGCTCTTGCTCATTTATTTCAGATAAAAGATTATTGCCTTTTGTACACCCACGGTCATACCAGCATTATTTGCAATAGTCATAAAAGTCGAAGCAACCCAATCCTCTGATGGATGAAAAGATAAACAAAATGTGATGTGTATACACATACACACACACAATGGAACATTATCCAGCCTTAAAAAGAAGCCAATACTACAACTTGGGTGAACCTTGAGGATTTAGGCTAAGTGAAATAAGCCAGGCACAAAAGAACAGACATGGCACAATTCCACTTACATGAGGTCCCTAGAGGAGTCGGATTCATAGAGACAGAAAGCACAATAATGGTGTCCAGGGGCTGAGAGACGGGGGAATGGAGAGTTATTGCGTAATGGGTACACAGCTTCTGTTTTGCAAAATAAAGAGTTCTGCAGATGGATGGTGGTGATGGTAATGCTACAATGTGGATGTGCTTAATGCCCCTGAACTGGGCACTTAAGAATGATTGAGATGGTAAATTTTATATTATATGTATTGCACCATAAAAAATTATTATGTACCTTTTAAAAAACGTGTTTTCTTCTGAAGGACCTTCCCTAATCCCCTGTAGAAGGTCAGGGCCCTCCCTAATCCCCTGTAGAAGGTCAGGTAAATTTTATATTATATGTATTGCACCATAAAAAATTATTATGTACCTTTTAAAAAACGTGTTTTCTTCTGAAGGACCTTCCCTAATCCCCTGTAGAAGGTCAGGGCCCTCACCATGCTCCCTGGTACTGGACCATGGTTCCCCTACCCATCACTTACTACACTCCAGTGCAATAACTACATCAGTCACTACCTAGTGCTGCCCTCAAGCTTTTTGCAAAAAACTTCTGTCCTAATGTGTTTGTAGCCACCAAAATTAACTTCCTGACTGGGCATACAGCTAGATCACTTACCAAAATTGCTTTGACTTAAGTTTGACTATATAATTAAGTTCTCCTTAATGAAATTTTTGATCTAAAATAATGGGTGCCCCTTTCAGATTTGGCCCTAGAAATCTCTCATGTGTGGTCTTAACGCCCATTTTCCCCAGACTGCCATATATTCAGGATGACAAAGGGAGCCTTCAACACAACAGCGCATGTGGAGGATGCCAGGGCCAGTGCCGTCAAGGGTTCCTGAGAGACCATGTGGGAACAAGCTGACCTGCTGACGTAAAGTTCCATCCAGGACTCTTATGCAAACAGGACACAAAATCTCTTGTGTATGTCACTGAAATTTTGGGAGTCCTTTGGCTACTTCGCCCTCCCTCCCTTTACTCATCCATTAATCCACCTCCTTCATCTGACTTCATCACTTATACGTAGGAGTGGGGAGCAAGCTTCTTAGCCCCTCTTAGGTTCAACTTCTTTATTGGGCACATGGGAATAAAGGGGTTTGTTTTATAGAATTGTGGCTATAACATAGTGCAGCACTTAGCCCATAAGGAGCTTATTGATGATTATGAATGGCCCCGACTACGCACTCATGGCTGACCATCGGCGTGCCTCAATGCTCCGTACTTTAGAGGTATCATCTCCAATTCGGACATGCCTCTGTATGAGCAGCTATAGGAAACCCAGCCTTGCATTTCAGCTGCACTATGTCACGACTTCTAAGACACCATTGCTTTTCAAAGACAGTATCCTTTTAATAAAAGTCTTTCAGGAGAAACATACACTATCCTTTTTAGCTGTATGCATTGATATTATGACTGGTTTTGATTTCAGAAACCTTAAATTATAGGAGAAAATTCTTAGGATAGACGACACATGGTATTTATACAGTTCTTTTATCTCTTCTTGCCCACACTTGCTGATTCTCAGGCCATGTGCATGCACATGGGCTCACACGTGATAAGATAGGAAATTCTAGCTCAATTGTCTGACAGTCCATAGCAGTCCACCTTGAAAAGAGTACGGGTCAGCACATGTGATTTAACTGAGCCACAGAGACGTGGTGGCCTCATGCAGGACACAGCCAGGCTCTCCTGGGGCTCTGGTGACTTTCACTGCCCCGAGTTAGACATACGGGGTTTGTCGAGGACCTGTGTCTGGATATGCTAAATTCCTAGAGCCCCCAGGAGCAAAAGGAGAAGAAGCCCCTTTCCCAGGAGCAGCCACGTCACTGGGCAGTAAGTGTGGGCAGCTGCCCTGGCATCTGGAAAAGAGAAATAGAATGCGTGAGGCCAGAGCTTGGTGTCTGCATGGAAGGGGGGACTGCTGACAGGTGCTGAGCGCTCCCAGCTCCTTCTAGAGCTGCACAAAGTATTTCTCAGAGTCCTGGGGAGGCTGGAAGGGACCAGTTACCTGCCCGAAGCTGCCTAGCAAGGGCGGAGCTGGAGTTGGTCTTGCTGGCAGAGCTCATAGCTATAGAGGCTGAGGGCCCGTCCAGCTTATAAAGGCTCCAGGAGCCCCTGAGGACAAACCCTTTCTGGGGTACAACAGCTCCTGGCCCCACTCATATACCATGTTCTCCCCTCCTTCCCCCACAGAACACCTCCAGGTGCCATTCCGGGCCCCGCACTCAGGGACGATGGAATCTACTCTAACTTGAGGCCTAGCTAGCCACTCGGCTTGAAGCAACAGTTTTACAAGATACAGGTGGGCATAAGGGGCCTTCCTAGGCCATCCCAGGAGAAGAGGGCTCGGAATAAAGGGGGAGACAGAAGCAAGGAATCCAGATCCCTTCACAAAAAAGATCCTGCGTCTTCCGTTTCCTGCCCCTGAAGGGCTGAATGAAGGGGCAGCTGCAGTGGTTTCAACCAGCTACAACTACAGCCTTCAGCCAGTCAGCTGGTGACTTGGGGGGACGATAAAGAGTAAGGAAAGGAGATGACCTACCAGGGAGGGGTCCTGGACTGGCCCAAAGAGTGAAGCCAAGGGACAACGTCTACCAAGGGTGACTGAGGCCCCACCCCCAGGCCCAGAGGATGGCCCAGTCACCCTTACCAGTAGGGACCGGCCCTCTAGGCCCTGACTCACTGAAGCTCCTCGGAGTGTAATCAGAAAGCAATATGGAGGTCTTTGTGGTTATCAAGATGTGGTGAGTTCCCACATCCGCCATCATCAGGTTGCTGAGCTGCAGGGAGTGGGTCTGGGTGACCTGCAGTCGATCTTTCCGTCGTGGGTCAGTCACCATGATTTGAGGACTTCCCACTTGGTTCACCTGTATGAAGACGATCGATGTTCCATTGTGAAGCCAGGTGACAGACTCAGTCTCCCGTCCTGCAGAAAGCTGCAGGGGAAGAGTTACGGCCTCCCCCAGAACCCCGGCCACCATCAGCGGGGTTGAGCCGGTTTGTGGAACTGTGTTCCCTGTAAACACAGAAGGGAACTGCATAAAAACTGCTCCTGGCCTCCTCCCTCCCCGCAAGTCAGGCTTAGCTCTCCCTGGTTGGGGCCCCCGAGAATGCTGGGCATCAGCACCTGTGAGTGGTGCCATGGCTGCAGCTGGAAGCTGGCACTTCTTCCTCCCCTTCCTGCTGGGCTCACTGTCCCCCAGCCCCAGGGCTGGGTTTCTATGAGAGCTATTGACCCTATTAGACCAGAAGGGAGACCAGAGGAGAAGTCAGGGCCTGGCCTGGCCCCTCTTTATCCTTAGCCCTCAATTTCAACAATCTCATGACTTCCTGTTGTCTGAAATGCTTCCTTACTGTGGGGCGAGGGTTTCAATATTACTGCAATTCTGGTGTCTCAACAGTGTTCGATCCACTCTAAGCATCCCTAGGTGACAGGTGACAGTCCTGTCCTAGCCTCTATTTAGATGTACAGTTTGGGGCAGCCTGCTGATTTCTCCAGGCCTCTTCTCTTCCTTTATAAAACAGTGCAGATGAAATGTAAAGCCTTTCAGATTCCTAACGATTCTGACATTCAAAACCTCACTATCCTATGTGCCCTCGACCCTCTTTCCTCCTCTCCTTTTCCCTCCATCACTCAGCCTCCCCTCTCGCGTCATGGAGCCATTCAACCTCTGCTTGGTTCCCCAACCTCTCTGACGTGGGTGCTTGGTTCAGGGAAAGGCTGTGCCTGGCGGTGCCCATGGGGCCCCTCTGCCCCTTGGAAGATCGAGCAACAGGGGAGGAGCCTCTGACTCACCCATCCTCCCGGGACTGGAGAGGCAGGAGGAGGCAGGGCTGAGCAGGGGGTCCCAGGCCAGCAGAACTCACCTGGTTTGCCCTGAGGACCCCAAGAGAAGGTGGAATAAAGCGGCGCGGCCTATTCTGCAGCACCAACAACCAGATGAATGTCTGTTAGTTCCCCAAGCTCAGCGCTTCTGCTGACCCCTTCCCTCATTTTATCTTGATTGGTCCTGACATCTAAGATTCTGTCCTTAAAGTCATTCTGAGTTCATACATATGAAGATCCCACTTTAGAGGAACCTCATTTACTTTAACAAATGGTTCTGATACAGCTGGTTAGCTATTTTTACAAAAAGCTGAAATCTCCTCCTACCCCAAAGGCTGTGAGAAGTCCCAGGTATGTTACACCCAGTATCCCCACAAAACCATTGCAGTAGGCAACATCCCCATTTTGTGGGAGAGAAACTGGAGCTTCTTATTAAACAACTTGCCCAAGACCAAATTGCTAACATGTTCTTAGTTCCCTCTCTTACCAATGTCCCCAGTCCCACTGATTTATGCCCAGGGTGGTCTCCTTGGAACTGTGGCATAGCGTGCCAAGCAAGGAACTTGAGGGCCTGCCAGTGGACCCAATAGGTGGCATCTTGTCATTCTGCGTCCTAGAGATGAGCAGCGCCTCTTTGCTATGTTAGAATGGCAATGTGATGACTTTCACAGACCAAAATAAAAATATCATGGGGAAGGTTAGAAAAGAAGGAAGTCACACGGAGAGATGGCCTAGCAGCTTATAACACTGGCCAGAGAGCTAGGTGGTAACCATGAACAGGAAATGCAACTTGATCTTACAGGCTGAGAGAGTATCCAGAAATGTGCAAAATACTGTAATGTGACTTGTGAGTGTCGGAATTTGTGAGGGTCTGCCTTTATGATCAGCAGAGTCGCATGGAATAGATGTCAGGAGATACAAGGGATTCATCTGCATGTGGGAAGGGACAGGTGGCACTTTCTCTAGCCATGGGAAGTCTGCATGTCCCCACTGAGGAGAATAATTAAAGAAATCACTGAGAGAGGCCTCTTAGGACATCTTTGGAAAGTCTTGATTCTAGAAAAGACGACTTATATTTTACATAAGTTCATTGTAGACAAACCAAACAAAATTTAAAGGTATAAATAATGAAATAGAAACCCTCTAAAATCTTATCACTCATAAATGATCCTGTTAATATTTTGGCAAAATTCTTTTAAAACTTATCTCTGTGAATATGTATACACACATAGCATTCACACACACACACACACACACACAGATGGAATCATCTAATTTGCTGATCGACAACCTTTTATAACTCAAAAAATAGATCTAAAAAGTGTTCATCCCACTATTTGACTCAGTTTTTATGAAACTGATCTATGGAGAAACCGTACTGAATGTCCAAGATTCTGGATTTGTCTGTCTGCTTCCTCATGACGGTACCATAAATAGAAATGAGCTATGAGGACTTAATTCATTTCAGGTGTAAGTGTTTTTGAACGTACACTTCAAAATGGTGCTGTGTGTTTATGGCTGCATCAAATTAATAGGCATTCAGTGTCCGGGTGTCCCACTCTTAGACATGTTAAGACCTGTTATTGGGTTCACGTGGTGACTGCTTAATTTCTCCCTTGTAAAGTTCATTACCAAACATTTGCCTAAAGTTTTCATGCACTGTCTCTCCCTACCTGAATTGTTTATTCCATTAGGCATTAAAATAGAACTGAGATGGTTCTATCAGAGGGTAAATGCATATGTAGTGGCTGGATATTGCTGAACTCTCCTCCATTGGAGATGTGACCATTTTCTGTGCCAACCAATGATGGGTGAGGTATTCTATTTCAACCCAGTATGTTTTCAAACCTGGTTTTCAGCCATAGGATAGGTGAGAGATGTTATCCCAGAATGGATTTAATTGGTGCGTCTCTTGTGATGATTGAGGATGAGAGGACTGGGTTTTGAAGTAGAAAAGAAGGCATGGAAATCCATGCTATGCTAAAGATTGAGAGTGAACCCAATCACTTCCTCCCTTAACCAAAAAACATCCTTGCATCAAGCTTGGCACCAACTTCCTCTTTCATCAGTAACACTTCTCTCCTCAACTGCCAGAGTTCGCAGGAAATTAAACAGGGAATTGCCCAACGCCACACAAGAGAAATTAGGATTTGCAAGTGTCTCTCTCTGATAACAGATTCCTGATTAGTGCCATACCATTACAGTCCGTTGCACCAGCAGCAGAGGAGAGGGACTCCCAAGAAGGAACGAAAATCTGCTATAAGGAGGTTCAATGGAACGTAGATTTCCCCCAAGAGTGGGTGGACAGCTGGTACGCAAGGCAGCGAGATGAAATAATTATCTGGGTTATGAAGGCATCAGGAGAAGTAAGGATGAGACATGAGCACATAGCTCTATTTTTACTTGAGATATGTAGCAATCCCTATAGATATTTGTATAAGACGGCTGAATAGAGAGAAATGCACTTATAGTTTATATCAGTTAACATTGTGTGATGTAATTGTGAGAGTTAAGTAAATAATCCAATTTAAAACATTGGATTATAGGTACGCTTACATGGCTTATAATAGCTGAAGTTAATTAATAATTGATAATACGTAGGCTGGTTTGGTTGTTCGAAACAACTTTGGAGGAAATGAGAGGTGTTAGTCAACAGGCACAAACTTCCAGTTATAAGATGAATCAATTCTGGGAATCTAAACTACAGCATGGTAATCACAATTAATGACACTGTATTATATACTTATAAATTGCTAGGAGAGTGGATCTTAAATGTTCTTACCACAAAAAAGAAATGGTAATTATATGACAAGGTAGGAGTGTTAGCTAATGCTATGGTGGTAACTATTTTGCAATGCATAAATGTATCAAATCAATGGTTTGTATACCTTAAACTTATACAATATTCTATGTCAACTATATCTCAAGAAAGCTGGGGGAAAAGGCCTTAGCAATTACTCTTAGGGCTAACTCTGATCCTCAGATAACAGAAACCACCTTTCCCAAGAACATCAGCTGATCAAGTTGGAAGAGGCTCAGCAGGAGAGAAAAAGTTGGGGGGGATTTTCTCATCAACACCAGGTTGTCTAAAGGGAACTAAGTGTCTCTGGCTGGATAGACTCTTCTTGGTCTTTCTTCAGGGGGACATATCACTGCTGTCCTCCATGGTGGGAGTTTCAAATGACCTGAGGAACTTCAGACCCAAAGCTAATTCTCTTCTTCCACCTGGGGAAGCGTCCCTGAACTAACTTTGCACACCCAGGTATGCTTCCCATCCACACCAGCTCTTTCGCCAAAAGGCAGAATGCTGGAGGATGTTAAGAATGGCCTTTGTTCACCTGTGGCCAGGAGCCTCAGCCAGGCAGTGGGCTGTCCTCCCCCACGGTATCCAACTGTCTCTCTTCCCACTGATGTCTTCCATCTGTGGAAGTCCTACCTTTTCAATTGCTCCATTATGTCTGGACATATTTGGACTCATTCAGCATCTGAACACTTTTTGAGCCCCTGTTCTGGGCTACACATAACATCCTCCCAGGCAGCTTCAAGCAGCAAATGGGCATGCATTACAGCAAGAGGCAGTGATGTGCTCCCTGGAAGGGACAACAGGAGCCAGAGAAGATGAGCTGGTGTTTTAGGGTAATAGCTAAGACTGCAACCCAGTTCTGAGGAGCCTCAGCATTGCAGCCCCAGCCATGAACATCACCGATTCCACGGAACTCAAACATGCCTCCACCCACTTCAATGAGTCATACAAGGGCCATTTACAGGCTAAAAGTTGTGGTCACTTGATCACCCCCACCCTTCTCATTTCCTGAATCTTGTGAAGCTGGCCCGTCCCACCGAGCAATCTCATCTCACTCCCACCAGCCTGAGGAGAAGGAGGTACTTCCACTGTCCCCCCGCAGAGCCATCCTTGGGCTTGAGGCTGGATTTCAGGGGCATGAGAGAGCTGCCCATGGATCTACCTTATTACCATGGCCCTCTGTCCAAGCGAGACTGTGAGACCTTGCTGCTCAAGGAAGGGGTGGATGGCAACTTTCTGTTAAGAGACAGCGAATCTATTCCAGGAGTTCTTTGCCTCTGTGTCTCGTGAGTAGCCTCATCTTCTACACATTTGGAACCTTACATTGAATGTATACTGATAACCAATAGAAAGGAAATTGCATTTCACTCTGACTTTGCAGTCCAAATGGGCAGAGTGAAAAGAGCTAGCCACTGCCGAGTAAGTGGTATTTTAGAAAGGTCCTCTCCTGCAGAGGTCAGTGTATTCAGTATAGGACCGGCTATGTGCCCTTTATGAAATTTCAATATGAGAGACCAGAGTTTTACATGTATTCTGCTGGCTACACTTGCAATACTTAGAATACTAATAATATTTCACCTTTTGTTAGATTTGTAAAGGGCTTCAACGTCTGTCATTTCCTCTCATCCTTCTGGTAGTCTATTAAGCAAGCATAAGCAATTGTCATTTTACAGCTGAAGAAAAAGAGACCTGAATTTCTCCAATGACTTGCTTATGTTAAAATTCATCTGGCATTTCCAAAGAGGCTGAGTTCAGTACGAAATTCTAGGGGCCAGAGCCTTAGAGCTGCCCTGCTGAAGGAAATTGTTTAGTCAAGTTTGGAAAGCAGTTCTGAACAGATATCAGAAGAAATCTTGATTACCTTTAAGAATTCTCCTCTTTGTAATGACCACTGAACTTTTCCTTCTACTTGTTATAGGACTGACAACCCCAGTGTCTCTACGGATACATTTCAGTGCTTCTTAGAATTAGGGAGCTCTGGGGACAGAAGTGACTGTCATCACTAACAGAATAGGCAGGAATATATTTCTTTCTATGATACAAGCATATGGATATAAGAGACATAACCTTAAGGTGTCAGCTGTTTGAATTTTCAAGTTAAAACTCAAGTGATGTTGAAAGTGTTTTCATATAGTTTTTAGCCACTGGTAATTCCACTTTTGAGAATTACATAATCATAGCCTTTTCCCATTTTTAGCTTGTTTGTCTTCTTTTTACTGTTTTTTTCCAATTTTTATGTATGAAGGTAAAACACTTTTTCCAGAAAAGACACATGCACAAAAGAAAACCACAGACCAAGTGCAATTTCATTTAATACTAGTTTTCAACTATTAACAAACTAGAAGCCAGTAACACATTAAAGGAGAAAAAACACTATGCACAAGTATGGTCGGATCCAAGAAATCAAGAATGCTTCATATTAGGGAAATTATTAGTTTCATTACATATTAATAGATCAAGGGTTACAAACCACATAACTCATTCAAATTTGCTTCAAAGGTATTAGATAAAATTCCACATTCAGTCCTTCAGTTAAACACATACACACATATATCACACATGAACTTACATGGTCCTAACCATACAGAACTAGGTAGATACTTCCTTAACCAAAGGCCAGATGAAGCATTAGAGGAATTCCTACTAAAATCATGAATGAGCTGATGACGCTCATTATCAGCAGTACTATGTAACATTTTTCAGAGATATTAGCAAGTCTGACAAATCAGAGGAAATAAAAAATTAAAAAGGAAATGCAAAATGATTATTTGCAGTTGACATAATTTTATGCCTGTGAAATCTAAGATGAACTGAAAAAAGACCTACTAAAACGTTTCTAAAGTTCATTAAGGATATCTGCTTATGAAGCTGAAATTTAAAAATCAGTACCTTTTCCATACAGAAACAATTACCGGCAAGAAAATATAATAAAATAAGTCAATTGCATTAGCAAAAAAATAACACCTAGGAATAAATGTAATATGAAATGTGCAAGACTTATAAGAAGCAAACTTAAATATCTACTGGGGAATTTATTAGAAGACTTAAATAAGTTGAAGGACTCAATTTGGAAGCATCCCAGTTCGCCATAATTAATCTATAAATTCAGTATGTTTCCAGTTTTAAAAAACTGACAGAATTTAAAAATTTTTCTTCAAGAATAGTAAAGTTTATCCAGGTGGGATATGGAGTACAGGGAAGGTGCCAGAATAGCCAGAAATTTTTTGAGAAAAACAAGGGAGGGACTAGCTCCACCACATATTAAAATACATTATAAAACTATAGCAATTACTACAGTAATTAAAAGCATTTGGCACTGACAGATCAACTGAGTAGAATTTAGAGTCTGTTAGAAATAAGGCCAAATACATATGAAATTTAGCATATGATTAAAGCATTTCAAATGAATGTGGGAAGGATGAATGACAATTAATAGTGTTAGGACACTTGGCTAAGTCACTTAGGAAAAAACAACCTCAATCCCTGTCTTTATTCTTAAGTAAAATTAATTCAAAGTCTTTCTAAAATATAAATTATTTTTTTTAATGGAATCATGTATATTAGAAGAAAACATGAACGATTAAAAAAGATTCTTGGAAATGAGAAATCCTTTCTAAACAAGATATAAAGCCCAGAAAAGGAACTACTGATTAGTATGACCATTATAAAAAATAAATCTTAAAAATAACTTCATGACTACTGACAAGCCAACAGAAAAAAAAAAACCTCATTTACACATAAGAGCTTTTAAAAAATCAGTAGAAAACTAGGGAAAGTGCAAGAAAAAACTCTGAAAAAGAATGTGAGAAAGATAGGAACTTAAAAAAAAAGCTAGATCGCAATGATCACTAAAGAAATTTAAATTAAAAGAATAATGAGATGTAATTTTTTACCTATTCAATGGACAAGAATTAAAATTATGAAAATACCCAGAGGAAATTACAGTGCTGGCCAAGCAGACACGCTTGCAGATGGTAATGCAGGCTCCTTGGAGGGTAATGTGGTCAAAACATAAAATACACGGATATAACCTCTTGCCAAAATTTTGCTAATAAAAACCTATCTGATGGTTATGACTGCAAGAGTTTGTGCAAACTGGCATGAACAAATTAGATAAATCCACATATGATATGAAAAAACCTCCAAGATCTTTTGTTGTGTGAAAAAGGCCAAGATGCAAAGTACAATCCCATCTGTGTACAGAGGAAAATGACTGTATCCTTGTATAGTCACATAAAATTTATACAATGTAAGAAACATACTAGTAGTTACAGCTGGGAAATTTAGGAGGAATGTGTTGGTAGAAAGTTTGTGGATTCATTCTTTGTCTTTGGAAACTTTTTTTTTGCACTGTTTAAGAGTTTTGTGTGCGCATGTATTACTTTTGCATTTAAAAAGAAGTTTATCAAAATGTAGTGAATCCCTCCCATCCATTCAAACACCGCACTAGTGTGTGGGGCGATTCTAGGGAGATTCCAGTTAGGGAACTTGCAATTCTTTTCAAGAGATCCAAAACATGTACATAAAGAAAATAAGGGGAAAGTATAAACTTCAGAGAAAGCTCTTTTATACAAATTTAAGGACAGAAGAGACGTACAGGAGAGTCTTCTTAGAGCTGGGCCTTAGGAGAGTGGATAAGATTTCATTACACAGAAATGGAATGGAAGTCATGTAGGGAGGGGAGGAGGCAGGAGCAGAGATCTCTGAGAAGCAGGATATTATCAAGTATCTATGAATCGTACATGGTTCTAGAAAGGTAGTCTGGAAACCAACTTTTGGAAATGTAGGTTACGATAATATTATAGGGTCTTAAGAGAATGATTATGTGGGGATAATGCGGAAGCATAATAGTTTCTGAGCAAGGAAGCGGTAAGACAATTGCTGAGGTGCAGAACTTCAGTCTGTAAGGGCAGGTACTGAGGCTGCCATGTGATGGCAACAGAGACTGTTGTGTGTCCGGATGGGAGATGGTGAGGACCTAGCAGTGTGCATGTGTGTGGTGGGGGGTGGGTGGGGAGGGTGCAGGCAGAAGCGAGGAAAGGTGCGAGGATTGTGACAGACACAGGACACACCTTGACCAAGATCTCAGGGTAGGTCGTCTAAATTGGGATTCTCTTTTTAAAATGTACACTTATTCTTAACTGTTCTGCAGTATATCACCCTAGCTTGTATATTCATCTAAAGCAAAAGTCACTAAGACTAATACTAAAAGAGTAATACTTATAATAACAAATCAAATGGGGAGGCTGAGATAAATATATCTTGGGCAGCTGCACAAGATCAGGCCTCCCCCTGCTCCCTGCCCGTGTCAGTGAA
Source organism: Manis javanica (assembly GCF_040802235.1). NCBI lineage: Eukaryota > Metazoa > Chordata > Mammalia > Pholidota > Manidae > Manis > Manis javanica. The sequence goes on from NC_133169.1 coordinate 5,770,757, forward strand.
AGGCAGACAAAATTTCAGACATTCTCAGACTTCATTAAGGCTCAGTTCAAATGAGCCACATCAACATGGTCCTTGTGGAATTTTATTATCACCTTATAGTCCTTGGGAAACTATTTTCACACAGATCAGTGCAGACCACTTATTCTCGTTGTTCAACAATTATTTAAAGTCTCCCATATGCCAGGCCCTGTGCTAAATACTCACTTGGTGCCTTCAAACAGCTCAGAGCCTGGTGGAGAAAATAAAAAGTAAGCAGACACTGGGACGTGTGTGATGCTGTGGATGGACTCATATCAGGGCATGACGGGAACGGAGAGCAACTCGGGATTCGTTCACCAAGGGCTGGAGATCCTACCTGGGGGTTGGGACTTGAGGGATGAATAAATAAAATCTTCATTCATTCTTTTAACAAGCTACGTTTCAGGCATGGCTTTATGCATTGTGACAAATACTACAGGCATTAGCCCTACCCTCACAAAACTACATTCTGGTGACAGGAAACATGACAAAAACAAGACAGATTGGTAACCCAGGGAGGGACAGAGAGGCTACTTTAGGCTGGGTACAGGAAAGTTTCCTGTGATACTGTGACATAAAGCAATTCATGCCCCAATATACAGCCTACGTGAGCAGAGTCCAACTCATCTACAATGCAAACGTTAGCAAGAGAGCCTCTACAAAAGTGATTTCCAAGAGCCAAACATTGTACAATGTGTTATACCCATTGTGTCATTTATCCTCTGCAATGTCATTTGCAGTAGGTGACATCCCCATATTGTGGGAGAGAAACTGGCGCTTCTTATTAAACAACTTGCCCAAGACCAAATTGCTAACATGTTCTTAGTTCCCTCTCTTACCAATGTCCCAAGTTCCACTGAAATATGCTCGGGGTGGTCTCTTGGAACTACCTGTGGCATAGCGTGCCAAGCAGGGCATTTGAGATCCTATCAGTGGACCCTGATAGGTGGCATCTTGTCATTCTGCTTCCCAGAGATATGCAGCCCCTCTTTGCAGTGTTAGAACGGCAACGTGATGACTTCCACACTTCACAGACCAAAATAAAAGTCTCATGGGGAAGGTTAGAAATGAAAGAAGGAAGTCACACAGAGAGTTGGCCTAACAGCCTGTAACACTGACCGGAGAGCTAGGTGGTAACCATGAGCAGGAAATGCGACCTCATTTTACAGGCTGATAGGGCATTCAGCAATGTGCAAAATACTGTGTAGTGTGACTTGTCAGTGCTGGAACTGGGAGCGGGGTCTGCCTTTACGATAAGTAGAGTTTAATGGAGTAGATGTCAGGAGATACAAGGGAGTCATCTGTGTGTGGGAAGGGAAAAATGGGACTTTCTGTAGCCATGGGAAAGCTGCACGTCCTCACTGAGGAAGAAACAGCAATCAAGAGAATGAATGGGAAAGACCCAGACAGACATTTCCAGCTCTCAGCTTCTGAGATTTTTGGAAAGCCTTGAGAGTTCAGAGGGAAAAAATAATTCAAACTCTGTTGTTGTGTTAGAAAAATCAAATGTAAAGACAGGTATGAAAAGAAAAGCAGAAAGCATCTCAGTCTCACCACTCCGAAAACACCGTTTCAGATGTCTCAGCGACATCTGCAGACGGCTACGCTATGCACGTGAGTGTGTGAGCAAATATATGTGTACATATATAAAAGTAAAAAATATTAAAAATAAAGTAACACAAAAAATGTTAAAAAAAATACAGAAATGTAAATTTGTATGTATGCACTACCTATGAAACTATAAAAATCACTCATTATACATGATGGTTTACAATCTGTTTTTTTTAACGTATTGTAAGAATCTTTCCATATCAGAGGAAGGCAATGCACATCATCCTTTCATGACTGTTTAGCATTTTGTTGATTGGATATATTATACTTTATACATAATTGTACATTTCAGTCATTTGCAATTTGGAAATGCAGTTTTTTCCAATTTGGTCCAATGGACCCAATGTGATCTGAGACTATAAAGATTTTTGCACTTGTATCTTTGAAAGTTTGCCCAACTCTCTCCTTAGCACAAAATCCTAGGTGCTTTAACATTTCTACACACATTGCCACATTAGCACAACCAAAGGTTATGCCAAGGCACATACCGATCGAGGTCAGTGACAAGGCTGAAGCCAGAAACCTGAGAATAGCAGTGACTTGGCTTCCCACTAGGTCATGGCCTGGAAAAATGCAAAATATGTAGTTGACGTAATAGGGCGCAGTCATTCCATTTCTTTTAGCTGATCTTTTGAAGCTTGGTTAAAATAAAACTAAAAGCTGAAACATGAACAAGTTTCCCCACAACGCTGATCACAGGAAGGAGACCGACTGCTAATCTGTAGACCATTCCTGCCCCGAGAAAGGGCCCACAGTCCTGGTGCAGCGCCTCACATGGTGACCATCTCAAGGAAATGCCTCCCAGGAAAGAGTAAAACAATCTGGAGATAAGCAGAAACTTAGAAGACCTGCATTCTAACCTTTTCAAATCTTGACTGAAAACAGCATGCTAAAGATTTAAGAGTGGGCTTCATAAGCCCTCATATTTCTCAAGTCTTATGTAGGATGGAAGATTTCACAGGAAAACCAAAAAAAGTAGACATTTCAACACACTGAGTATAGAAGTGACTGAGTGACCATCTGAATCTCTTTCCTTGCCACGTCCAGAGCTGTCCTCTACTGTGTATCCTGTTTACACTGAGATGAGGCCACCACCTTCTTACTGAGGACCTAATAGCAAATATAGGCACCATTTTTTTTCTAATACCAGAGACCAATCATGAAAAGAGCAAGAACTATATATGTAACATGAACTTAAACTTGGTTTATAGTTTAGAGAAAAAATAAATTCTATTCATATACCTTTGTGAGTCATGAGTGATCTTTATAGCTTTATTGAGACATCATTGATCTAAAATACAAAGCATATAACTTGATGAATTTTGACATTTGTTTACACCCATGAAACCATCAGCAGAGTCAAGATAATGAACTTATCCATTACCTCCAAAATTCCCTGTGTCCCTCTGTAATCTCTCCTTACCACACCTCCCACCACTGCCAATCATCTGCCTTCTGGAACTATAGATTGATAAGTATTTTCCAGAATTTATTATAGATCAAATCATAACTTCTTTCATTCAGAATAATTATTTTGAGATTCATCCATATAGTTACATGCCTCAGAGTTAATTTATTTTATCGCTGAATAGTATTCCATTTTAGGGGTATATCACAATCTGTTTACTCACTATCAGCCATTACAACTAAAGTTGCAATGAATATTTGTGACCCAGTCTTCTGGACATAGGTCTTCATTTCTCCTGGGTAAGTAACTAGGAGTGGAATGGTGGAGTCATACATTCATGGCAGGTTCATATTTTTAACCATATTTAAGCCACCAAAATGTTGTCCAATGCACTATTTCACATTCCCACTGGCATTAGATGTGTGCTGGTTGCTCCAGGGCCTCACAGACACTTTGTAGGGTCAGTTTTTAAAATTTTAGTCATATTAATAAGTGTGTAGTGGTAGTTTATGTATAGTGGTAGTTCATGGCGGTTTTCATTCACATTTGGTTAATGACTAACAATACTGAGTATTTTTTATATGCTTATTTGTATCCAGATATCTTCTTTGATGACGTATTTGTTCAAATATTTTGCACATTTAAAAATTTTATTTTCTCATTTATTTTCTTACTGAGGATTGATGATTCTTTACATATTTTGGATGCAAACTCTTTGCGAGATACATAGTTCACAAGTCCTTTCTCCCATTTTCTAACTTGCCTTTATCCCCTTGATAGCATATTTCAAGAGCAGAGGTTCTTAATTTTAATGAAGCCCAATTTGTCACTTTATTCTTATATACCATGATTTTGGTGCTGAATCTAAAAAAGCCTTGCCTAACTCAATTCACAGAAATTCTCTCCTATCTTTTAGAGTTTTATAGTTTTAGGTTTCACATTTAGTGTAGCCCGGTCTGACTTAATTTTTGTATCTAGGGTAAGGTTAGGGTTGAAGCTCATTTTATTATATATGGCTACCTAACTGTTCCAGTTCATTTGTTGAAAGATTTTAATTTTTCCCAATGAATTGCTTTGGTGCTTTTGGGGAAAAAAATCTACTGACCATAGAAGTTTAGATCTACTTCTAAGCTCTCACCATTGATCTTTTTTTCTATACTTATGCAAGATCTATATTATATTGGTTACTGTCACTTTATAAAAAGTCTTGAAATCAAATAGTATAAGTCCCCCAACTTTTTCAAGGGTATTTTGGCTAGCCCAGGTCCTTTGCATTTCCATACATATTTTAGATTCAGCTTTTCAGCGACAGATGGAATTTAAATTGAGATCACATGAATTTACAGGTCAATTTGGAGAGAACTGAAATGGTAATATTGATCCTTCTGATTCATGAACATCGTTTAATCTCTCCATTTCATTTAAAATCAATTCTTTTAAAATTTCTCTCAGAAATGTATTGTAACATGTCTTGCACAATTTTTGTAACATGTATCCCTAACATTTCATATGTTTGAGGTTTTAAATGATGTTTCAATTTCACTTTCCACGTGTTCAAAGCAGGTAAATAGAAACAAGATGTCTGCATATTAAACTTGAATCCTGCAACCTTGCTAAATTCAATTATTAGTCCTGTGGTTCTTGCAGTCTGAATGATTTTCTACATACCACCTGCAATTAAAGATGGTTATACTTCTTTCAATCTTTCCGTTCCATTCTTTATCCTGCTTTATTGCAATAGCTAGGACTTGCAGAACAATGCAGAACTCCTTGTCATTTCCTTATCTGGGGGTAAAAATATTCCATCTTTTACCATGATCTATGATTTTAGCACTTCTACTCCTAGTAGAGTTGAATATTAGGAATGTATATAGAAGTTTATCAAATGCTTTTTCTGCATCAACTGAGAGAGTAGTATGAATTTTTGTTTTTTAGTATGTTCAATTTTTTTAAAGACTCCACACATTAGTGATCCCAGGCAGTATTTGTGATTTCCTTCTTTTTTACGGTTGAATAATATTCCATCACACACGAGTATATATATATAGACCATATATATAGACATATATATACACACACCACATCTTCATATGTTCATCTGTTGATGGGCACTTTGGTTGTTTCCATATCTTGGCTATGGTGAATAATGCCACACTGAACACGGGAGTACAGATATCCCTTTGATATCCTGTCTTCATTCCCTGTGGATACATATACCAAGAAGTGGGATTGCTGGATCATATGGTAGTTGTATTTTCAATTTTTTTAGGAACATCTTGGCTGCTTTCCACTGTGGCTGCACCAGTTTACATTTCTACCAAGAGTGCACAAGTGTTCCCTTTTCTCCACATCATCACCAATATTTGTTATTTCTTGAATTTTCCAACAGGTGTGAGGTAGTATCTCATTGTAGCCTGAGATAAATCCTACTTGATTGTTATGTATTATCTTCTATATATAGTGGTTGATTTGACTTGCTAAAATTTTGATAAGAATCATTGCAGCTATATCATGGGAAATATAATCTGTATCTTTACTTTTTAGAAAGTCTACTTCTAGCTTTAACATAAGAGAAATGCTCGTCCCATAAATAGCTTAGGAGTACTCTCTCTTTAATATTCTGGAAGAGTTTGCTTACAATTGATGTTATTTCTTCCTTAAATGTTTAGTAGAATGGATCAGTAAAGCCATTTTGTGCCTAGAATTTTCTTTGTGGGAATGTTTTAACTATAAATTCATTTTCTTTAATAGATATGAGGTTATTCAGTCTATTCTTGAGTGAGGTTTGTTCATTTGTGCTTGCAAGTAACTTGTATATCTGATTGATGTCAAATAAAACTTGATTTTATTTATCCTTGTAAAGAATACCATCTTTTTATAAAATCAAACTTGATTTTATTTATCCTTGCAAAGAAATAGCTTTGCTCATTCCTATTTCAATGATTTCTTTTTTATTTGTTATTTCCCTTTTTATACTGATTTTCTATATACATAATCTGTCAATTGCTTAGAAAAGAATGTTGAGATTTCTCACTTTATCCTGCATTTATCTATTTCTGCTTGCAGTTCTACTGGTTTTTCTTCATGTATTTTGACACAACCATTTAGATGCATAAATATTTAAGATTGTTATATCCTCTTGATTGATCCTCTTATCATTTTGAAAAACTCTCCTTTATTATCCCTACTTATCTGTGCTCTGAAATCTACTTTATCTGCTATTGCCAGCTTTTTATTAATAATGATAAGATATATTTTTCTCATCAAGTAACTTTTAACCTATTTGTGTCTTTTTACTTACTTCAGATCTCTTGTAATAATCATACACCAGAGTCTTGCTTTTTATCCAATCTGACGACCTCTTCCCTTTAATAGAGAAGTTCAGACCATTCATATTTAATGTCATCATTAAGATGACTGGGTTTAAATCTACCATCATGATACTTATTTTCTATTTGTCCCATCTATTCTTTGTTTTCCCTTTCCCCTTCTCCTGTTTACTTTTGAATATTTTATATTTACAAATCACCATTTTTGTGGGCTTGCTAGCTATAATTCATTGTTTTCAGTGGTTTACTTAGTACTTATAGAATAAATGTTTAACTCAGCCTATATGTGAGTAACAATATACCACCTCACCTATAGTATAAGAGCCTTATGACCCTTTTGTTTCCCCCACACTCCAAGCCTTTGTGCTAATATTGTCATGCATTTTATTTCTATATATTTTTAAATTCTACAATAGATTGTTATTTTTTGCTTTAAACAGGCAATTACTTTTTAAATTATTTTAAATATAAGAAAAATATTTTCCCTTTACCCACATATTTACTATTACTGGTACTGTTTGTGCATTTGTGTGTGCCGGGGTTTCTCAACCTTGACACTATTGAAATTTTCTGCCAGATAATTCTTTGCTGAGGGGAATTCCTTGCGTAACTTGCAACGACCCAAACTCTCTCTAGACATTGCTGAATGCCCCCTGCAGGGGAAGAACCACTCCTGGTTGACTTGCATTGTTTCTGATCAGAAGTTTACTGTAATTCTTATACTTGTTCTTCTGTAGTTATCTTTTTCTATTTGACTACATTTAAGACTCTCTCTTTATCATTGGTTTTAGGCAATTTGATTATGATGTTCCTCTGTATCATTTTGTGTTTCTTTGGTTTGGGGTCCATTGAATTTCTTGAACATGCAGATTTATAGTTTTATCAAACTTAGAAAATTTCATCTGTTATTTCTTTAAATATTTTTTCTATGCCCTTTTCAGGGAATCCAATGACAGGCATATCAGGCTATTTACAGTTGTTCCACAGAGTTCACTGGTTCTATTTTTCTCTTCCAGATTTTTTTTTCTGATTTTCATTTTGGGTAGTTTCTATTATTCCATCTTCAAGTTCACTACTTTATTTTTTCTGCAATGTGAAATTTGCTGCTAGTCCATTCCATATTATCTTAGAGAATTTAATTTTGGTGTCTCTTTTATATTTATACTTAACAAGTTTCTATTTACACTTAACAAGCTCTATCTTTCTTCTAGATTGTTAAACATCTGAGATAACTTTAATAACTGTATTAATGTCCTTGTCTACATAGGGGGAACCTAATAGTCACCCTGAGTGGGTGAGTTAGAGCTAAAGAGTCCAGGAAGACCATAAAGTTTACAAAGGGATATACAGAAAAGAGAGAAATACACTGAGAAAGAGCAACAGAGATTTACAGAGAGTAAATTAAAAATTTAGCTGGTAAGTTAACATTTACTAGGTGTGAATAGAGGCAGGAAATACAATCCATAAGAAGAAATACTAATCAATAGAAACAGACCCAGAAATGGACAAACATATTTTATAGGATATTAAGATAATCAAGGTCTTTCTGGGTTATATTATGCCAGAGATAGAGAATGACACATCTTTGAGGTAGTTCATGACTGTGTGCCGCTACTCCTATCAAAGAAGGCACACTGGTCCTGACTACTTGCTGAGGAATTTTAGATGATAGCTAGATAGGTAGGTAGATTGCTTTTGTTTGGTCTACAGAAAATCTTCTCCTAAATCTAGATGCCAGATCTGAGGTTATTTTAGCCACAAAAGGATGTATATTTGGAACTGCAACTATAACTACAATAAACTTTGAGTAAGGTTGCAGTAACTCACAGCCATTCTCCAAGGGACATCTGGGGTTTGCACTGGCCAGATAGGCAAGTTAAACGGGAATGTGGTACGAATCAGCATACTGTGTATTTCATTTTGATGGCACACTTAGTAATTTCTTCCAGAGATATGAAATTGCTTTTAGCTTGCTATTTTGGCAGATGAGGCCAGTTATAGGAGATTATGCTTGATCCTTCCTGCTACAAATAATCCTTATTCTATGAATCAGAGAATCAGTGAAAAGAGTTTGCCAATTTCTAACTGCATAAGGATATTCTGGAACAGGGGAAATAACCACGGGCTGGTCCTGTGGGCCCTCTGGACTCACTTGAAGTAACTCAGGCCAAGATGACTTCTCTCACCTGATTCCCACAAGTGCTGCCTCTGAACTGGTGAACGAAGAGAACATTTGGGGTCTTCAGGAACGCGTGTCAGTTCAGAGCCAGTACCAAATTACCCTAAAAATATTGGGTATTTTTCCTTTCCCCATTGTACAATGACCCTGGTAAATGGTGGTAGTTCTTCTGGAAAAAGCCTGGAGAAGAGTGGACACATTCCTTCCTTAAAGGAATCCAGAAACCAGGCAACCCTCTGAATTAAAGGACTCTGGGCCTGTGAACTGGACTACGTCTGTAAATTACGTCAGACATCCAAGAATCTCGACTATGTGACTCAAATCGGGGTTTTGTCATCAGAGCTACAAGTTCTCTGTTTACATTTATATCGAACAGCCCTTTAGGCTGCCCGTCTACGCCATGCTTTGGAATCCAAACATTGCCACAGACCCCCGTAGAGCAAATCACTCATCCTGTTACATCCCTTTGGTTTATAATAATTGTGTTAGGTCACTAACACCGGACCTCTGCTGTTCCTGGATCTCGTTATTTCAGTTGAGAGCAGGGCACCCAATTCCACTGCGGGATTCCCTCTGCCATGTCCAGCCTACAGGAAGCTACACTTTTCCAAGACGCCGGTCCTCTCCTCACAATGTATTTTTTAGTGCATCATGAAGGTGCTGTCCTTTAGACATCTGGAGGTGGGTAAGGAATGACTCTGCAGTTGGCATAACTGGATCTATTACAACATTCCCATCTCCCTGAGTCACAGTGCCAGGGACGGTTTGGCATTTTGATCTCTCTTGAATGTAGGCCATTATTAAATCTACACTTCAGTTAATCAGTGTAACAGAATATTCATGCCACCCCCAGGTGCATGAGCTAATACTTTCATTACAGATCCTGAGTGAATGTGCCAAGCTTATCTTTTATTCATCCTTCTTGGTTTAACATCTTTATGGCTAATTCCATATATGCTCTTTGTATACGTGCCTCCCACTGGGTGAACAAAATCAGAAGCCTGCAGGCAAGGTCGCTCGCAGCAGAGGCCACAGCAGAGTGGAGAAGATTAGAAGAGGATCCGGGGACACAGAGAATATCCAGCACAGGGATACACCGATTTTGAACTCAGTAAGTTTGAAACACCCAGAAGACATCCAAGGGAGAAGTGTTAAGTGGTTGGATAAATGGGGGAAGTTGGAGCTAGGAATGCAAATTGAAATATAACTTGGTAAGAATGAATGTTTACAATACTTGATCTTTCCAGTCAAAAACTTGGCTTCTCCCTTTAGTCTGTGAAGTATCTGTTCATGTCTCTTGGTAAGATTTCTTCATACAGGCTCGGCACATTTCTTGTTAAGAATTTAAAGCAACTCAACAAATATTTATTGAGTGGGTACTATGAGGCAGGCTAATGTGCTAGAGAGAAAAAGCAGATGTGACTCTGACCTTGTGGGACGCACAACTGAGGGTGAAAAGAGATGAGGAAGTGGATAATTAGGGTTCAGTATGTTGATAAATAAGCAAAGTGGGACTACATAAAACGCAAGGCCTCTGCACAGCAAAGGACACCATCAACAAAACAAAAGGCATCCTACAATGTGGGAGTACACATTTACTAGTGATTTATCCAGTAAGGGGTTAACATCCAAAATATATAAAGAAATCATAAGACTCAACACCAAAACAAGCAAATAACCTGATTAAAAAATGGGCAGAGGACCTAAATAGACATTTTTCCCAAGAAGATATACAGATGGCCAACAGGCACATGAAAAAAAGCTCCACATCACTAATCCTCAGGGAAATGCAAATCAAAACAACAATGAGACATCACCTCACACCAGTCGGAACAGCCACCAACCAAAAGACAAGAAATAACAAATGCTGGCAAGGATGTGAAGAAATGGGAACCCTCCTGCACTGTTGGTGGGAATGTAAATTGGTGCAGCCACTGGGGAAAGCAGTATGGAGGTGCCTCAAAAATTAAAAATAGAAATACCATACAACCCAGAAATTCCACTTCTAGGAATTTACCTGAAGAAAACAAAATCTCTGATTGGAGAAGGTATATGCATCCCTATGCTTATTGGCACATTATTCACGATAGTCAAGATATGGAAGCAACCTAAGTGTCCATCAATAGATGAATGGATAAAGAAGATGTGGTACATATACACAATGGATTACTATTGGGTAATAAAAAAGAATGAAATGCCGTTATTTGCAACAACAAATGCTAATGGAATAAGCCAGGTGGAGAAAGACAAACACGCTATTATTTCATTTATACGTGGATTCTAAAAACAAAACAAAGCAAATCGAAAAAAACCGTAGTAGACTCACAGACATGGAGAAGTGACTGGTGATTACCACGGCAGGGCTGTTGGGGCAGGTGGGAAAACAGGTGACGGGGATAAAGAGGCACAAAATTTCAATCATAATATAAATTAGCCACAAGGGTGAAAGGACAGCATAGGGAATATAGTCAATAGTTGTATAATATCTTTCTATGTTGACAGATAGTCATTATACTAGTTGGGCTAAGGATTTAATAATGTATATAATTGTTGAGTCACCATGTTGTATACTTGAAACCAGTGTAACATTGTATACCAGCTATGCTTCAATAAAAATAAAGAAAAAGATCAAAATAAATTGATGGTGATAAAAAGTCAGAATAGTGCTTACCACTGGTGCAGGTATAGGCTAGGAAGGGACAAAAGAAAACTTTCTGGGTTATCAGAAGTTCCAGTGTATTGATCTGGGTGGTGGTAAATATGTAAGGAACCATAAAACTATACTATTAAAATTAGTGTACTTCAAAAAATAAAATTCAGTATGGCAAGCGGTATGCTTGGATGGTAATGCCCAGCTTTTCTCGAAGGCTCTCCTGCCTTCGCCCCAGTGAGATGGGGCAAGAACCCATCCCAGGGCCCTTCACCTGAAGCAGGCTGGCACCACCAGGCCTTCGAGCAAAGCCTTGGATGGCAGAGATGGCGTGTGGCTGGTGATCGTGGTGTGTGGACAGTGAGGATATTGTGATACTGATTACCACAGCTTTATGAGACTCGAGGCCTCTTTAGACAGGAAGATGCCAAGTAAACCCTACCTGCCCATCACTCCTCTCCTTTCCCGGCGAGAACAAGCCTGGGGTCAACCCTCTCCCCCATCCCACCCTCCTAAAGGCACAGAGGGAAGAGGGCCGATGCCAATTTTTATACTATAGTCATTTTAGGCCTGCTTATTAAAGCATCTAAAATGCTTTTCTGTGTATTGTAAAAAGGAAAACCTCCTTAAAGGGGGAATTACTAGAGAATGAAAACACCCTTTACTGAAACACAGAGCACTTCACTCAAGACGGGTGAGGTTGGTGGTAAAAACAACACCCTTCAGGGGGAGCCCTCTGCGTTTAACTGTTTTGTTTTTGTGTTTGGCTATTTCAGAGCCGTCAGGAAGCATCTGGAATCCAGAAAGTTAACCACTGAGTTTTCTAAAGGCTTAAATAACGAACTCTGTAGCTTGCTTTCAATAGACAGGCATTAACTCCAATAAAAATCCAAAAAGTTCAAAACAGATTTTTTTCAAAGTGGCAAAAGAAGAGATGAGATTGTGTGAAGATGAACAAACCAAAGGCAAATATTTAGAGTCAGCTGATATTTACATCCTTACCATTTCCCAACTAGTGTAAACAGCGCTTTTCCAACAGATGGAAAAATTTGCATTAAAAAATCCTCAGGACTCAGTGATGTCATCATTGGTCCACCCTCCCTCCCTGCCCTCTTCTCTCCCCTCCCTTCATTCCTTCCTGTCTTTCCTTTTTCACCCTCGAAATTTCACTTAAAAAAAGTTTTTACCTTAAATTTTTCATTTTTGAGTGCTTGTTGTATTTTGAATACTGGATTTTAATTGAATCCAATGATAGTCCTCATTTGAAAATATGTATTCATTAATTTATACTTGTACTTGATATTTTTATAATACATTTATGATTTTTAATATTTTGATGTATTTAAATGTATTACCTATCTCGTTTCACTGATCTTCGCTTTTAATAAATAATATTTCCATTGTCAATTTTGTTCCAGCATTGCCAACATCAAAGAGTGGACTTTTTGGGCTCATAGGCATTTCAACTTCACTAAATGTTGCCAATTGTCCTTCAAGACATTAGTACCTAATTACTCTCCCATTAGAATACAGAACTTTCCAGAGCTCCACATTCACAGCCAATATTTTCCATTTATAAACTATTATATCTTTGCCAATGAAATAGTATGAAATGGTCTCTGATTGTGGCTTCTTGTACTTCCCTGAGTAGTGAAGGGAAGCATCTTTTCTCATGTTTATTGGCCATTTCATTTGTCTTTTGCTTATTGTACATTTGTGTTATTATATATTAGGCATGTAATTATCCTCTCCCAATCTGTGGGTCTTTTCACTTTGTTCACGGTATACTTTGATAAATAGAAATCTTAATTTTAATATAGTGAGTGGAGTACTCTTTCCTTATGGCTTGTAGTTTCGTGATTTAAGAACTCCTTTCTTAACTTAAGGTCATTAAGTTGTTCGCTTACATTTATTTCTCCTAATGTTCTGCATTTTCATAATTGGGTCTTCAATTGGAGTGTGAAGTAGGGATCTGACTTTATTTGTTTCAATGTGCAAACATTATCATTACCGTTTAACAAATGGTCCATCACCTCCTCACAGATCTGCTATGCTACCTCCGTCACATATCAACTTTTCATACATATATGGGTCTGTTTCTGAGCTATTTTATTCCATGCGTCAGAACCAGTTCCTCACTACTTTAATTGCAGCTTTATGAGAAGACTTGAAACCTATTAAGACAGGAACACGCCCTCCACCACCACAACAAACACACACACCCCCAATCTTATTTCTTGTCTTCCAAACTGACCAGATTTGTGTGCAGAGTGACATGACCTGACTCATATTTGTTAGAAAGGGCCACCCTGGCTGTTGTGTAAAAAATAATGATTAATGACAACAGAGAGGAAAAAATTATAGAATTATGTTCTTGAATGGATGGAAGCAGGTGGCATCCAGTGGGAACAGGAGGGACCAGCTCTAGAGGGCAATGTGGAAAGGTCATCTGCAGTAACAAAGGCGGAGCCTGAGCACAGATGCTAATAGGACGTAGAATCAGGAAATTCTCTTCTGATTGCTTCAATCTTTGCGAAGTCATCAGTTAAGAGGTGTTGAGTGTTTAAGAATCAAGGACACAGTACAGAACTGTTGACTATAGGGAAGTAAACTAATATAATATCGTGTGTCAACTATACTTCAATAAAATTAAAAAAAAAAAGAATAGGGAAGTAAATGATTGCCTAGAGACATTACGAGCCCACATTAGATTTGTCAACGTGGCTGCGTGTTTGTTCTCCCCAGCCACGTACAGCTACAGGACGGGCTTAATCAGGGTTCTGGTTTTGCTAGCTGAGTAAATAAACTGAAAGATGGTAAAGGAGATGAAGGTGTACACAAGGCGTGACCCTAATAAGGGCGGACAAGCAATGTACGCTGGGCACAGGAGGGACTGAACACAAGCAGTAGGATCAATGGACTGGAGGGAATATGGGGTCAAGGGATTATTGGGGTCAGGGTAGTAGAGGAAGGGATCTGGAGAGAGATGGGAAGTAGGAGAAAGGGGGATGCGTGAAGTTCACATTATGAGAGAGCTGTCATTACTGGCAGTCACAAGGTCAAAGTCCTGAGTGGGGCTGGCTTCCTGGAGAACAACCTGTGACCTGGCCCCGGGCCCTACCTCAGAGGGCCCTGCACTTGGTTTAATGCTCTGCTGTCACTGTCTCAAAATTCCCAACGATTTTTTAACAAGGAGCCTTACATTTTCATTTTGCCTTGAGTCCCACAAATTACGTCGCCAGTCTGGGTGATCAATGTGGGAGTGAGTGGCTGATGTGGGTGGAGGACAAGATCACCGAAGAAGAGCTCAAGGAAGTAAGAACTAGGAGAGTTAGGGCATAATCTACACGTGAATTGAAATGGCCTGAGATTGGGCAGGAGCAGCAGTGAAGAGAGGGCCGGTGAGCTGGGCGCTGGACCCAGGAGCCAGGGGAGGTCGCAACAGTGAGGGGCAGGCGGTAATACAACCTACTGACATGAACCCCCAAGCTGAGGATTTGGAGGAAGAAGGGAAGCGGCCCTGAAGAGCCGAGAGAACCAAGAACACTGGCCTCCCTCCCAGCCCCGCAGCGAGAGGGCTTTCCCATGGGTGAGGGGGAGCATTGTCCTCGGGGCACAGCCAGGTCTCTGCAGGACAGGACGGTGACAAGGATGCTTAGGGCAGAGGCTGAAGACAGAGGGCCCTTTGCTGAGGAGGGACCTTGAGTTCCAGAGAACACAGTGGGAGGATTTCAGGAGTCGGGGAGAAAGGGTCACAGCAGAGGCCATGCCGAGCTCCGTAGGATTAGAAAACAGAACAGAGATGGCCTGGGAACCGAGGCTCTTGTAAAGACAGACAAACGGGGGCAATGGGCATGATGAGTTCAGCTCAGTGGACTCCTGGGGGTGGGGGGTGGGGTAGTTGCAGTTGTGGGAGAGAGGGAGAGGCAGGACGGCATGTGCTCGGGGTGAAGAGGGGCCCCTTTGTCACCACTGGTGATGGGGGCAGAAGGCCAAGGGGAAGCATGGGCTTTTTATACAACTTTAGTGTAAATTCATGCTGAAAAATCATGCTTCTTTTACGAGTTTTATAAATGGCATTTATAAAATATTAACGCTGGCATAAAAACCATTTTTATGTTTACTGGTAATACCACAGTCCTATAAAGCAGGTCCTAATATCATTGCTCTGTAATCCCATCATTTTTCTGCATAAACATTCTAAAACAAAGGCATATAGTATCACAAGTTCAGTAAATCAGTTTCTTTTAACGCGTTGTTACAATGGGGCTTGTTATTTCATTAAAAATAGTTGGTAAAGAATTAGACCATATTTGAGCAATATCTGCCTTATAACTCCAAGTATATGGCTTCTGGACTAATTAACATAGAACCTCCAAAATCAGTGGTAAAGTCTTCTGTACCTTAAAATTATAAATAGCTTTCTGACTTCCCAATTCAATCATTAGTCATTTGATTCTTTGTTCTAGGTGCAAGTAGGAGGGGATCAGTCAGATACTTTGAACCTCATGTCAATGTCTTTGATTCTCATTTTTCACCTTTTAATATTTCTGTTGAATCAGAACCTGTTTAACAGTCAATAGTTACATTTAATATAAGCACTTTTCTCCTGGAAAGCTATTATTAAATTGATACTGTATCTTACAATTGATGACATCTTAGAATTGAAGAAACAGTGATGTATGCTATTTTTTGCTTTGGAAATTGCTGAATTGGGTCTGTTATCTAAATTCTGGTTAGATTTCTTAGCCAATGGCTCTGGTTCCCATGAGGAACAGGAACACAACATATCACTTGCTTGGGCAAAATTCCCAACATTCTCTCTTCTGGTTGCGCTAACTATCCCTAACGAGGCCAGTGACATACCATTTAATGAACAGTACAGGAGTGTTCATTGGCGCTCTGTATGTTGTATCAATTTAGAGCTAAATGCAGAAGACTAGAGATAAGTAGCAAAACTATGGAAACTGTAAATTCTCTCTCTTATCCTCTTACTAAACTCAGACTTCTACCATCAGAATATTTCAAAACCTCCGTCTTTCAAATTCTACCATTTCAAAACTTCTGTCTCAAATTCCTACAGATGAGAAGGCCTGAGAATGATCCATTTCTTTTTGGGACCCAAGATTCACAAAGGCAAGGCACACAAAATATATAATAGTGGATGTTACCTGGACTTGTATGTAAGAACATTATGATTCACACAGTCATCTTTCCACAGGTTTAAAAATTTCGTCTACACATACCGAATCTTCAGAGAGAAACATGGGTGTTACAATATACAGGTAAGAACATACAGGAACGCCTGTGACAAACAGCCTGGAGAGAAGAGCCTGAGGCCCAGCCGTGTGGGGCATTCTGAAAGGGAAGCACCGTGCAGAGTCAGTCAGGTCAATATTTAACCTTGTCTCTCTCGGAAAGAACTAGGAAGGCACTGGAATTGGGTCCCATTTTTTAACAAACAAGGCCGTCATTCAAAAGTGTAAAGTACGCCCTGTTCCTTCAGCGGCCCGATGGAACAACCTGGCCTCCGTGTAGGACCTCTGCCGAATGAGAGGACAAACAATGACCAGGACAGCATGGAAAGGAAAGGTGGGGAGAGGTCTGAACATTTGGGAAGTCAAGGGGGCTCCACAGTTGTGTGAAAATATAAAGGGAAGAAGAATCAGTCAACTGCCAATCTTAGGGATTTCTTTGATTTTTCTGGTGTGCTGGAAAACCTTTTGCACATTTTGAATTTGCTTCTGTGCCTTAGGAAGTAGAGTGAAATAAACATAATTAAATCTTGAATTACTAACAGAATCCTGGAACAGTCTTTCTGAGACACATGCAAGCTTGAGCAGATTTTTACTGCACGATTTCTCAGAATCTTCAATATGCTAACGGTCACTGTGAATATCTGGAAGAGATTAGAATATAAATGACCCTCAAATACATATATTTATTTATGCTATAAAGGATATTATTGAGGTAACTGAGAAAATATGAATAAGGCCTGTTGATGAGTAAATGTACTACATCAAGATGAATTTCCTCATTTTAACCATTATAGCATGGATATGTAATGTCCTTGCTTTTGGGGAAATACTGAAGTATTTAGGTTAAAGGGGTACCATGTCA
The DNA here is from genome assembly GCF_040802235.1 of Manis javanica. Classification (NCBI taxonomy): domain Eukaryota; kingdom Metazoa; phylum Chordata; class Mammalia; order Pholidota; family Manidae; genus Manis; species Manis javanica. The sequence continues at coordinate 5,788,072 of NC_133169.1, forward strand.
ACAATTTACTCTCAACATTTAAAAAAATGGAATATATAAATACATATATATGTGTGTGTATATATACACACACACACACACATATATATATTTAGAAATAGAATGAAAAGCAAATATAATAAACTTAACATTTGGGGTGTAGGTGAAGGATACACATGGGGTAAAACATTTCTGCAACTCTTTAAGTCTGAAATGATCTCAGAATGTTTTCTAAAGAGCAACTTGTTTTAAAACTTTTTCCTTTGCTGCGCATCCTTTGGGGAATTCTAGGCAATCCCTTAATACCCCGTTTTGTCTCTTGTCTGGATGAAACAGAGAAACATCCAAGTCAGTTGTAGCTCAGACACAGGGGGCGTTTCATTGGGAAGCAGCTCTGCGCTCAGAGGCCATCGTGAATGCCGCCCTGGGTTGAAGGGATGACCCTACTTGTGACCTTCCTGCAGCCGACTTCAAAGTCAGCCTGCATCTATATCCATTGCGGAGGTTAACCACACTGCACGGGAGAACCTTCCAGTCACCACCTCTGCCTGTGGTCTGACGGGGAGCTGTATGAGAACCACAGTGATCAAGAAAACCACACGAGAGCAAAAGGAGCGAACTGTTTTTAAAGAATTGCTTTAAGGTTATATTAGAAAAGTGCACTTGGTGTAGAGCTGGTAAGCGGAAGACTATTTACAACTTACCCAAGTCATGCTGACATTCCTAGTTTCAATATAAATCCAAACTTTTGTCTCGTTTTCCTCTCATGGAGATTCTGAATTCACAAGAATGTAAATTAAGTATTTTGCGTTTCCCACCAGAAGTCCACCTCTGTTAGTCCCCTAGGAGAGCAAACCTTCCAGGGAGGCAGCCTCCCTGAACCCTCAGAGGGGTGCCCTCCACAGTGTAGCTGCAAGAACCGCCCCAGACAACCTTGCCAAGGATGGGGGCTCACTCAGTACTGCACACTGAGGTGCGGCCCCTTGACCGTTAGTCCTCTAGGGTCACAGTAGCTCCGGTCAGAGGTCAGTCTGAAAAACCAGGGTTCGTGTGCACTGCAATGCGCGTGAGCTCCTAAGCGTGACCTGCAGGCCACTTGTTTTGCTTGTCAGCTCAGAGGCAGCCCAAAAACCACTATTTTGCCAAGTGTCACATTTCACACACAATTGCAAGATGATGAGTTGATCTTCTCTCGTATTTTTGCAGACTGTGGAAGGCGCTCAAAAACAGCTCTTTCCAAACCTAAAGGAATTGGTCGCCAGATTTGAAAAACCAGATCAAGGGCTGGTGGTCCCCCTTTTAAAGCCAATAAGGAAACCCAGCCCCTACCTGAGATGGAGAAGACAGAAGATTCAGTTGGAGGGTAGGTATGGTAAACACCCTCCCACGAGGTTCGGAAAGGAACCTTAAGTCCCATTTCCACCACTGGCTCACTTTGTAGATACAGATAAACACCCTTTTCTATTATGCTGCGTTTATCTAAAAGGCTTTATGTACTAAGAGCAGTTTCTGTCTTTTGGGGAGGCAGTGTCTTTGAGCCTCTGAAGGTAGCCAACACTTAGAGCTCTCTGTGCCTACACTCTGAAAGGGTTGGCTTCCAGCGCATTCTGTGACCTTGTGCAAACCACACAGGTCTGGGAACAGATGGACAAAGAGGAAGAATTTTCAAATGAGAAAATTGCTTCAGTCCCGTGCCCAAGGCTTATCCTGCTTCATTTTTTTTTCATTTTTTTATTTTTATTTATTTATTTTTATTTTTTTGAAAAACATTATGTTTACTAGGCTCTCCCCTACCCCAAGTCCCCCCCACAAACCCCATTACAGTCACTGTCCATCAGCATAGTAAGATGTTGTAGAATCACTACTTGTCTTCTCTGTGTTGCAAAGCCCTCCTCTTTCCCCCACCCCCCACATTATAAATGCTAATCATAATGCCCCCTTTCTTCTTCCCCGCCCTTATCCTTCCCTACCCTCCCATTCTCCCCAGTCTCTTTCCTTTTGGTAACTGTTAGTCCATTCTTGGGTTCTGTGATTCTGCTGCTGTTTTGTTCCTTCAGTTTTTCTTTTGTTCTTATACTCCACAGAAGAGTGAAATCATTTGGTATTTGTCTTTCTCCGCTTGGCTTATTTCACTGAGCATAATACCCTCTAGCTCCATCTATCTTGTTGCAAATGGTAGGATTTGTTTTCTTCTTATGGCTGAATAATATTCCATAGTGTATATGTACCACATCTTCTTTATCCATTCATCTACTGATGGACACTTAGGTTGCTTCCATATCTTGGCTGTTGTAAATAGTGCTGCGATAAACATAGGGGTGCATCTGTCTTTTTCAAACTGGAGTGCTGCATCCTTAGGGTAAATTCCTAGAAGCAGAATTCCTGGGTCAAATGGTAAGTCTATTTTGAGCATTTTGAGGAACCTCCATACTGCTTTCCACAATGGTTGAACTAATTTACATTCCCACCAGCAGTGTAGGAGGGTTCCCCTTTCTCTGCAACCTCGCCAACATTTGTTGTTTGTCTTTTGGATGGCAGCCATCCTTACTGGTGTGAGGTGATATTTCATTGTGGTTTTAATTTGCATTTCTCTGATAACTAGCGATGTGGAGCATCTTTTCATGTGTCTGTTGACCATTTGAATTTCTTCTTTGGAGAACTGTCTGTTCAGCTCCTCTGCCCATTTTTTAATTGGATTATTTGCTTTTTGTTTGTTGAGGAGCGTGAGCTCTTTATATATTTTGGATGTCAAGCCTTTATCGGATCTGTCATTTATGAATATATTCTCCCATACTGTAGGGTACCTTTTTGTTCTACTGATGGTGTCCTTTGCTGTACAGAAGCTTTTCAGCTTGATATAGTCCCACTTGTTCATTTTTGCTGTTGTTTTCCTTGCCCAGGGAGATATGTTCAAGAAGAGGTCACTCATGTTTATGTCTAAAAGGTTTTTGCCTATGTCTTTTTCTAAGAGTTTTATGGTTTCATGACTTACATTCAGGTCTTTGATCCATTTTGAATTTACTTTTGTGTACGGGGTTAGACAGTGATCCAGTTTCATTCACTTACACGTAGCTGTCCAGTTCTTCCAGCACCATCTGTTGAAGAGACTGTCATTTTGCCACTGTATGTCCATGGCTCCTTTATCAAATATTAATTGACCATATATGTTTGGGTTAATGTCTGGAGTCTCTAATCTGTTCCACTGGTCTGTGTCTCTGTTCTTGTGCCAGTACCAAATTGTCTTTATTACTATGGCTTTGTAGTAGAGCTTGAAGTTGGGGAGTGAGATCCCCGCCACTTTATTCTTCTTTCTCAGGATTGCTTTGGCTATTCGGGGTCTTTAGTGTTTCCATATGAATTTTTGAACTATTTGTTCCAGTTCATTGAAGAATGTTGTTGGTAATTTGATAGGGATTGCATCAAATCTGTATATTGCTTTGGGCAGGATGGCCATTTTGATGATATTATTTCTTCCTAGCCAAGAGCATGGGATGAGTTTCCATTTGTTAGTGTCCTCTTTAACTTCTCTTAAGAGTGTCTTATAGTTTTCAGGGTATAGGTCTTTCACTTCTTTGGTTAGGTTTATTCCTAGGTATTTTATTCTTTTTGATGCAATTGTGAATGGAATTGTTTTCCTGATTTCTCTTTCTATTGGTTCATTGTTAGTGTATAGGAAAACCACAGATTTCTGTGTATTAATTTTGTATCCTGCAACTTTGCTATATTCCGATATCAGTTCTAGTAGTTTTGGAGTGGAGTCTTTAGAGTTATCCTGCTTCATTTTGCTCAATATTTGCCAAGCATTCATTTAGACAGTGCTAGGGGACAAACTATTCCAGACAGACGCCTAAAGGTACTGAGCCATAGTGGGAAATGAGATGGCCAGTAACTGACTGCAGAGAATCCATGCTGAGACCTCCCAAATCATATCATGAGCAGTTGCTCTTACCCGCCTCCCTTGAAATCTCTCTGAACATAATCTGTTATCTGTCAGTGATCACGTAATTTGACTTTAACTCAGACTTCAAGAGGTATTTATAGATTAACCCTGTTTCCTTGCACTGGGATGTATGGTTATGTTCCCAGTTAAAGGGATTTCAGGTACCAGTAGGCAGGTGGTAGTGATGGGAGATGTGCGAGCGAGGGGGAGGTGCAGAGGACAGAGTCCCTGGGTGCCTGCAATCACCCCACCCCCGTCCTACTCTGCCCTCTGCCCCAGCCAAGCCACCCGGAAGGCGGCTGCAGCAAGCACCTCACCTCCCCAGCAAGACTCAGCATAGGTCTCAATGGTTGGGATAGAAACCCTCCTCTCCCACGGTTCCCCCGTCCCTCTGGGCCAGGCAGAGGGGTCCCACACACAGTCATTCCCTCCAGTTTCAGATGAAGTCCCAGGGCCATTTTCCACCTAAACCCACCAGGAAAAAAACAAAAAAAAGAGCATTAAAGGGGCAGAGCTAGAACGCTGTGCTGCAGGCCTTAGGCGAACCCAGATGGGCTGCCGAGGGTGGCTGGCATCACGGCGGTATTTGTCTCAGCAATGACAGTGGAGGGGAGAACCTTGCAGAGATCTTTCCCCAGAGTGGGGCAACGGCTCCCTCACGCCAACGGCCCTTGCTCGGTCACCCCGGCAGAGTGAGCCCCCAGTCGTCAGCTGCCAGAGGGGACACACCCTCCCCTCGGCTCATCTTCCTCCTGCCCCTGGCCTCCTGAGAGCGAGCCACAGGTCTGCTGCCGGTGAGCAGGGGCCTCTGTGCTGGGAGCCCTCATGTCTGCCCTATAAAGAGACCCCTCTTTTGCAGGAGGGCTCCCTATGGTAGCCCCGCCCTTGAAGAAGTCACTCTGGTGTGCCATCGAGGTGGCCCCGTGCCTGGGGAGGGTCTTCCTTCTCCTGAGGGGGGTGGGCCTCTGGGACGCCAGGTGCTGAGCCTCAGGGCTGCTCTGCTTTGTCCCCAGAGAACGATAACGAGGACTATGTGAATGTCTTGCCTTGAAGATAAGCAGACAGGACCAAGCGGTTAGAGAAGAGATGATGGGTGACAGCTCTCCCCGGCCTCCCTGCCTCTCCTGCAGGTGGAGGTCTGGGAGGCCAAACTCTAGGGGACAGCTCGGACGCTGCAAGTCCGGGAAACGGAAGATGCTCTGTCCACCAGCCTTGGAGGACCCCCTCTGTAGGTGCCCACCTCCCAGGCATACCCCGCGAGCAGCTTCGAGCCCCTCTCCCTCTCTCCTCTCTCTTGGAAGAGAACAGCCTGAACCTGTTCTCCCTGACGTGCTACAGGCACCGCCACTAACTATGCCACAGTTGATACCCGCCCGGCCCAGGCACCCAGGGGGGCAGCGTCACACAGAAGAGCGGGCACGAGGCACACGTTCCAATCCGCAGCTGTGTGACTCTGCACGCACAGCCTCCTCTGCCCAGGTCTCTGTCTCTCCATCTATAAAACAAGCGGCTGGCAGGGTGGTGCACACTGCCCCCCGCCTCTCTGCTGCGTCCGGTGTGCGCGGTGGCACCGGGAGGCCTGGAGCGACGGACATGCGCACAGGGACAACCAGCGAGGCGTCAGGGGCCCCGCCTCCCAAACGGCCAGTCGGGCCTCCGCACCCACGGGGCTGGTCCTGGCCACTGGGGGGGCCCTGCCCCTGCCCCACCCATGCACGCTTCTCCCTCCAGCCTGGGCTCCTCGCCTCCTTGCTCTTGATCTTCTTGACAAACATTTCCTTGGACCCACATTGATTTTCCTAATTTCATTTCTGTCCCAGCCACTTGGCAGCACGGATGCGGTTCTGGGCCATGATATATGTGGGGGCTTTTAAGCTACGCTCCTCTGTGGGGCTCCTGTTCCCAACTAGGTTTTAAATGCCACCAGAGCAGGGCTGGGTCTCCCTTGTATCCTCCACATACAAGGAAATTCTACGCACATTCGCTTGTCCATCCTCAGGCCCCAGTGAGTCACTGCACCTCACTGGCCTCATCTTCAACATTGTTGAAAGAACTCCAGATTTCAAGACAACATGAACAGACATGGTAGTGGCCCCAAAGGGTGAGCCACTCTGTGTCTTAGGTCATAGCAATCCACAGCAGCCACCTAGAAGAGAACCCCGGCCCCCCTTCCAGCTAGCTGTCCTTGGCACAGAAAATCTATTCAGTGAATTTTTCTTGGATAAATGACTGAATAAAATTAATATATAAAATGTGGACACTCCTTCTGGATAGCAGAGATGTGTCTGAGCTTCATGCATTTCAAAATCTGCTAGAACAAGACTCTTGGATGAAGATCTCCCAGTTCTAACCCATGTAGAAGTGATTTCCTTTTTTTCTGAGCACACAAGTAGCCTTGTGTGATGCTTGATCCCCAGTGGGTGGGCATTCAGCACATTTCTCAACCGAGCCAGCCACGTTTCATAGCTGAGATGATGTCATGCTAGAAATCCCCAAAATTTTTTAGAAGACCCCAAACAGGTCATGTGAGGAAGAGCTGAAAATCTGGGAATTTTCAATAAAGAGGAAAGACCCAAGAAACTGCAGCAGCTGCCTCAAGTGTTTGGGGCGCTGCTCAGAGCAGAGGGTGGAGACTCACCGCGTTTTGTGCCAAGCAACAGAACTCACCCCCGCAGCTGGACGCTTACGGTAGGCAAGTTCAGTCAAATGCAAGAAAGAACTGCGGACCGCTGGGGCTACCTCACACCCTGACAGTCTGCCCTGCGTGGTGAAGGGGAGAAGGGCCCTTCCTGGAGAAGAAATTAGACTGGCTGCCTAACTGTTAAGGCGCCTGTCAGGTCGAGCCTTGTATATTCTGTTAGATTAACTCTTAATTAGTTTTAGCTGTTATAAATTCTGCCTTATGGTTTATTACGTTTCTAGAAGCCTAGGGCGACAGCAAAATGTTTACACTCCCATTAGATCTACTGATTTGCCTATTGACTCTACCGTAAATTGGGTTGTAAATTCTACGTGAATGGCTTTGTCAGCTGTAAATAATAATATTTTGTTCTCCATCCTTTCAATAGCTATGTGTCTTATTTATTTTCCATGTTTATTTGATTGGCGCCAGTGTACATTAAGCAGTAGTCATGAAGGGGGCATTCTTGTGTTGTTCCCAGTATTACATGGAATTCTTAGAAATTTTTGCCATTTAAGCATATATTTGTTGGAGCCTTTAAAAAAAGGCTATTTTAATTTTTATCACAGATGTTTTGAAATTAAGTGACTTATTTCTACATCTATTGAGATAGTCACATTCTTTTATCATCATTGCATTATAGAGGTAAATAACATTAGTAAAATTGCTGATCTTTAACCATCCTTGTGTTGCTCAACTCGATCATGTTATATTATTTTTAATAAACTGTTGGATTCAGTAAGTTAAGATTTTTGCATTAAATTTGCTTTAAAACTCAAAAACCATACAGAACTATAGTTTACTGAATCATGGTTATACTAATCAAATACAGTAAATTAAGCAGTCTCTCCTTTTTCAGTTTTCTGTAACAACTTTGTCAATTAAGGATTATCTATTGCCTGAATGTTTATTAGCACTCTGGTAAGTTTGAAGCTCTGATAAAGAGGGTGAGGGAGTCTTTTATGACTGTTTAAATCTCCTTAATGCCTAGTGGTTCATTCAATTATTTTGCCAATTTTGGCAGTCTTTGTTTTCTGGAGTTTATCCATTTTGTCTAAGTTTGTACCATGATTGGCATGTAATTCATAATATTCTTTTATTACTTTTAAAGATTTGTTGTGACTGTAGTCTTAACCCCTTCTTCACTCTGTATGTCATTTGCATCTTACTTTTTTATTGATCAGTTTTATCCACTTTTATCTGCAGTCCTTTCAAAGCCAGCTTTTAGTTTTGTCAATCTTTTTGCTGTTTTTAGATTGCTATTGCCTATTTAATTGCTTCTTATTCTCATTTTTTTAAGTTTATTTGGTTTATTCTCAATATTGTTTTCTAAGGACTATATTTAAAGCTATGTATTTAGCTCATAGTATATCTTTACCTATATCCCACAAATTTTAACCTGAATAGTGTCTATTGCTATTCAGGTCAGAGTAGTTTTAATCCCTGTAAAAATGTTCTCTTCAATCCAAGGATAATAGCTTGTAATTATTTTAGTTTTTGTTTTAGTACAGAATCCAAAGTCTATAGAATTAAAGTTAATAACATAGTGTGACTGGATTTCTAAAGCTTCCTTGATGACCTGGTATATCTGTGAATATTTCATTTGTCTGACAAGAATTGTTTTTTCCAATTCATTTTAAAACTCATCCTCTTTACCCACCCCACAAAGTGTTCAAAATTATACATCACGTAAAATATATTTTTATAGAATTTATTTTTCATCTATCTGACCTACTAGTATCGAAGAGAAATAAGCCACTCATTTCATCCCAATATATAGTAGAGTTTAGCTTTCTGATTACCATAGTTGGCATATGGATTTTTCCTCATAGCTCCACCATTCTTGTTTTAACTATTTTGAGGTTATATGTTTAGGTTTATATGTTTTTACAATTATTTTAACATCTTAACATGTTTACTTTATGAAGTATTTCTCTTTGTCTGATTTTTTCCTTTAATTCTATTTTGCATCATATTGAAATTGTTATCCTGTCTTTTCGTTCATCCCTTCCCACTATATAGTTTTCCACCCTTTTGCTTTCAAGTTTCTTCGTTTTTTTTGTGTTAACTCTGTCTTCTATAGACAAAATATTGCTGGATCAATTTTTTTTTTCCAATTTAAGATTCTCTCCTTTTGTTTGGTGAGTTCCATATATTTGTATTTATTATAACTTATTCTCTGGAATTTATGTCTCCCATTATTGTGAGCTGAATGTTTCTGTCCGCTCCAAACTCACGTGATGAAGCCTTGACTCCCGGTGAGGTAGTATTTGAGGCGGGTCCTCTGGGGGGTGATCAGGTTTAGATGAAGCCCTGAGGCTGGGGCCCTCGTGAGAAAAGGGAGAGACAGCAGAGCTGTCACAAGGAAGGGCCTTGTGAGGACGCCGCAAGGAGGTGGGCTCTCTGTCCCACAGCAAGCGGGCCTCCCCGAGCACTGCGTCCACGGTCCTCTTGGACTTGCCATCCTCTAGGCTGTGAGAAATAAAATCTAATAAAACGTCCGTGGTTTTAAGCCATGTAATTTGTGGTATTTTGTTATAGCAGACTGAGTAAGAAATCTTATTCTATTTTTTCCATTTACTACAGTTTGTTTCCTTCCTTTTTTCTCCTTTCCTGCTTTCCAGAGAATAGATCAAATCTAGTGCTGCTGATTTGAAGGGTCCATTTAAAAAAAACCAACAAACATTTGTTTGGTGGTTACTCGTATGTTATTAAGACCTATATTTTCTAAGAGACATTTTCTCTATAATATTTAAAATACATCAATTGCTAAAATTAAGCATCCTTTCCCTTCTGTCACCATCACCAATCCCACCTCCTATTCTGATATTGTCTAAAGTTTTCATTATTATCATCAACTCCTTTTGGGTCCTTTATCATTTAAATAACAGCAAACTTTACTGAGCCCATTACTTAGCCTTACTTCTTATATATTTGCAAACACATAGCGCTTTCCTGAGTCCATGTCTCTTACCAGAATATTTTCTCCAAGAGTATTTTCAAAAAAAATTTTTTAAATAGTAAACCATTTGCAGTCTTATATGCCTCATACCTTTTATTTTACACTCATCTAAATGATAGAACTGAATATAAAAAAATAGGTTTAGAGTTCTCTGTTTCGGCAATACAAAAATATTAAGCCGTTGGGATTCTTACTGAGCTGACTCAAGTCAGAGTCTCCTTGCAGCTGATCTTTCACTCTGGTCCATCTTTATGATCTTAAATTTCACTGTAATGTGTCTAAGTGTGAGTTTTCCCTTCTCCATCCTGTCTGAAAGTCTGTCTGCTGTTTCGTTCTTAAGATTTTGATCTTCCTGTACTTGGAGGACTCATTCTTTTTTCAAAGATGCCCCCTTTCTATCATCTCTCTCCTACTGGAATCCCTAGTTAAGAAGTCTCATCACTTTTATTTCTTCTTCCACATACTATTGGTTTTTAGGAAAATTACAGGCCTCTCCAGAATGGAGATCGTACTTATCTTATAAAGAATAAAAAAGGTTATTACTTTTGTTATGAAAAGCTGCCTCTGTAGTAGCTACCAGCAACTGCAGTGCCCAAGCTCGCCACAAGAGGTCAGACAGCCACCAAGAAAACAAATACTGATTTTCCTTGTTTTTTTTAAAAGCTCTGCTGAGGAAACACGGTAGCTATACACCCCGAAACCCGAAACATTCCTGTGAATAATATTCACCTCTCATTTGAATGCTTAATCTGCAGTGTCGATAACAGGATTAGCGTATGAGCCAGCCTTCCCTGCATTTGCAATTTGAGACATAATAGGAATATTCCTGTCCCTCCTGGAATGCTAGCAATTCATAGCACAGATTCATACCAACCCCCTTAAGAATGAATGTTTTCAGGAGGCGCTAGGGTCAGCTCTCTCTTACTGGTAGTGTGACCTTAGACATGTTGCTGAAACTCCCTAAGCCTCTGGTCAGCCCCATTTAGAATATGGAGTTAATCATTGCTGCATAGGGTTAATGTGTGGAATCAGAGACCATGCCAGCACAGGTTAACGTTGGAAAAATACAGCCTTTGTTGTTTCTTCTTCTGTAAAATGTAAGAGTTGGTGAATGGGTCTCAAAATTCCCAACTGACATGAATATTCAGTGTTCAATGAAATTGCATTCACCCCTGGAGAAGGTCCAACTCAAAAAAGATGTTTCCGGGCCTTAACATTTTCTGGAAATTTTTATCAGACTGGTGTGATGGAAGCAGAAGAGCTTCTGCTCCTCAGACCTAAACCCTAGCTTTCAGGATGAACTCTCCCTTATCAGTTATGACTCAGGCAGTCTGCTTCGTCATTATCTCAGCCTCAGTTTACCCATCTACAAAACGGCACTGAAATAACTACCTCACAAGAAACGAGGGTTAACAAGATCATGGGTGTCAATCTCTTTGAATGCAGTAAGATACTGTTTGTATCTGAACAACAGGCTTCATAGGACTTCCCCGGCATGGTTGAAAAAAAACAAATGAGATAATGAGTGTAAATTGATTAGCACAATACCTGGAATACATAGGAGCTTTAGATATGTAATAACAGAGCACCAATTAACAGCAAAGTCCCAGATGGTAAAAGTACAAATATTAAGGGTTGGAACTCACAGCAGTTGGAGAAGTGTCAGTCAGAGGTGGGCACGTGCCTGGCATTGAAGTGTGACTCTTTTTTCATTAGGCTGGACACAAACGCCTGCTTCTGGGGCTCCACGGCGAGGTGGTACCTGTACAGGGAGCAGAATTAATGGAGGCTCTGGCTGGAGATAAATGAGCTACTCACTAACCCGTTCATCATTTTCCCCTTTGGAAATGGCCTCCCTCAATTCCTCTGTGCAGTCCAGGACCAGGCACAGAGACTGGGTAGAGGCCCTGCAAGGGGCTGCAAGGGGTCTTGGGGGTCTATGCCAGCCTCAGTGAAGGCCCAGGCTCCTCTGTTCCACACGATTCATGCATGTGCGTGTGTGTACATTCATATATAGAAAATCTCCCAAATTAAATGACAAGCTCCTTGACTTTAGTTCAGCACAAAGCACATCTTTATTGAGCTCCTGCAATGTGCCAGGCTGAGGAGTCAGAGACGAGATGGTGTGGCCCCTGCCCTTGACGGCCCGAGGCACGAGGAGGCAGCCATCTTCCACACCATGTGGCAGGTGCCAGAGCAGAGATGCACAGGGTGCTTCGGGAGAGCACCAGAAGGCTGGTGGGGGGTCCAGGGAGGGGCCCTGGAGGAAGGGGACTGAGCCGCCATGTGAGGGATGAGTTAACAGCCTGGCAAACTCAGAGGAGAGAGAAAGGAGGGCAGAGGGGACCGGGCAGGGGGACAGCCTCGGAGACATGCAAGCAGTCTGAGCAGTTTGGAGCTCTGGGTACCAGGGCACAGAGAAAACTGTGGCAGATGAAGCATGACAGGCAGGCCGGGAGGCCATCCAGGATGCAGGGTGCCCTCTCTGAAGCTCCACACAGTGGGCTCCCCCGCCCGGTCACATCCTGCTCCCCCTACGTAACTGCTGGTTAATGAGCAAGGGGCTTCCTGGGGAGGCACGGGCAGGGCCACTGATCTCAGCCTCATCCCATGTGGGCTCAGCTCCCAGGTGGCCTACACAGAAGACGCAGCCCCTGGAAACGGCACAGGGTGGTCTGGTCTAAAGAGAACTCACCACATGTGCTGCAGAGGCTTTCTGACAGGCGTTGACGTGGAGAACCAGGTTTCAAATTGAGCAAGGGAAGGTGAAATGGAATTCACCAGCTACCTGGAGACTGCGAGGAATACAGTGCCGGCTGGGTCGTCCAGGCTTCTGCTGAGCTCCCTATCCGGCAGCTGGGCCTGCCCCCTGCGGGCTCAGGGTAGGCAGGGAGCCCACCCCCTGGGTGCAGGGTGGATGAAGCTCGCTCCCTCCCGAAAAGGCCACGAGCTCCTTCCCTGGCCTCGTGGTGGCCCGGGCCAACCGCACAGCCTGACGGCTGCCACATGGAGCGGTTACAAGCTGCCACGAGCTAGCCCACGAGGCCAGCTGACCACTCGGCTGGACTGGAACACGAGACCAAAGCGGCGGGCGTCACCTAGCGAGCACAGGCCAGGGGAGGCTGCGGCGGCAGACGGGGGGTGGCGAGCCAAGGAAGGAGGTCGCTGAGCAGATGGCGTGGGGCACCGCTACTGGTCACACAGCGAAAACCAAAACAAAACCAAATTGCAGTTTGTTGGAAGCTGCTTTTTGTTTGGGGCCTTTTTTTTTTTTTCACCTATTCCAAAAGGAAAATATTGGCAGTGTTCCCTGCTCTGTAACCAAGTTCCCCAGGCACCTCCCAGGAGAGAGACAGAGGCCTGGTGGGTCCCAGCCAGTCCTTAAATGTTTCCGTGAGCTTATGTGCCTCCCTGTCTGCGAGGGGTTTGTTTAGCGGGGTAAAGCCTCTCCGGGCTCCCTCGAGTGGGACTGTTTATCATGGCAGCAGCTGGAGATAAGCTGGACACAAAGAAGGTTTGTGTCTCAGGAGGGTCAGGCCCTAGATACGGAAGGTGGAGGAATTTTCTCATTAGCAGGAGCCAGTGGTGAGGACCCCGGGCTGCCATCGTGCGCCCAGTGCAAACAGCAGCAGACAGGAGGGCAGGCGGGGGCTCTGAGCTTTCACAGGACGACTGAAATTAAAGTTTCCAGGGTAGATTTCTTTGGGAGAGTTGAAGGACATTAAATGCCATCTGCACTTACCAAGCTGTCAAGGGAAGGTGGACATCCATCCAGAGGGCTGTGTGGACTTAATTACTTGTTCCCACTCACAGGGGGGCCACAGCGGGGAGTCCAGATGGGGCCCCTCAAACCCAGCAGGGGGCACTGGTGAGCATAGCCCCGGGGAACGTGAAGGCCAGAAGCCACTGCTGAGTTATCATCAGCAGATACAGGCTGGATAGGGAGGCTCTGCGTGGAGACCCAACAGGAAGTGAAAGCACAGACAGTTCTAGAACATTCCCAGAATTCACTGACCTCAAAGGGATTCTGAAGTCTGAGAGTTAATTGACCAAGAAGAAATTCTGTTTGGAGCAGCATCTGAGGTGCAGTGCAGGATAATTCCATGAATTCTGAACACCAACTGGGTCCCCCGCAGTACATGAGCGCTTTGTTCCTGATGACCTCTGATGTGTTAGCCTCCTTCAGCACCCGCTGTGGACAGATGAAGCTCAGAGGAAAAACTCCCAGTTTGAATTCACATGCCCTGGCCCACGCCGCCCCCTGCCCCCCCTCCACCCCGACACACACACCCCACCTTTGGTGCTTCCCTTGCATTTTCACATCCTGCTAACATAGCACGTTAGCATAACAGGGGGACAGGTGCGAAGGTGTCCTTACGATTGTTGGCATGCTAAGAGACAACCAGGTTACCCCTTTCCCACCAGTTACCCCTGTGCCCCAGGCAGCACTCAGCTCATGCAAGGCCTTGGATATAGTGTCTGAATAACTACGTCTTTGTACCCCAGCTACTAGCCCAACAGCTCAGCTTTTAAAAATGTGACCTATGCACATCCATTTTTACACTTTAAGATCTCCTCAAAAAATTTGTATACTATTTTTCGTGTTTGATCTTAGCCAAAAATAACCACTTTGCATAATAGGAGGAAAGGCATATTAAAAGCACATTTCACGCCTGAATGACCTCAGGGGCGGATCCTGAAGTCATCCGATGGGAGAGGCCACCCGGAGCATAGTCACTGGAGCTTGCGCCTAAGGAAGAGAGTTGCTGTTAAGTACTTTCAGCGCTTTATTCCCATGCGCGGGATGTGTTGGACTGGTTTTTGCTTTGCCTGCCTACTTCGAACAATGTGCTGAGCTACACCGCAGGGCAGGTGAGCGACCTTACAGAGGGGGTGTGGTCATCCCACACGTCCTCTGAGAAGCATAGAGTGGAATCCGGTGCAGGAAAGCCTGGAGAATTGGCCTCATGCCTGAGACACCTCTGACGTGGAGACAGGGACCCGTGTGAGCTGTAGACTCCAACCCCGGCCACGGGGGCGAAAGACAGCACCCCACAGAGAGGTCCCATCCTTCCTCTTTGGAAATGTGTATGGTTTCTGCAAACGCACTAAATGCCACTTTTCTTTCCCTGTCTCTTCTCCACTTTTCTTTTAAGGTGGTTAAAGGCACGGTCAATTCTCAGCTGTGTGAATCCTCTGGGTTCCTGGATGTGATCCCAGGAGCCTGAGGGCAGCAAGGGGATAAAGGGGCTTCGGTCCAGCACGGCGCCAGCCCACACTCGCTTGATAAGTGAGCGTCAGAGCTGCCAGTCTGGGTGAAAACACCCAAGTCAGCAGCTCTGGGCATTTTCCTGCCATTTCCAGGTGACTTGGAACCTGAAGGCAGCCCTGGTCCCTTTCTAGAGATTTCTGCACGGGTGCACACAGCTCCATCCCCTCCTTAGCGGCACAGGCTGCAGACCCCAGGCTAACTCACTGCCTAGATGATCTGGGGGTCACGCAGTTCCTGCTTCCTCCTGAGGAGGGTCTTACCCTCACCCATCACGTTGGCATCCCTGGAGCAGCCGTAGATCGGATTGGGGGACACTTACATGGCAGCCAGCGATCGGGGAACACACGCAGGGGCAGCTGAGAGGCGGTCTCCCTCTCGGCCTGGGGTGGGAGGTCTGTCAGCCGCGCCCATCTTCCTCCCACCTCTCTGCTCGGCCTCACACCTGACAGGTCAGCCT
This sequence comes from Manis javanica, assembly GCF_040802235.1. Taxonomy (NCBI): domain Eukaryota; kingdom Metazoa; phylum Chordata; class Mammalia; order Pholidota; family Manidae; genus Manis; species Manis javanica. The sequence goes on from NC_133169.1 coordinate 5,803,362, forward strand.
TGAGAAAAACCAACCACTCCCCATCAGCCCAGAGAAAAATACTCAAAACCAGCAAAAGCAAAGCACAGCATTTTATTGTGCAAGTTCCTTCTACCAGAAAATTACTAAAAATATAAATATAAAACCTCTAGAAAATACTCAGAATAGATCCATAATCTTCTTCCCCAAACTGGGGCCAAGCTTTGTTCTTTAAAAGTTGGTGGGTTACATACGCGCTTGTCGTTGTGTCACCCACACAGGCAACACAGACCCACCTTTCCCCATGCAGGGGAACAGGCCGACCTCCTGCCAGAATCTGGGATCTTCCCTTGAGATCTACCAGGGTAAAGCTCTGTACTGAACATGGGGACATGGGGGCTGGGGGTGTTAATGGGCAGAGAAAAGATTCTGTGGACACAGAAGACAGGTCTTTCGTTTTTCCTTGTCACCCTGCCCTGGCCCGGACAGGGCCACCTGACAGCCAAGCTCCCAGGAAAGCTGGGGTCACAGGGGGCACGTCATGGGACGGGAGGTGGGGGCGTGCTGCAATCACAGGAAGGCCAGGGTGTTGAGACAGACATGGGAAGCCCAGTGGGGCTTTGGCCTCCTGCGGGGTCGGGAGCCATCACTCCTGCCTGCCTGTGGGCACCACCTGGCCCTGAGCACCAGGCACTACCTGCAGCAGCTGCAAGCAGACCTCAGCCCGGGAGCCCCACCCGAGAACGGCCACACCCTTGCAGGAAGATGGCTGAGGTGGGGATCACAGGCTGGCCAGAGACGGAAGCAGGGCCCCACAGCCCCCTACTTAGTATTGGACTCCAGTCTGAGAAACTCGGGGGTCACCCTGGTGATGGTCCTGGGGCAGCCCGGTAAGATCCCTGGGCTAACCAGTCTGGGGGCCAGGACAGCAAGTGGCTGGGTCTGGAGAACAAGGTGTTGAAGCCAGCCTGGGCCTGCAACCTCTGAGCCAATGGCAATCACCCGGCCAGGCCATCCTGGTCTCTGCCAGAAAGCTGCCACGGAGGGCAGCTAAGTTTCCCATCACAGAAGCAAACCAAACTACTGGACGGGAGCTCAGATGAAACTGGGGTAGCTCCCAGCAGGCGTATTTAGGTTCTCTCTCCCTACTCCCAGCTCTTATTTTGTGCAAAATCCCAAGTCATTCTGGGAAAACTCACAGGCCCCCAAATGCTAGTCCTGAGAGCTTGTGAACAGGGTCACATATCATGCCTTTGTGATGTTCTTGGGAGTCAGGCGGGATCTACATCCAGTAACAGCCCTTCTCCCCTCGCCAGGGCCTTCAGGAGCCCAGCACACGTGTGCCCTCGCGGGAAAGGGGAGAGAGGTTCTGCTGTGAGTGCGTGTTGAAGCCCTGCTTCCTGGAGCAATGGAACACGGAGGAAGGCGAGCGGGCAGCTATGGCCAGGCCACAGGGCTGCAGAGCAAGAATGGAGGAAAGGTGGCCGCATCTGGGGCTCCCCTGTCCCCAGCTTGCATGTTTTATAGGCAGAGGTGGCAGGGAGGGGAGCAGAAACTGGCCAATGAGATGAAGTGGGAAGTGGGCTGTGGGTGGGAAGCCAGACGATGACTAGAAAAATAATGGCAGCCAGAATCACAAGACAGCAAATAGCGAGGCCTGGCAGCCTCTGGCACCCCAGCCTTCTCTGCAGAAGCAGGTCCCTGTTCAAGAAAAGGGCCATTCTCTTCATGCTGCAAAGGTCCCCGGGGTTGGGATTACCCCCTGCCCAGGTCTCCAGGCTGCAGGAAGACAGCATGACAGGGCCCCTAGTGGGAGACAGAAACACAAAAGTGGGTTAACCCAGGAGGGCGGGAACTGGTTTGGGCTGGAGCAACCGTGCCAGGCCCTCACACAGATGATCCCAACAGCAGGGCTGCAGAGGGCACCGCGGGGCAGCAGGGCAAAGGCGGGTAGGCTGGGACCAGGAACTTCAGCACAAGGGCCAAGTACCTCCCGCCTCACAAGCCCGCATGCTCTGGTTGCGCCCCACTCTCACCCCCGGGCCCCACAGCCGAATCACTTCCGGCTGTGGGCTGGCCCCTGAGGGCTGTCCTGCTCCAAGCTGCTCTTTCCCTGTCCTGTGTCACCGCCTTCTGCTCGGGGCTCTCAGGGCCGACTCCTGGGCCTTACCCCCCACCCCCCCACACACACTCTGAACACCCTCTGCCGCTCCTGCCGCGGCCTGTCTGCACAGCCAGGGAAGCCCTGCTCTCTCCCGCGCAGGCATTCAAGGGCAGCTGTTCTTTCCCCTGTGCCCTGCCCGGGGGAGGGCTCCCTGAGTAGCAAGGCTGCCTGAGGGCTCAGGCCTGCCATCTGCTTCCCCCGGCCCACACCCCAGGGCTGCGGCAGCCAGGGGCCTGTGCATCTGGCCCGGAGGAGCTGCGCCTGGGCTGGGCCTCTCACCAGGCTGAACCCATCAGCCCCCAGCCTGCTGATCCCGAGGCAGGAGGGCACTGGCTCCCCAGGGAGGACAAGGAAGGAAGGGGGAGGCGGGCAGGGAGCAGGGAGCGGGCGTGCACAGGCACAGAGAATCTCTGCAAAACGCTCCACCCTGGCTGGTAGGAAGCCAGAGCCACGGGGGAGCAGAGGTGCCCAGCCCCGAGGGCTGCAGCCAGCACCCCGAGGGAGAGCCCACTCTCTGTGGGGGCCCTGCACACAGACAAAGGGCGTGGGGAGCTGGGCTGGGGCCAGGGCACACTGTGGAGAAGAGACGCAGGGGGTGTTTGGCAGGGAAGAGAAGGGGCTCTACTCAAAGGACAGCAGGTCGGGGTGTGGGCCCTCAGTGTCAAGGCTGGAGGTCCGTGCCCGAGGGGGGCTGCTGTCCTCCAGTGGCTCAGCCAGGCCAATGGGGCTCAGGCTGAGTTTGAGGCCATTTCTCTCCATGGGCCCCGGGGAGGAGGCCCTTCGGTGCTTGGCCATCTTCAGCTCGGACTCATCATGGGGGTCCTGATGGATCAAGTCCGGGACGGACAGGGAAGTCTCCCCATTGGGCAGGGCCTGGCCCCCGTCCGCCGTCCCCACGGGGGCCTCTGGCCGGGATGCATCCGCTGGGCTGGGCCGGGCAGCAGGCAGGGAGTCCTGGGGCTGCCCGGGGGACAGCTCAGTGCCACACCCCAGACCGCTGAGGACAGGCTGCGACGAGATCAGCATGTCCTGCGTGGTCTTCAGGGCCCGAGGGGTCCGCTTCCTCGCTGCGGGAGGAGGGGGGTCCAGCCGTGGGACCGCTTCTTGTAGGGCTGACCTGTGAGGTTGATGATAATGAACACACATCAAGGGGGCAGACCGCTGCACGCCGCATCCCTGCCTCTCCTGCTCAGCCTCCCAGCGAGCGCTTGCATCCGGGCCCTCACTCTGGTTTAGGGGGTGCGGCTCCACAGCTGGAGCACAGCACCCGCTTCCGGCCTGCCACGTGCTCGCCCGGTGATCAGAGCAGGAACACTCTGTGCCGGCGAACAGGGAGCCCTGCCAGGGGTGCGACCACCTCAGGAGCCCAAGGGTTGTCAAGACCCTGGGGGCAGGAGGACTGGGGAGGCTGCTCAGCAGGGACCCTGGTTCTCACGGCTTCTCTACTGCCCGCAGCTCGGGCAGCAGCTCACAGGGTGGCTGGGTGTCAGTGCACCCAGAGCTCTGGGCAACTCCCGGGTTGGAATCCAGCCCCACCAACTGCTAACTGTGACCTGAGGCGCCTTACAGTACCTCCCTGAACGTGCACCATCTGCAGAATGAAACAATGTCCTCTACCTGGGGGGCGGCTGGGCTAAGGCTGGGCAAACAGAGCCATGCAGCGGGCGGCCGGTGGTGCCAGCACGGGAGGGCACTGCAGTCACGAGGCCGGGGCCAGCACCCACTGCGTGGCCCAACCCACAGCTCTTCTTCCCAGGACACCCTCACGTCCCTTCTCGGGGTGGCTTTCTGCTGGAGATGCCCCAGGTCTGATCAAGGGGGTGCACAGAGTCGAGGGCGTGTCGGGGGATGGGGATGTGCTCACCTCTCGTCCCCCAGGTCAGCCCCGCCGGCCAGCAGGGCCCCCGCGGTCTTGTTGACCTCCATCGTGCCCACACCGCTCAGGCTCCAGGCCTCTTTTCTGCGCAGGAAGTCGTTAACTTGGGCCCCCGCGGCTTTACCCAGGCTCCTGAGATGCTGGCTGCTGCCCACCCGGAGTCCCGGGGCTCCAGAGCTGGGGGCCGCCGGCCTGGACAGGCGGGGGAAGGGGCAGCTTGGCTGGAGCTCTGGAGTGAGGGCTGTGTTCAGATTCTCAAACATGCCATGGTCCACTAGGAACAAAGGGGAAGACAGAGACGGTGAGTAGAGGGCAGTGGGGCCTCTGGCTCTCTCACTCTGCTTGTCCTCTCCTTACCCCATGCCCACAACTCCATAAGGCTCTGGAAATATTCAAGAGTGGGAAGGCAAAGACACTCCCGAGCCTTCCAATCCAATATACCCCAGGGGAGGTGGGGCTGGAAATTCTAGGTCTGCCCCCACCCAAGGTAATCAGTGATGAACACTAACCATAAACTTTAACATAACTGATCCCTTTAAACCTGTCTCCTTGACTCCAGGCTTGACCCTTACTTTGGGGTCACCAAGCCCGCTGGAGTAAGGAAGCAATGAAATACAGCATTTTTATGCTGGGGTGCACACATGCCGAAGCCTCTGACAAAAGCATTGGGACGAGCTGGAGGAGGCGGCCTGGGGCTGTAAGTTACCCACTGGAAAGACACCGATGTAGCACGTTTTCCACGTGGAGAAATAGGCCAGCCGTGGCTCCCTTCTCCTGAGGGGGAACTAAGAACAGGTCAGTTGTATGCAGTGACATGCCAGGTAGGGGTTCAGATGGTTCACACCAACAGACACATGCTCCGTGCCAAGGAAGATGAAGCGGGAACCGAACACGTACCCGTTCCGTCTGCACAACAGCTAGCGAGGCAGGGCAGGTAGGGCTCCTGTGCACAGGTGAGGACCACTGGGCTCAGAGTGACCAACTGCTGGGCCTGCAGTCACAGAGCCACTGACCGGGGGTGGGGAGGGGACCAGAACCAGAACGCAGGTTTCCGCACCCAAAACCCATGGCTCTTCTACTGCTTTGCCTTGGACCATGGAACAGCGGCCTACATACACCTTGTAGACAGTCCCTCCCGGGGGCCTTTCTTGGGCTCAAACGATTAACTCAAAGGGCTGGGTATAGACCCACTAGGTTGTAAGCATTTGCAGGGCAGAGGCCATGTCTCATTCATCTTTGCATCTTGAACAGCTAGCCTGGGTCTGGGGTACACAGTAGGTGCTCAATAAATATCTTGAATTGCCCAACCCATTTTGCTGACGGAAAATTGCAGAGGCCAAGATTGTAGCTCCAAGCCTCGTAGCTGCAACAGCCAGAGCTCAGGGCTCTAAGCCACGCCATGCTGTCGGTACACGCTCCCGCCCGGAAAGCCAGCTCAGTGTCCAAGGTAGCCACAGCCACTCTGGGGCCTTGGAGGTGGGCTTGAGGTTCCGTCTCACCAACCACTCTAGCTACTTTTTCAACCCGGGGGAAGATGAGGCTTTCTGTGGTCACAGATGCCTCTCCTTGCTGTTACTTCTGCTAAGGGCATTTTCTCAGTGACCCTTCCTAAGAGTCACTGAGGTTAGCATGTCTTTTTGTTTTGCTGCACTTCTGCATAAGGCAGTTCTCTCTGCCCGGCGCTGCTGAGTCCTGGGCTTGGGGGAACATTACTTTCACTGTGGTTTCAGCAGAGGCACCCCTTCTGAGCCAATTATCTAGAGAAGCCATACTCTAGTAAAGATCTTGGGCAGAAGTTGTGGGAAGAATAGGAATCCCCCCTGCAGACGAACCCCCCACTTTTTACCTTTGCAACCGCTCCCAGCCCATGTGCAGGATGAGCACCACCAAGCAAGACCCCTCCCACTAGCAGGGGTTCCCGGCCCGCCTACAACATGGTCATCGGCTCCTGATTCTTCTCCCGAGAGAGGCTCGGGCTATGTTATCCACTTCGGTGTGACTTCCCTGTCACGTCCCACAGCCCTCTAATTTTTCTTTTATCATAAAATCTGCAAATTGGCAGAGAAGCCCTTGGAAACGAAGGCATTTCATTTCCCCCTCAACGAGAAAGTATTTGGGCCACCATGCAACCAGAGTGAATATTCAAGAGAGGTATCACCAGGGAAGGCAAATGCCCATCCCTTTACCCTATTTCCTGGCACAGATATTTCCATGATGGTTTCCTTATTAGTTTAAAGTGAAATTTCAGAGCAGACACACTCATTTCTAATAAAAGTTCCAAAAACACCTGTTAAAATGATTTGTGAATTGGGAACCCCTTTTATGATTATTTTAAAAACACATACTAATAAACATACAACTTTTGTATTATGTACCATTTTATATTCCCTGTACTCCTTCCTCTCTGCCCTTCAGAATGTATACACCAAGTTCTTAATTTGAAAATAGCCCTTCTTTAAACTTTTTACAATTCTCTAAGTCCTTCTGGTAAACATACCTTGTCTCTATAAGAAAGTGGTAAGCTCCTCGGGGGAGGTAGCATCTTCAGTGATTTTTATTTCTATAATGCTCTGCACAGGGCTTGCTAAACAGTGGGCATTTAATAAGTTAGTTTAATAGAATTGGCTTTTTATATGAATACTTAGAAACTGACTGCATTATGGGCTGACACTGTAGAGAAACAATTTCCGAGCCTTTGTCTATTACAAAAGCCACTCAAAATCCCCCTCTGGGAGAGGTCTGTAGGGACCCTTGAGGTCAGTCCAGGAGGAATTGTCCTTTCCAAAGTGGGACTTAACTGGGGGTTCCTTCATCTCCACATCCAAGGGATGTGCTGTGAGCCCCTCCCGCTTATGGCATTAATTAAGATCCACACACTGTCGTCTCCGCCTTCCCCGAGACTTAGAGGCTTGGTGGTTTAGAAAATAATGGCGATGGTGGAAAGAAGGATGGCTGGAGCCCGGCTGGGTGGGTGGCCCTCCCAACAGCACCCTGCAACATGCACACATCCAAGCAGAGGGGAGCATCATTCATAAGAAAGACGGTATCTTACCTGTCCGAGAAAGGAGCTCGGAAAGCAGGTGGGAAACAAACGAGAGAGAGAGACATTTTATGTAGTGACCCATCACTTTGGGAGTGTCACCTCCTGCCCGGGCCTCCAGTAACAACCTACCACGAGGATATAGTGTGAAGACAGAAGCCCTGACACCAGGAGTGTGACAAACCCTGGATGGCCAGGCTCCCATAAACTTTTCAGTAACTAAACCAACACAGGGTTGTGTTTAAAACACTCTACAAATAGCCACTTTAATGCGACTGGCCATATTTCTGCCAACATTTGGAGCCCCCTTTCCATGAAGTATACCCAAAGTTCCTAGCTGGCAGTGGGAAGATGCCAATGGGCCAAGGTAGGATGCACCTCAGTTTTCTGGATCCTGGACGCATCGCTCATTTCCCTGCTGTCTCACTTACACATGTAAATCACTAGGTTTTTAGAGCGGGAAGATTTTCTTCCACTCCAACTGTCTAAATTAACCAAAGGGGGAAACCAGGCGGCAGAGAGGTTTGCCTAATAACATACAGGGAGCTGATGGCAGAACAGGGATTAGAACCCCCACGCTGCCTCCCAGACCCAAGGCCTTTCTCTACCCCACGATGGCCAGATCAAACTGCTGACACCCTCAAAGTTACCGACACATATGACATCAATTCACATTCCAACTCATTCTACCGTCCGAAACCAGGCTAGGGGGGAAGCACATGAGGAAATCACATTCTTCACACTGTTCTGCAAATGTTTAAGTGCTGTGAATAAATACAGACACCAAGACAACTCCAGCTCTCAAATGCAGAAGCTTGCCCACATCGCTTCGCACACTTGCAAGATGAGCCCACTGCTACTCAGGGGGACAGACCTTTCCCACGGCATAAACACACCCACGATAGTGCAGATCTAACTCACTGTATGCATTTAGTTGACACCTGTGGGATTGTAGAGAATGAACATCTTCATCTTATTTTCAACGTGGCATTAACATCCTATATCCTTATTCCACATCCCTTTGTGCACTAGGCTGCTGATTTACCAAAGAGGGGCAAAGAGGCACCCTTGCCACTCAAGTTCATAGTCTCCCCAGAAAATTGCTTATAGTGAGCAAAATGGTGTTAAGCAAGCCACCATTTGCATTTTAGTCAACTGCTAAAAAAAACAGACAATACAAACCATTTAAAACAGTATCTGGCCCCTATTCTTAGGAGTCCACAGTGAAGTATTTGGCATGAAGGGGCATTATATTTGTAACTTACCTTCAAGTAGCTCAGAAAAAAAAAATGCACACACACACACAGAGATGGAGGGAGGTAACTGATAAAGGTAAAATTAACAGGGAAATCTGGATGCCAGGAATATGCATGTCCTCTGTACTAATCTTATTTTTGTAAATTTTCGTAAGTTTGAAATTTATTTCCAAAGAAAATACTGCAAACCAAAGAACAGAAAGTGAAATAACCAAAACATTCGGTGGCAGAGGTAAGGCAGACAATGGCCAAGCAAAGCATGGTGGGTATTCAGAGAGGGCAGAGGTTTCCAGGACTGGGGGTGCTGACAGCAATGACACAAAAAAGTGACTCTAAGGAACTAAGCAAGGCAGACAGATCCCATCACTGCCATGTATCTCTAATAGCCTTCATTCTTTGGGGATGTTCGCAAAGCAGGCCACTGAGGAACCGCAAGTCCAAAATAATAATCTTTAAAGATCGAGATGGATTCTATCCATCTTTGAAAGGGATGACCCAGCTGGTGAGTGGAATCATGTGACATTATGCTGTCACCTGCTCAGAATGTTTATTGTCCGGACAACCCAACCAGAGTCTTGGGAGCAGGTTATGATCTCCACACACTAGAGCAGAAATATGGAGAAGTTCTCTCTCCTTAGCATTTCTGAACCTCAAATCTCTTCCTCGGTCCTGAGCACTTTCCCTAACATTATGTCTTCACATGGCACCAGCTTGCCAGGTAAATTTGGGGGCCATGAGGTCTTCTTTTTTTTGAAGTTTCAGTTGAGTACTCTACCAGATCATGTTAGAGGAGCACGATTTAGTGAGAAAGTCAAATTATACATGGGGAGAAAATGATTTTTCAAAATTCTGCTTTCTTGGTAAGTAGTTCCTGCTGCTTACTCATTTCTGGCAAGGAAAGAATGAGGGAGACACTGGCTGTCAAGTTTTTCCTCTAGAATCCACGTGACATCTCAAGGTGTCAGTCTGTCTGTGTGGAGTATGTGCTGGTGTTAGCCGTTTTGTCCGACAAGCTGGAGAAGATCTAGACTTCTCAATCCAACAGCAGGAACCTGCTGGGTTCAGCAGAATAACTGATGGGTGCGCATGGACAGTTGGGTGCTCTGATGACTTCCCATTCCAAGTATGGCCTGTTGGCCCAAACATCAGCATTACCTGGGAGCCTGTCAGAAATGCGGGGTGTCACGCTGATCCCAGAGCCGCTGAGTCAAAATCTGCCTAACTAGATCTCCAGGTGATTCCAGTGCACAGTAAAGTTTAAGCAATAGCTCTCTCCAGGTTATTCTGAACATCCACGTGCCTATACACAGGACAATTTTATATGTCTGTTTCCCAAACTGAGAGCAGCTACTGCTCTGGGATTGAGGTAAGTCGGCTTTTTATCCAGCATTAGCAGCCATGCAGGGGGTGGCAGGCAACTAGGTGGGAGATGTTGCCATTGGAGAAACCAGCCTCTGGCCCTCGAAGGAACCATGTGACATGGCCACGCAGCCCATGAGCAGACTCCCTTCCCTGGGCTCTGCAGACAGACAGACACTGAGCTGCAGAAGGTTGGGGGCCAGGCAGAACACGAACACGAACACGAACACACATGAGCACATACGAGCATGCACACACACACACACACACACACACACACACACACACACACACACACAGTGAGCTATGGGAGGTCGAGAGGCAGGCCAGGCAGAAAGCTGTCTTCTTTCCGGTATGCAACTCTTAAACTGTCTTTTGGAGAGGCGTGCTCTCAGGTCTCCATGAAAGTGCCCTTCCTGAATTCCCCAGGATGCCAGCCAGATAGGTCCGCCTGTCTGCGTGCTCAGGAGAGGTCACTGTTTTTGCTTCGGCCTTGCAATGTCTTAAAATTTCAAGGCTGAGCCCCTAGGTATGTCTTGGGGAGTCCTGAGAAGAGGACTACCAAGCTTGCTCAGCTCACCAGAGCGTTTCTTCTCTAACCCAGACATCACAAAGACTGTGTTTCTGGTGGAGGCGTCCAGCCCAGCTCAGGCCCTGCCACGGCAGTTCCACGGCAGGGCAGTCTGGCACAGTGTGCGTGACACGGTGCTCTTACCAGGTGAGGCTCTGGCCCCAAGTGGACATGTGTGAAAAGCTGGGGAGTTCAGAGGCCGCCCCCTGCCTTCCCCAGGAGTCTCCTCTCTGGCCCTTCGGAGGCCTGGGGGGTCCCCTGCTTCTCTTGTCCTGTCTCAAGCTGGTATGAAGAGCATTTTCTGCCTGAGTGGGCTGGTGCAGGAAGATAGTGAGGCTGGAAAAACAGCCACCCCAGTGATGGAGGAAAGAGGGACTGTCGGAGGCCAGAGGTCTGGCTGTGCGCCGAGCCACCTGTCTACCCTTAGAGGAGGCAGAGGAAACGTGTCTGCAGGGAGGGCAGGCCTGACAGATGCCACAGCCTAGTCACCAAAGGGGAGTGTCTACCCACACTGCCCCTTGGGCCAGCAGGAAAAGCGAGCAGCAGGAGGGCACTGCGCCTTAGACTGCGGCCCCGCCCTGCCCTCTCCGGCTCCCAGGACCGCAGTGCAGGGGGTGGAGGCAACCTGGTGTCACACCAGCCCACCTGCCAGTCTGCTCCTCCCCACGGCCTCCAGCCCCCTGAAGCTGACATGCAGCCCTTTCCCCTGCAGACGGCGTCCTGGGAGACCCTCAGAACGGGGAGCAGCTGAGGCGGAACTGCGCCATCTACCGGCCCTGGTTCTCCCCGTACAGCTACTTCATCTGCACGGACAAAGGCAGCCACCTGGAGACCTACGGCCTCCCCGAGGGGAGACCTCGCCTTCCCGAGGACCCGGCCAGGAGCAGCCCCTCGTCTTCTTCCTCCGCAGAGAACCCCTGCCCCCGAGGGGCCACCGAGAAATCCAGGCACGGCCAGGACCCCGGGGACTCCATCACAACCCAGGACATCCTGATGGCCTCCAAGTGGTACCAGGTCCAGCAGAACGGCTACAAGTGCGCAGCCTGCTGCCGCATGTACCCCACCCTGCACTCCCTCAAGAGTCACGTCAAGTGGGGTTTCAAGGAGGGCTTCAGCTGCAGGGTGCACTACCGCAAGCTCAAGGCCTACTGGGCCAAGGGGAGGGCGCGGCCTGGGGACACGCCCTCCGGGGGCAGCAGCCAGGCCTTCAAGTAGTCCCACCTGCTGGCAGCAGCTGTCTGTTAGTTGGCAGCTCAGATAAATTGGGGATGAAGCCTATTCGTGTCTCCAGAGAGATGTCAATCAACCAAAGTTAGTTGCAGCCTTCTACCAAGTGTGAGGTCACCTGCCGTCCAGCCTCTGGTCCCACCCCACTCCCCTCTGGCTAAGAGCTGCCCAGCAACACCACCCCCTTCTCCCTGCCCCCCATCCCCTCCGCTTCTACAGACAAAACCTGAAGTTTGGGAATATCCTCTAAGATGGTGGTTCTCAAAGTGAGGCAGATGAGCCGCGTCAGCTTCCCCTGGGAATGTGTTAGAATCTCCATCAGACCTACTCACTCTGGGGGCTCAGCATCTGTGAAGGAACCGGGCCTTCAGGTGATTCTGATGCAACTCAAGTATGAGAGTCACTGCCCGGAGCCCTGGCCTTCCTGTTGGTCCCTGGGTGACACGGGGGCTCACACCCAGGGGATGTGACCAGTCCTTGCCCCACACCGCGGCGGGGGCTCACACCGGAGGGATGTGACCTGTCCCTGCCCCACACTGCGGCGGGGGCTCACACCCAGGGGATGTGACCAGTCCCTGCCCCACACCATGGCGGGGGCTCACACCGGAGGGATGTGACCTGTCCCTGCCACACCCCACAGTGGGGGCTCACACCCGGGGGGATGTGACCTGTCCCTGCCCCACACTGTGGCGGGGGCTCACACCCGGGGGATGTGACCAGTCCCTGCCCCACACCGCGGCGGGGGCTCACACCCAGGGGATGTGACCAGTCCCTGCCTGACCCCACAGTAGGGGCTCACACCCGGGGGATGTGACCAGTCCCTGCCTGACCCCACAATAGGGGCTCACACCCGGGGGATGTGACTAGTCCCTGCCCGATCCCAGGGCGGGGGCTCAGACCAGGAGAGGAGGGCTGAATGCACTTTCCTGTTGGCAGAATCTCTGCAGTCTAAAAGCTGCCTGGATGTTAGATCTTCTGAGGGTGGAATAGGGAGAACGGCCTGCTCCTGTAAGGCAGTAAAGAGGCAAACAGGGCTGGGCCCACCTGGGCCCACCCCACCTCACCCCACCTCCACCTCAATCCTTCACTCAGAAGGGGCATCTCTTGCTGAAGCAGAACAGAATCATTTTTGACCCGGGGGGGCAACTTTACATGGCTGCATTGAGTCATGTCAAATTGGGCAACAAAACCGTTTCCTATTACAAGTCGTGTGCCACCAGACAGCCCTGACCCTTACATTTCTGAGCAGGCCTCACTGCCAACTCTGACCCAGAAAACTGGGCGAGCACCAGGGATGCAGGACATGGGCTTTGCCCATCATGTGGTTTCTGAAAAAGGAAGAAGACGTGGGTGCTTGATGGCCTTATTTATCGCTCATCTGCCCAGTAACTCAGCGGGCCCTCTCACCGCAGTGGGCTTTTCCCTTCAGGGACCCTGGACCCTTCCTTGGTCTCTGCCCCCTACTGCTGGCCACCAGGCTGGGGTGGAGGAGCTCCCCATTCCCTTCCAGAGGTCAGACGGCCAGTCTTTCCAAAGCCAACCCATGGTTTAGAGCAGCTTCTGCTTATCACTGTCCTGCTAAAAGACCATCGGGGTCTTCTGTGAGAGGGGCGGGGCTCAAAGCCCTTCATGTCCCATGCCACCGAGCCACTCCCTGCCCTGCAGCCCATCCCCTGCTCCTCACCCAGCTCTTTCCACACCCCCCACCTGCCCCGAGTCCAAAAATCTACTTGACTGCAAGCTCCAGCTGGGCCAGGACAGGCAGGGTCCCGCCCTGTCACCTCTGGGGTGGGGTGGTCTCTAGGCCGCCCTGATACCCCCTCCCTGGACCTGGTTCATTCAGGAAGCAGACGAATGACTCTGGGCATATATTTAGTTCCATAAAAGCCACCTGAGTCCCGGCAGACTTCTTACCCATGTCACCAGGCACTGGAGCCCCCCTGATGGGGCTCTTGGGGGAGCCCATGGAGGGGAGCACAAAGGGTGGGGCACAGTGAAGCTGCTCACCGTGGTCCATGCGAGAACCAGGAGAGGAACTGCCTCCTCTGGTCTCAAACACTCTGTCTAGGCTTCTCCCCCAGGGTATCCGATATCATAGCACAGCACACACTAGAGAGGGGGAAGAGCCCCCCAACGGCCGGCACTGAGCCCAAGGGTCACAGCACATGCCTAGGGATGCCTAGCAGGTGCTTAGTGTTTTCTCCCTGAGGACAAGGTGCTTCCACCCTTCACATTTAATGAAGCATCATTATGACCCCAGAAACTTCTACAGAGTTCTGAGCGTCTCATAGCAGCTGGAAACACACCCAGCACAAGCATGACCACCGACTCCCGTCAACTGGAAGGCGAGCTGTGCTGTGCCCAGGGCCTCTGCCAGGCACTCTGCTGGGCGCTCGCAAAAGGCGACCTCATATGCTCTTCATTATGGCTTTATCTGGTGCATTTCATCCATTTTACAGATAAGAAAATGAGGCTCAGTTTACCCAGCCAGAAAAGGGCAGAGGGCATGTGAACTGGGTTAATCTGACCCTCCCAACTTCCCCTCAGACCTGGGCCAAAGTATCAGGCTTCACAAACCCTCTGCCTCAAAACTGCTAAAAGTTCTGGCCAAAGTAATCTGGGTTCCGCCGTGTGGGTTTTGCGAGATCCTGCAACGCCTGTTCCGCCAACACCCTCTCCTTGACCAGCATCCCGCCCTGTTAATTCCTCCTGTCGGGAACGCCCACACCCCAGTGAGCCAAGACTTCTCTGCTGTGCTGCGTTGCAGTGGCACCACGACCCTTCCAGGCAGGGGTGGGAGGAGCCTGTTTTACCTACAGGGCAACATTTCTGGAATGGGGCCCATTCACAATCCTACCAACTACGTATTTCAGACAGTCAGGGAATCAGTGAAATGTTACCATCTGGAGGATCTTAGTTATATCTGCAAATATCTGTATCTATGATGTCGGACTTTCTCCAGCACTCAAAATCACTTCTATTGCCTTGTATTCCAATAATGTTTGGAGCTTGAAAAGACGTGGAGTCTCAAAAAATGGGTCCAGACTAGGGATTCTCATCCTCAGCGCTACCACCATTTGTGCTGGCTAAGTCCCTACTGCGGGCAGCTAACCTCCCTGACCTCCACCCACTACCTGCCAATCGCATCCCTCCCCGAGTTGGGACAACCAAAAACATCTCCAGATGTTGCCAAACATCCCCTGGGGAAGCAGACTGTCCCCAGATAAGAACCACAGCATAGCCTGATCTTGCAAGACTGGTCTATATCAGCAGCCACTGACAGCACCCCCTTCGCCAACTCTCCGGGGAAATATGAAAATTCTTTCTAAACCCCTCACCCCTGAGAACTGCGTGGCCCAGAGCTGATCCCACCTGGCTGGGGACGTGGGGGGTGGAAGTGAGAAGGAAGGAGTGGGGGGACCAGAAGCAGCAAGAAGAGACAATGGAAAAGCTTTTAGAAATAAGAAAGGTTTATTTAGCAAAAAGCCACCAGACTAGTGACGACATCCATGGAGTAAGTGCACTTACATGAACAGAATCTTTGCCCAGAGAGTTGATCCAACAGAGTTAATGACACAAAATAGTTTCAGGAAGAAGTAGAGGGTCAGGAGGACACAGTCAGGCAAAGAGTCAATCAAAGGGACACAACTAAACAGAAGCAGCTGCGAGAGGGGAGGCCATGGGGCCTTGCAGAGAGCAGGGACAGGGGCAGGGGCAGGAGAGTCTTTGTCACCTCACCAGGCAGTCTGTCCTGCGCAGAGAAGCGCCCTCCTGGCTCCACACCTGTGCCGGCCTCACTGCCCAAAGTTTGCTGCCACCTGGGGCAGCTGCCACCCTGGTAGGTGCCCCTGGTGTCCCTGTGTCCTCCGTACAGGGCAGAGTACAAGGAAGAAGAAGAGGACAGCAGAGCTAGCGAAGCAAGAAGCAAGGCGGGAAAGGACAGGGTGACATCGCCGGGAAATCAGGTCTTTCCTGCCCAGTGGCTGGGGACCCTCTCAGGCCCCTAGATCTGTCCTTGGCCTCCCATCTCCACACAGCCAGCGTGTGCTGCTTTGGGTCACACTGGGGAGATGCCAGATACACGAACCAGTGCTCCGGGGGGGTGGGGGCGTGAACACCCCAAAAGGTGTGGCCCAAAGGATGGGCGGAGGCAGGGGAAACCACCACAGAGCACTCAACGGCAAGGGCCTCGACTGGGTCCCACGTCGGCAGTACAGATGACTAGGCTGCAACTCCTTAACCTTCATTTCCTCCCCCTTGCCCTCTGCAAGCTTTTTAAAGACCTTTTAGGGACTATTCCACCCGCCCTCCCCCAACTCCTCACTGCACCCCACACAAGCCTCTCCTACCACACTCCATGCACCTAATCCACTGGCCTCCGGCAGGATCCTCAGCTCCTGTTTGCAGGCAGTGGGCCTGGAGAAGCCGGCCCTTCTCTCCTCTGGACACCCAAAAGCCTAATGACCTGAGAGGAATGACTGATGCCACCCAAGGGACCCGGGTCAGGATTTTGTAAGCCAGTGAGGCTCAGCCAAAAACTGGACCCTGATACCACTCCTTCAGTTTCTCACTTTCCCGGTTCTTCCCTCCCCCGTGTATCTGGATCCACTCCCAGTGGTTAATTAGAAAATATATCACAATCAACAGAACCACCCGTCTGCAACTAAATGCACATTAGGAAAAGAACACAAATCTGTTGTTGACCCAAACACTCTATAAAGATCCCGATTTCCTTCCCTCTCACAAGTCAGACATAACGTATGCACCTTCTCTCTCTCTCTCACACACACACATCCATCCACTGACACCCTAGTGCACCAAGGCAGGCTAACATAAAGCTGCATTGATTTCCCCTCATGTGGACTTTCTTGTCTCGAAGAAACCCAAATGTATAAGGAAAGGGCTGCACTTCCATCTGCATAAATTGTAAAGCGTAGTCAGGGTTGAAGGACTCCACTTTGGAGCAACCCCATCCTTACCAGCTGGCCCTGAAATCACACTGCAGTCTGGGCCTGTAGCTTGTGGTCCAGGATGAAGACTTATTTCCCCAACACACAATGCCAGGGTATCTCAGCTCTGTCTTCAGCATCTTTAAATGTTAACAGCCGCTTCTGGCCTTACGGGAGTGAAAGGAACTTGTCCTTGTAACCGTCAGCCTACTGTGCCGGGGGACTGACTCTAGGCAGCGCCTGGATGGTAAAAGGGACTGACACGTGGCACAGTGACAGGTGAGATCGAGGCCTGCACCCACAGACGGGGCAAAGGGGACAGTGGCTGTGGCACGGACATAAGCAGTCTCAGCTCCTAGCCTGTGTTTGCTTGCTTTTTCCCTCTTGCAGTAAAAGCTGGCCACTGCCCAGGGGAGGGACAGGTTGAGAGGTAAGGCTGGGGGCTCGGGGGCTTTAGGTCTCTGAGGCTTTCATAGAGGCGAGTGTTAGAGAAGCTTCAGCTGGCCCAGCCCCTGAGGCAGGACACAAGGACGGAAGGGGGCCACTTCCCCGCCTCCGTGTGGACGGGCTGGGCTGGCGGGCAGCAGTCGGTCCTAAGGACGGGTGGCAGCAGAGGCTGTCCTCCCCGCGGGCGTTCCCCGCAAGGGCCTGCACGCCGTCCTGACTCCTAGTCTCTTCTGAAGCAGCAGCCAGCACCCGCTGCGGGGATCCGGAAGGGGTGCCCAACGCGAGGCACACATCCCATCCCACGCTCACACTGGCAAGGCTGCCCTGGCCATCCGAGGCCAAGCATCTCCGCAAGGGCCGGGAGGCGGAGGGTCTCCCAGGGCGGTCAGCATCCTGGGATGCAACCTCCAAGTCCCTGGGAAGGTACCGCCGGCCCCCCTCGGGGCCGGGACCACGGAGACGGGGAGGGCGGGGGCCTCTGGGCGGCACCCCGGGCGCGGCTCCGGAGGGCCCGGCCCTTCCCGCCGCTGTGGCCCACCGGGAACCCGACTCCCCCCGCTTCTCCCTCCGAGCAAGACCCCGATGCTCCCGGGAGCCGCCGACCCTGCGGCCGGCCCCGCGCCTGCGCCCTGGGCCCCGGGCCCTACACGGCGATCTCGTCGTCCAGGCTGTCGCCCGGCTCCTGCCGCGGCAGGACGTTCAGCAGGCGCGGCAGCTCCTCCTGCGACCACGAGTCGCGGTCCTCGCTCTCGTCCGTGTTGGACTCGTACTCCGAGGCGATGCCGGACTCCCGGAACTTGAGCAGCTCCAGGCCGCCCAGCAGCGGGGCGCCCGGGGCCGGCGGCGGGGTGTCCCCGGGCGGGAGGAAGCGGAAGCACTCCAGCCGCACCAGGCGCTCGCGCCTACCTAGGGGGCTGCCCGCCGGCGGGGCCAGGGGCGGCGAGGGCAGGTCCTCCGGCCTGGGGGTCGCGGGGTCGCAGAGCACGGGCAGCGCTCCGGAGCGGAAGGTGATCTCCAGCAAGCTGTCCTGGGAGCCCACTGCGGGGGACAAGGGCGACAGGGGGCCGCGTCAGCCCGGCCTGGTGGGGGGCCGCCACCCCGACCACCCCTCGGGGGTTCTGCTTCCGCCCGGTCCTGCCCCCCACTGTGCCAGGGACAGGCCTCCGAAGGGGTGTGGGGAGGGAAACAGCCCTAGGGGGCTGCGTTGAAAGCATGCCAGAGCTTTTAGTCCAACCGTGTAAACTGGCATGAATTGGATAGGGCAGGGGTTGTTAAACAAAAATAAATACTCAGACAGGCTTCTGTAGTGGGGAAGGGTAGGGGTTCCCCATCCATATTTTTGGGGCGCTTTACAAATGCAGTGTCCCAGCCCTGCCCAGATCTAATGATGTATAATCTCTGCGGTTTGGACATGGGAATATACATTAAAACAAATAAAACCTTATGGGATAGTTTGGGGAACTACTGGAACAACAAGGAAAGCATTTGTTTTGCACTTGGGCCTGGGTTTGAATCTCGACTCCGCACCTTGCTAGTCCTTTACCTTTGAGCTAGTCACCTAACCTCTCTGCGTCCAGTTCCTCATCTGTCAAATGTGCGTAACATCACCACTATGGGGCTCAGATCATGTACATGGAATCCTATCGGAGTATCTGGCACAAGAGATAACCAGCGGACATGCGCTGGTCCACAGCCCACGCACTGAAAACATCACACCGCACGCAGAGCAGCTCAGGAGGAAGGTGTGGGAGCGCCCCGCCCCAGCCGCCCTCACCTGGAGGCGGCTGGCCAAGAGGCAGGCATTTCGGGCGGGAGCCAGGCAACTCTGCCAGGGAGCGGCAGGGCTAACTGGCCAGTTACTCCTCTGCCTTACTCATTAAGTAGGTCTACCACTACCAGCCTCTTCCACGCTACAGTCGTGAAGTACGGAGTGCAGAAACTGTCACCCCACAGGTAGTTCAATGCCTCCCGCAGGCTCAGAGAGCATCTCATACCACAGGTGCTTACATTTCAACTGGAAAAGCCCTCTAATAAATGGGCTGCCTAGGATTTGGAGGGCCCAAGGCCCCACTGAGGAGAGTGGATGACCACGCGGCAGGACTCCCGGGACACTCAAGGTCGAGTCTGGGCACTGGACTAGAAGGCAGCCAAGACCTTCTCTGGCCCCGACATCGTGTAATCCTATGAAGTGCATGGATGGGACAAAGATGCCTTTGTTTTCTGCTAGAATACCAGGGCAGCTCAGGGGCCAATAAAACACCCCAAAGCTTTCGGGCAAGGAACATGTGTTTCCCAGAGCCTCCACATGTGTTTTCCAGAAGGCAAGATGGGGCAGGGCCCTCACTTACTAGCGTTCTGGCCCGAGAGCTTCAGCTCCAGCTCCTGCACCTGCCTGACCAGCAGGGAGATGTGCTGCAGCATGTCCTTATTCTGCAGCAAGAGCTGGTGCACGCGAGCCTGGGCCTCCAGCCGTGCCGCAGCCTCGGCAGCCAGCTGGTCCTTCAGCAAGTGAACCTGCAGAGAGGAGGAGAGGCAGAGGGGCAGAGGGAACAGGACAGAGAGGAAAGAGGGACATGAATGCAAATGAGAGTCGCTGGTGGGCAGCCAGGACCGAACACAACTTCTGGGTTCGATTCAAGATGAAGGAGCCCTGCCTGGGCAAAAGGGGCACCTGGGCTTGTGATTCGGAGAAGCCGAAGCAGCCGGGTCACTGTCTTGACTTTGTCTGTCTTGTGAGGGCTTGTGACATGTCACTCACTCAGGGCCCCACCCTGGCACTCCATTCCTGCCAGAACTCCTTTGGCTGTTCACACAACACTGCTGTGTCCAGGGACATACTTGTGTCTCATCTTGTCTTTTAAAACCCATGAATGAAAACTGACATACTGACCCACTAAACTTAGAATAGCGTCACAGAAAACCCCCATATAATCCCTCCTGCCCCCATCCTCATGCTCAAACATGGAAACAGAAGCCCTGCATATGCCCTGAATCAGTGAGGTGGACATAATAAAGCCTGCCTCTCCATGTCTGTGGGTGTCAGCTTCCTTTCCGGATCGTCCACTCCCTTTCTATTTCCCATGGCAGTAGGTCCCGGCTTCATACCTGATGGGGTCAGATGTTTGTTGACTGACTCATAAAAGGGCTCGTCCAAAACCCCAAAAGAGCTAAGGTGAACAGTTTACAGAGCCACCCTCTGTGAGGAGCGGACCCCCATCAACTCTCGCACCCTCTTCCGGCAGAGCGGCTGGCACTGGCTCAGCCAACATGCTTGGGGCCAGCGGTGTCTGTTCCTGGTGTGTAACTGGGAGCGGGGATAAAACTCAGGGGGAGGAGATGTGGGGCGATTATATCAGGATCCTGGCTGGAGGACACTGAGCCACAGGTAATAACAGCATTCACACGTGTGATTCCTTGGCTAGAGGTGGATAAAGGGGCCTTCGTTACAGTTTCAGAAGGTCTCTGAAGAGAAGGAGCTATTGAATGTGGTGGTCTGAACCACGGCAGCTTGTGGAAAAGGGTTTTCTTGGCCCCAAACGTGTGCATAAAGACACAGTCAGGTGACTGGGACGGGACAGGGAGATCGCGGAGTGGAGGAGAGTGGAGAAAGGGGATTTGGGGGAGCTAGCCGCCTCTCTGGCTCAGACAGCAAACGCTCTGGACTGCTGAAGGGCAGTTCGCTCCCAAGAGATTCACATCTTACCAGGGAGTAAAAGACCATGTCCAGCTCACTGCCTGGCCAAGCCTGACCAAGTGACCCGGCAGCCCAGTGTCTGTCCCTGCCAGCCACCAGCAATGGAGACACCTAGTCTGGGTGCAGCCGCTTCCGACCTGCCCAGACCCAAGGACCTGACCTTGCAGTCAGCTCTGAACCTAACGAAGTGGGGCTACTAAGGAAATCAGTTACCCCTTTCCATTAGAGGCCCCCGTGGCTGGGCTGTCTTTCCCCAGGGGGCAGGGGACAGGAGGGATCTAAATTTGTCCTCCGTAAGGTGCTGCTAAGGACAGAACTGATAGTTTGGTCAAGATATTGGCGTCATTTGCAGCCTCATATACACTAAGGGAAGAACTAGAGGGGGCTGAGAACAGGGGCAGTAATAATTTAGTCTGGATATCAGAACATGGATGACTATTCAGCTTTAAGCTTTTGTCTTCCTTGGAAACTGAGGCATGGAGGTATTTCACCCAAGAGTCCCCCAAATCCTGTTGGTTCTGAAGAACAGGACAATTGTTCTGGGAAGCCCCCAGAAGTGCCCCCAGAGGAAGGGCCACCCTTAACCCTTCATCTGTGACTAATATAAACTTATCGTCAGAACACCATTGAAAGGAATCTACTGAGCTGACAGAATTGTTAATTATCCTGTTTCTATTTCCTTTGGAATAAAACAGAAATGTTATAAATGTGGAACAAAATTTTCAATGCATGTAAACAGAGAAAGCAGGGAATTCCGCATGCCACTAAATGGCATCTATGGAGGGCTCCTTGCACACACACTACAGACTCAGGTACCGGCATTCCACATCTGAACATCCCAACAGAATAGGCCGTTGGAGAGCAGTGGACCAGGGGCTGGAAGTCTGAGTCTGTTCACTTTCTCCATCTCTCAGCCAGGAGGGCAGCCTAGAGATTCAGAGGGTCTATGATTCCAAATGGATGCAGGGGTGAGTTCCAGGCGCCATGTGCCAAGGGCTCCCTGATGAAAATCCCTAGACTCCCACTGTGAAGTCAGAGAACTAGAACTGGGGACCAAAAGACGAGGACCCGCCTGCAGAAACCAGGAGAAAAAAAATGGCTGGGAGCTTCTTTTGCAGGTTCCAAGACGTACCGGCGGTGGAAGACCGTCCTGCATAAAAGACCACCTGGAACCAAAGGCTTCCTTCACAGATCTGCCGGCCCAAAGTGCCCTGAGAAAATGCTCCTGAATTTGAGTGTTCCTGGTCCAGATGAAATAAGAATGTTGGCTCTGCACTGCAGGGCTGTAACATTCCAGGCGTTTTCAAACCCTGGGAATGCGAAAGCACAGGCTGCTGCCGCTGATGAGACCAGAGCTACTGGGCCCTTCTGTGTCTGTGGCCGTCCAGCGTGGCATCGGCATAAGACTCAGACCTCCCGCTCTGGCAGTTTGTGCCACGGGAACACCCAAACCAGGCCAAGTGGAAACAAGCAGCCTGGACTTCTTTTAAATTTGAGGCAAGTTAACTATTCGTGTTTTGCATACGTAGGTCTGGCCCTGAAGCACTGAAAAGGAGGCGGCGAGCGTTCTTTTCAGCCCTGGCAGGGGGCAGGCTGCTATAGCTGTGTGCTTGCTCCCTTAACTGTACAATGGGAGTGGATCCTGCCTCCTCCTCCTCCAACCAGGTGAGATATTTATTTGTATTCTGAAAATTTTTCTTAATTAAAGAATTAAATACCTTTAGCAAAGGTAGGCCATGTTAATTTCGGAAAAGGTGTGAGTTTGCTTTTCCCTTCTGGAGCTTTGCAACTACTGCAGTCACAGATGAAGTGGGTGGGAGGGCTCTCTGCCGAAGGCCAACCCTACACCCTCCAGCTCTAGAAAACGACACCCACCCTCACCCCACCCAGCAACACCAGACCACTGCCCACTCGCTCACCAGCCTACTTGCCTGGACTCCAGCTCCTCCGTGAGAGGTGGGGGCAGGGCCAGGCTGAAGTGAGGGAGCAGCAGGCACGTGGAAATGGCAGTGGAGAGAACCAGAGCAATTTGCCCCCACACACACCAGACAGACAAGCAGAGGCAGGCGGCGCTGTCTCAGCATGCATAAGGCACAGGGACTTGGGAAGGGTGCCGGGGACTGGGACAAGCCACAGGGACAGATGCTGAATCTAGGGCCTGGGGATGGGGGGCAGAGTGTTTCTAGCCTGTGCCTCTAACTACAGCACACACAATTGCAAAGCATAAGTAACCAATCACTTGGTTGTAGAACAAACCCAAGCGGCAGCAGGTAGAGGAGAAATCTTTAAATAGCAATCAATGTGCTCTCATCTCTCTCACGAGCTAGGACAGGAATTGGCAAACTGTGAAGGAATCTGGCACAATTAACCACTGCCAGTCAGCCGCAGTGCCCAGATCAGTTCTGGAGCTACAGGCCCTGCCCACGGCCATGCAGGTGCCAGCTACAGCCCAGCTTTGGTTCAAGGATTAGTTATATTCGTTCACACCCTTGAACTTCTGGTCCATCTAAAAGCAGGAAGCTAGTGCAGCTAGGTAAGCCTCATGCTAGGTCAGCAAAATGGTCACAGGGCTTGAATATTCACTATTTACACGCTGAGGTGAATTAGAACTGCTTAAGAGTTGGCTGGACACCACCTTTGGGCATGTATGGTTAAGACCAGGCAGGCCCTTTCCAGACCAGCTCTGAACCAATTTAGGGAGAGGCTGGGAGAGGTCTTGAGGTCTGAGACCAAATCAGAACACCAGGAAAGAGATCTAAGCCTCGTCCCAGTAGTAACAGTAGAACGAAATGGACCTGTGAGAGTAAATGTAGCAGGGAGGGGACATAAATAACGCAACAGGGATCCCAAGAGCGCTGCTGGCAAGAAACTGCCTTTGTCCATAGCTCCTCCCAGGAGCCACCTGGGGACTCGGATGCTCCCAGGGAAAAGGAAAATGAGTTCCCACCTGCCATGCTGAGGTCTCAGTATTATCCACTGAAATTCTGACTGCTGGTAGTTTTCACGCAGACAGACAGAAACCTTGAAGTTCGGTGGCAATCGAGTCTGACAGAACAAGTGGAAGCTGACCTAGTGCTGGACACTGAAATCAATCCTACCGAGCAGAGAAGCCAGGGACAGCAGACTTAATCTACTGGGCATGTGTCAAAGACACCAGGGAGACCTATCTGTCAATCCACCTACATATCTGATATAACTGTTTTCACCCAAAGATATGGATACTAATAAAAAACCCTTGGGTCAAATGAGACAGAGTGGAAGGGCCAGGAGTGTGCAGAGAAGCACATGAGGAAAGGACAGCTGAGGACTGAATCCACCTGGAGTGCAGAGGAGCAGAAGGGCTGAGCGGCACCACAGACCTCTGCTGCGTTCCTGGGCAGCGAAGGAGATGCCAACCTAAGGCGGCCGAGACAGCTTACGGGGTGGAAGGGGAGGCGGAGGAGAGGATGTTCAAGAAGCCTGATTGCCTCCAGGTCCTGTCCAACCTGAAGATTTTGGAAGTCCACAACCAACTCAAGCCAACTCACCAACGGGTGACGTGAGCACCCCGTGGTGGCCTTTCAATCACGTCACGGCCCAAACCGAGGCTCAACCGGGGCACCACCAATGATAATCAGCAGATCCCAAGGCAGAGGCTGAGGGTGCCCAGCCTGCATAAGTGGTTGGAGCAAGCACCGCACTCCTTCCTGCCCCCGCCCCCACATTCTGTCTTCCACAAGAGAGGCAATTATAATGGGAGCAGGGCAGTGACGTCCCACTGGACAGATGCTTGATTCTGTCCTGGAGAACCACTTTGTGATAAACCCAAGGTCACTTAGGGCCTGGTGGCTTTGCAGGCGGAAGGCTGCCTTACGCGGCCACAACACTCTTGCTGTGGAGGGCATACGTTTGCAAGTAGTGTCTTTCTAGCGACGTCAAATTCAAATGCCTCCCTGATAATCATGAATATGCACCAAGCCCATTTTTAGATAAATAATAATTACTGGCAATTGATATGCTAGAAGAGGAAAGTATTCAGGTCAGAGAATGGATTTGTATTCAGTGGGAACTTCTGGAAGGGATGTGAGTCGCACAGGGCCCCAGGCTGGGAGCTCCCGCCAGCGTTCACCAGCGGAGGAGGTGCATGGGACCACCACGCTGTCACTAACTAGAGATGAACTCTGTTAGGAGACAAACAGCAATGATTTTTTTCCCCCAAAATATAAGAAACCATTAAGGACACTTCTTCTTGTTGCTGTTTAGGGAACACTTGTAAATCCTCTTAGCAGCACACGTTTGTTCCACAGTCAGAATTTTTAAGAAACATCAAGGAGCCGTGCCCGGCAGGTTCCACTCTTTGGAAAACTGGCTCTTAGAGGCCTTGTGCCTCAGGCCCAGGTCCGCTGTGAAAACGTGTTATAAGGTTTTGTCAAGACCCAAGTTGCCCCAGACCCAGCTCTAACTGCCAGAAGCTCCCTCAAGGTGCACACTGGAAAGGACGGCTTTGTCTGGTGATCTCTCTGCCAGGAGGTCATAAGAATAAGCAGAAGAAACAGTGGGAATAATAAGTGCCCCCTGGAGAATCTGCTCCCCACCATTGTAGAGCACAGAAACCTCAGAGAGTCTGGTCAAAGGGAGTGAGAATGCCCGTGTGCGTGTGCAAAGCGCCTTTCCAGACCTTTCACTGACACTCCCAGCCCGAAGGCCCCTCCTCCTGTCTTCATCTACCCCCCCCCCAGGTGTCTCTGACTCTTAGGTCAGGATTCAGCCTTTAAATGCTTCAAGGGATGTATCTTCAGCATTACTGGTTGTCCCAGTGAAGGTGAAGCTCAGACCTGTGAGTTTCAAGGACGATGTGAAACACAAAGCCCTCCAGGGAAAGCAAGTAGGATCCCACTAAAAGCAGCGAGGCAAATCAGGTCTACAAAGTGTCAGCAACAGGAACCCTTTGGGACTCAAACAATGCTTTGCTCCCAAGAGCTACGCCAGTTCTTCCCACTGCAGTTCAAATACTACATCTAAGTTCCTGCAGGTTAAATTCCATTATGATGACTGCTAAGGCCAGGATGGCATCAAATCCTGCCTGCAATGAGAAGATCACTAATGGAGGTGTGGAAACCTGTTCGGACAGGCCGCTGGGATGCCGGGGTGGCAGTCTCTGCAAGGGTGCTGGGCGCAAATTCAGGTGTCAAGGCTCTTTTAAGACAGTCGCCACAACATCAACCTGTCCTGCGTCCGAGAGCGTCCCTTCCCACCCCAAACGCCAGGAGAATAAGGCCGGAGAGGAGGGGTAGAATTGGGCGCACCCGAGTCCTCAGCCAAGTTCACATCACTGTCCACCAACATCCAGCCAAGCCAGCCAAGCCCAGCTCAGAGCGGGGGTTCCACAGGAACCAAGACACTTCTGCCCCGTTCAACCACATCCACTGCCTCTCCCCTTCCCGCCGCCCCCACTCACCCCCAACAAGCCCCGACCCAACAGCATGAGCAAGCCCTGCGGCTCCCTAGGCGCTGAACCTGCCCTGAGCCCCCGGCTAGGGGAGGAGCGTCAAGCCCATGAGGGTGGAGCCTGCGAGGAGGGGAGGAGGCTGAGGAGAACCTGGGCCACGGCCACTTGCGTCTGCTGCGTCTGCTGCTGGAGGAGCTGCTGGAGGAGCTGCATCTGGTGGTGGGTGGACAGCGGTGTCCCCGCGCCCGTGGGCTTCGAGCAGGCTGCGGGAAGGAGCATCCTGGGCGAGGCGGCCAGCACGGGCTCCTGGGGGTGCGGCGGGGCCTGGAGAGGAGAGAGGACTGGGATGACCCCGGGCAGAGCTGCTACAGGGCCTCTCTGCAACACGCAGCGTGCACACGCGGGGGTGGGGTGGCCCACTGGGAACCGAGGGTCAGCCATACCGTGTCCTCCACAGACACGGACAGGGCCCTCGGAGGGAGGCGAAGTGACCTCCTGAGCTGGGGATCGGCTGACAACCCTACCAGGACACGTCAGTAACGAGACAGACAGCCTGCACCATCCTCTTGCCCACCACTGCCCACTGTGCCATGCTGTCGTTACCTGAAGCTCTGGATTTAGGGGGATCTATTTCCATGGGCCACGGCTACCTGCCTCCCCACCAGGAGAACAGGAAGAAGGCAGCTACCCCTTTACTCCGCTGCGCCCTAGGACTCCCTCCCCAAGGCCTGCCGTGTGTCTCCTGGGGCGGCCCCAGCCCACCCCAGCCACTTCCCACAGTGACAGCCACCAGGGGGGACAGGGGACCTTCAAACAGAATGGTCCGGACAGATCCTCTGTTAGCTGAAAGCGGTTTCTGCCCCTCGCCGTCTCCCTGGATAGTTGGATGCCTTCACCCTGGCGGCCTCTACTATGCACAGACCCCTCTGCGGGCACGCGCATTTTGTTTCTGGCAGTTCTGCTGCTCATCCGTCTTTCACGTGCAAGAGCCAGCGTCCGAGGACAGGGCTCTGCCACTCGCACAGGACAAACAGCCCCAGAGAAGGTACCAGGTGACGCTTTGGAACTGTACTGCCCTCCAGACTGGACAGGCCTCCCTTTGTGATGAACAGTGTCCACCTGAGAAAACGCCTGTGCGTGGGGAGGAAGGAGAGGCCCAGGACACAGACAACTGGCTGGAGACCACAGTGGAGGGCCATTTGTCGGAATTTTCCTTCTGGATTTTTGTTTAGTTTTCAGGTCAGAATTTGGTCTAAATTCTTAGTTTCTTAGTCTGGATTCTATCATGAACTCCCTGGGGCCTCCGTCATCTCAGCCTCGAGACACGGGGATGGAGTGGATGATACCTGAGGTGGCCTCTCAGCTTCTGACCTCCAAGGGGCCAATGCCAGCCCCATGGCTCTGTCGCACCGTGCACAGTGGGGGGTGGGAGAGGCAGACTAACTGCCCCTCAGCCAAGTCCCGGGGGGGATGGCAGGCATGCAAGGACCCGCCTTTCACAGCTATTGTGCAGGGACGGGGGCCACCAAGGGCAGGGCCTCCAGGGAGAAGAAGGGGACCAGGTCTCGATGGGGCCCCGGAGGGCGAAGCGCCACAGGGAACACTGTGGTCTCCTGCCACATGGCACGTCCCGTGCCCGCGCCTGAGCCTCCAGCCAGGCCCTGCTAAAGAGAACGAAACATGCTCTGCATGGGGCTGGGGGGCCACGGACTGGCTGGGGCCGTGACCCGGTTCACCCCAGGAGGCAGCACTGGTGCAGACCACCCGGCCCGCCGCCTACCTTGGCGTCAGTGCGGGAGCCTCCCTCCTTCCCCACAGCGTCCAGGTCGGTCACGCCTCGGCTGAATTCCAGGAGGTCGCTCCCTGGGGGCGGGGCCTCTACTGCATCGATGTCGGTCTCCTCCGCGGTGGCCGTGGAGGCCCTGTCGGCTCCAGCGAGCTGGCGGCCTGCAGGGACAAGGGCAGGTGGCACCAAGAACACCCTCCTTTCCCAGCACCTCGGTGGTCAGTGGCGTCGTGGGAAGGGAATGCCACCAGCTGCACAGCCTTTTCACCCATCTTTTCACTCAAGGAAACGGAACTTCCAATCCATTCCCACCCTAACAGTTACAAAGTCCAGAAAGATAAAACGACATTTCCTTGAACGTGGATGGGACTGCTTCCCCAGGCCGGCCTGATGTTTGCATTGACAGGGTGTGGGGGACCCCGGAAGAAGGGGGTGACAGCCACCTCGGCCTCCTCTTGGCACAGGAGTGGACTGGGCCCAGGAGAGCGCCCTGAACTGGCCGTCCACAGTAAGGGTTTCCCAGCCAGGCCCCAACGGGCTGCTAGACAAGGAGTAAGTCACCCCACTCCCTGGGCCCCAGGTCCGAGATTGAAGAATGAGGAGGTCTGAGGCCCCGCCCTACAGCGTCATCGGCCCCCCACTGCCTGGAGCCCGACCCTGACCTTGCCCCCAGGTGCAGAAACTGGGAGAGGGGCCTGTGGGAGGAAGGCAGCAGTGGTTCGGGAGACACGGGGTGACTGGTTTTTCACCCCTTTTCTGGCGTGTCTGCCTGCTCCCCACTGCACCGTCCCCAGGGAAGGCAGCGCCTGCTCAGCCTATGGACGGAAGTCCTGCTAGTCCTCATTTTCCTTCATTCCCTGTTCCTTCCTACTTCCTGGATTCCATAGACACCTGGCAACACCTTGGCATTTCCCAGGGAAAAATTTCTTTCTTTGCATTTGGGATTAGGTACATTATTACTGTTTTCAAGCAAGATTTTAAAAGGTTTGTGAGACCAAGCTTTTAGATTTTAAAAGCTTTCAGAGACCAAGCACCGAGTGTAAAATGGAGCAGGTTAACATCAGCAAGAAAAGTGGAAAGCTGATTCCCTAATCCTAAAGCCAACCCTCGGTCCTCTGAGCACCTTTCACCCCCTTGGAGAACAAATAGTTCTGACAGGTCTTCCCATGCAAACCCACGGGAGGGGTCTGGGGAAGCAAGCCTGGGACTCGGAGAGCTGGCAGCATGCCTGCTTGTCCTGGCTGCTCTGGAGCTGGGGGATGGCCTCACTGAGGGCTGTAATGGAAAGGACGGGTCTGGGCCATGGCCTGGCAGGGCAGCCCGTCTGCTCCTTTGTAAACGAGCGGCCGGGGCATAGGGGGCAGGCTGCTCTCTGCCACGTCCTGCACCCAGAAGGGACTTTCTTGGTGACTGGGAAGGTAGCAGTGAGAGAGGGCTGATGGCCAACTCGTGGCAGGTGGATGGTGCTGGGAACCGAGCACTGGTTCGCCATGCTGGGGAGGATGGAATGGGGTGAAAGGGCATGTGTTTGGGCAGCAGAGAGTCCACCACTTACCGGGAGGAGCCAGTTCCCCAGCGCGGTCCACCCATTTGTCATGCACTTAGCACGTGATGGTCGACCTGCCTGGCTATCTACCCTCCCCCACCCTTCCAGTCTTGAGGTCAGGGCTGTGCCTCATTCATCTACTTTTGTTTCCCAAGGATGTGGCATAGAGGAGGTATTCAATAAACACTGACCAAAGGTCATGACAGGGTAGCAAAACAGGGGGGTGGCTTTGGGACAAGGCTGTTCCCCTACGCCTGGCGATCCTGGTGACAGGGATAAGCAGCTACACTCACAGAAGGTTTGGAGATAACTGGGTGGGAAGCCCGGAAGAAGCAGAGAACCTCAAGGTTCCAGCTCTGCTTCAGGGGGTCACAAAATACATAAGTAAACTTGTGCAGTCATTCTGCTTGTCCTCACGGAATTCCCAAACTAGGTCCGAAGTGAGCGTACCACAAGCCATGGGATGCCTTTCTGAGAGACTTCCTGTCCCCAGTGGGCTCTCTGATGATCACATTTGAGGTCCCAAAGATTTAATACAGCTGATGGGTAGAGATGAGCAGAGTAACAGATCTGTTAGGACCAGGAGGGTAAAGCTGGGGTGGACAGAAAGAACACATTGCATGGAGGGCTGAGATGACCGTGTGTGCCCGTCAGCACATCAGGCAGCTAAGGCAGGGCTGGAGGAGGGACCCACAGCTAATGGTCATGTGCAGGTCCTCACAGACAAGGGAGGAAATCTGGCACTTGCAACTTTCCTGGCCTCAAGAAGCCTAGAGGACAAGAAGTGGTATTAAAAACCTTCTGGCAAAATCAGGAACCTTACAGGATTGAGCGTTATGGGCTCCAGTTGTGCTAGGGGGAGGTAAGCCTGTGTTTTCTCAGGAGAGATGGAGAGGGACTTTGGGGACTAATTTCAACTGTTTCCTGACACACTGAGCAGTAACCAGAAGCCATGAGACATGTGCTGGCCTCTTTCATCTATTCAGTAAGTATTTATTACATAGCTTGTACAGGACAGGAATCTACTGGGCATCAGCAGCACCTTGCTTTCAATGCTTCTGCAGTTAACAAGGTGGCGCTTCAGTGACCTCGACTGGCTGTTTCAGGAAGGGCTGGCAGACAGCAGACCCCAGACCGCTGGAGGAGGAAGGGCAACGATTAGATGAGGAAAGTAGTAGGTGAGCGAGTATCAGTATGTCTTGTAAGAAGCTTGACTATGACGGAAGGAATGAGATGAGGCTAGGGGAAGATGCAGGTTTCATTTTGTTTTTTTCTGAAGATGGGGGAGACTTTGCCGTATCTATATGCCGCGGGGGAACAAGTCAGCCCAGGAGAAGGCTCAGGAGGCGCCTGATGGCGGGGGATTCAGGAACAAGTGAGATGAGGGTGGAAGGCGGAGGCGGGTGCAAGCGTTCACACAGCACAGGAGAAAGACACTGTCCCCAGAGACGGAAGCTGGGCCAGCCAGGGGCGCTGCTGAGTGGGGAGGGAGTCCGGCTGAGCCCGGGGAGCACAGGTGACCGCAGCCAGGCCACCCGGGGGATGCGGGTTTCCCCAGTGCTGCCCCGCGTTACAGGGCTGGAATGGGCAGGTACTGCTGGAATAACGCAGAACTTACTACATGTCAATTACACTTCAATAAAACGGTTTTTAAAAAAGAACAAGGAATTATCAGCTCACTCTCAAAGTGCTTGAAACGGCCATTTTGTCTCAAAATTGCAGTGGTAACGGTTTAAACATAAAAAGCACTGACAACATTCCAGGGCCCGGGTTTAAGGATTTTACATGCATCAAGTAACTTATCCTCACGACCATACCAAGAGGTAGGCCCTATTATGATCCCCATTTGATGGCTAAAGAAACCGAGGCACACAGCCAGTAAGGCTGGAGCCGGGGCTCCAAGTTACCAGTGTGGCTCCAGGCTCAGGGCTTTTCACCACGGCGCCCCCTGCCACCCGGCAGGCTCCCTGCTGCCACCCACAGTCCCACCTGTCCTACACCCAGCCCGCTTGGTCTCTTCAGGGCATTTGCTCTCCAACGTGACCTCGTTGGCATGCCGTCTGTTTGCGCCCCACCCCGGCTCGGATGGTGAGCGCCTCACCAGCACGGTCTTGTGCAGTTTCCCAGATGCAGAATTGAGCCTGGCACTCCAGAGGCACGTGATAAACACCCGCTGAATGAAGGAAGGAGCTGGAACTAAGGAGAAACACAGGATCGGGCAGGGGTCACGCAGTGAGACAGCGGAGCAGGTCTGGGGAAGAGCAGAAGCGACAGAACGTCCGCGAGTGCTTGCTACTAGGTGAGCAGGGCGCCCAGGGCCAGCAGATGCAACAGGTGAACAGTAAACATCCCCGAATCCATCGCTCACTGTGCAGATGCTGGGAGTTTCAGCTTTAAGAAGCTCTCTTCTTCCAAAGGTTTCCAAGCCCTTCCCCATGCTGGACTGCCCGCCGCCATGGGAGGAGGGATGCCTCCAATGGAACAGGACGGTTCCCAGGAAACCCTCTCCAGGACTCAGAGAAACTGTGCAGGGCCAAGCAAGGCACATGCAGTAGCTGCACTGGCCCGCCAGGCTGAGCCCCAGGGCCTGAGGGCAGCTGCTGCCTGAAGATACAAAAGATAAATGTCCCCCAGGACAGGGAAGGGACTGAGGGAATGAGGGAGGGAAGGAAGGCAGGCACTGAGAGGGAGAGAGGCCCCCCCACCACACCGGAAGGTGAACAGCACAGCCTCCGCGCTGCCCAATTCCTCCAGGGCAAACAAGTTCCCTCCACACAATAAAGGGGCTACAGTCACACCACGTGGGCCGCACCACTGGGAAGACAAACATGGCACTAAATGAACAGCTCCCAACATGGAAGCTTGGGACGTGGTCATTCTTGTTAAAACAAAAAACTGCCAACCGACAGTCCTACTCTGAGGCTTCAAGGTGCTCCCCCAAATCTTAATGGAGCCGATAGATGCTTCTGGTGGATGCATTTAGAGAAAAAAGAAACATGTTCCTAGCAGTTTATAGACAGTAAGGAAACAAGTGGAACAGTAAAGAGCGACCATGGGGCTGGGCAGTGAGCGCCATCCTTGGTAAGAAAAGGTTTCCCATCCTGCATCTGTAATCTCGGGGCATCCAATACTCCAAGTAGGTGTAACTTTGTGGCTGCGGCCCTAGCTGCAGCCAGAGGGCACCTGATCCATCATTTAATGTGGACCTGTCCTAAAATCATGGGACTCCAAACATCCTGTCTTCCCTCCTCACTGCACAGAGGGGGGCATGTATATTAGACTTAGAACTGGAAAACCAGCTCATAACTAACACATATTTAGAGAGGATAGTATGCTAGGCATAACGCTGACTTACATGCATTATCTCACACCTGACAGATAAGAAAAGACAAATCTGAGATAATGAAATTTGCTGAAGGTCACCCTGCCGGGAAGTTCAGGTGCCAGAACCCGAGCTCCCAGGTGCTTCTCAAATCGGCGGCTCCAGCATGCTTCCTGCCACACCACGTGGCCTCTTCACTTCTGCAATGGTCAGTTTTGTGTGTCAACTTGGCTAGGCCAGGGTGCCCAGATATCTGACCAAACATAATTCTAGATGTTGCTGTGAAGGTATTTTTCAGATGAGGCAAACACCGACATCAGCCGACTTTGAGTAAAGCACATTCCCCTCCGTAATGTAGGTGGGCCTCGTCCGACCAACTGGAAAGCCTTAGTAGAACACAGAGCGACCTCCTGGAAGGACAGGAACTCTGCCAGCCAGCCAGCCGCCTTTAGACTTGAACCGCAACTCTCCCCCGGGGTTCCACCGGCCAGCCTACCCTGCAGGCTCCGGACTCGCCACACCTCCGCAATCACAGGAGCCAATTCCTTACCCTCAGCACATGCGTGTCCATCTCCCTCACTAACACGCTTCCATCATGCCACAGGCCACAGTCTCATTTGCACGAAGAGGGAAGGGCCCCTGCCACTTCCCTAACTCAGCAGGGATGCCAGTGTGATGGGCACAGTGCACACCTACCCGACCCTGACCTCCTTAAAGGGACACTGAGGGCTCTGACACCTCAAATTTTGAGGGAACTGTACCGGACCCAACAAGTTTTCCTAAAATGGACCCAGATGTTTCTACATGTAGAAATAAATTTCATTCTTCTTAGGGAGGGTGGTACACAGAAGATGCCAAGCAGCTGAGGTCTCATATTTAGCATGATGATTTGAGAAAATTATCAACAAAGAGGTGTTACCAGGAGAGGTGCAGAGCTAGTGGGCCCATCATTTCAACGCTGACCATGTGCTACAACGGGAGGGGCGTTAACCACGCTGGTCTCTGTGCAGCCACCGCCACCACCATCAGGGTGCTCAGCCCGCCAGTCTCACCCTCCGGGCCAGATCACTGCAATTCTACCTGCTCTCCCCATACCGAAGGTCATCCTTCCTCATCAAGGGGACTGCTTAAAAGTCACTCCCTGCTGAAATCCCTACTCAACATACATTTGGCATAGAATAAGCATTGAATAAATGCTGTTGGCAATGGCTAAAATGACATGCATCCTTGGCCACGCTCACTGACCATGTCTATCATTTCACTTTACAAGTATAATAAGTCTACATGGAGCAGTCCTGCCCACCCACCCCCCCCCAGGGCTTGCACTCCACTGAAGGCAGAAGCCACCCCGCATCTGTAGCCAGGGAGTGAAATGATCAAGGTAACAGTATCAGCCAGGAATGAAGAGAACACAGGAACCGAAAAAAGTCTTTACATTTTTGGTAAGGAGAAGGGGAGCTGAAATGCAGGCTTCTCCAAAGACAGGGCACTGAAGGCCAAGTGGAGTGTCTGCCTGGAGGTGAGGCTGAGACTACTGGCAGGAGGTTTCAGGACACTCAGGGATGGGAAGGAGCCAGGGCGGGCAGAGATCAGACAGAGAACAGGACAGAAGTGACCTGTAGTGACCCCGGAAGAGAACCTCCACAGTACCACAGGAAATCATATCTCCTTGTGGGGCTGGAGGTGGCGGGAGAGAGTAGCTCCCTCCGCAGGAGGGGAATAAGACCGACCCCTCAGAGGGGTCTGAACGAACTGCTCTCCAGCTAGTCCTCTTCTCCAGAGGCCAAACCGCACCCTCCCCACCTCCTTGGCAGGCAGCTGGGCAGCAGGTTTCTGTTAGGTGCTTGGGGACTGGCTCAAGGCCCTCAGACAGGAGTCTAGAGAACAGCAATGTGCAAACTCCACCTCTGGGCACCCGTCCTGGGTCCAGCCCCTTCTCTCCAGGCATTAGCGGCTGCCCCA
The DNA here is from genome assembly GCF_040802235.1 of Manis javanica. Taxonomy (NCBI): domain Eukaryota; kingdom Metazoa; phylum Chordata; class Mammalia; order Pholidota; family Manidae; genus Manis; species Manis javanica. Next base: position 5,837,947 of record NC_133169.1, read on the forward strand.
GAGACTGTGCGCTTTACTAGCTGGTCAGAATTTCCTTTTGCATATGTGCATCCTGGCTGCCAGGGCTGTGAAAGCTTGGAGCCTCTGCTACCAGGGCACCGCCAAAGAAGAGCTGGTAACGTAAAGGCATCAGTCTTCTCCAGCGAGCAGCTCTAGGGCAACACCTCCAGGTGAAGTTGCTCGGCCTCTGTTCTCTGAGCAGCACGCCAGCTGTAGGGCTGTGCAGCACAATCTCTTTCCTTCGCTGGCCGCCTGGCTCCTGTTCCCAGAGGGACCCACAGATTTTCCTCTGAGCACGGCTTTCTCTGTATTCCTTAAGTTTGGAATTCTATACGCTCTCCAAAGGGCCCCCTTTGCTGTTAGAAATTTGTATTGTTACATTAAATTTACAAATTGAACATAAGGAAAACCAACATTTTTATGACATTGTGGTTTCCTAACCAAGACCCTCCCGTTTGTTCGTGATTTTCTTCATACAAAGCATATACATTTTTGTTATTTTTTCACAGGTATTTTATCTTTTTAAATTGGTACTTTAATGGATTGTTTCTTCCACTAACTTCTGAGTACTTGTGGGAATAAAAAACCCTTAGTCATCTGTATGTGATACTGGACCTCACATTTTTAAGTATTATTTCTAACAGCTTTCAGCTTATTTTCTTGGGTTTTTGCATATAAAAATTAACATAACATAAACAATATTAGCCTTGTACCTTCTCTTTTCTAATGCTCAGACTTTGTTTTTTACACATTTAGTTAGATGATCAAGGTGGTAAAAGGAATCTTTGTCTTATTTCTGCCTTTTAATAACTTGAAAATTAGAGATATTGGGAAGATGTCCATACTGAGGGTTTATAGAACTACCGAATTTAGAAATAGGAAAAAAAAAGTAAGTGTTCAGGTAACTGTAAATTTATCTTCTTTCTAATTTGTTGTATGATGGTACATTTCTACTAAAATTTTCTTTGGGTTCAGACTCAGGAGCATGAGCAATACCTTTAAAACATGTTTCCTGATATCCAGTCAGTTTCCATTTGATAGTTTAAACCTGTTTAATTATCTGAAAATAACACACGTTCCCTAAAGAAAATTTGGGATCTCAAGAAAAGTAGAAAAAATAAAACGCAAGTGACTCGGTGTCTGGGGGCTTGGAGGAGTGACCCTCGCCCCAAGCTGTGTGTCCTCCTGCCTGTCAGTCCGCACCCGCAGTGGTGGGCGGCCTACCTGGGTCCCCTGAGCTACTGCTGCCCCTCTCGCTGTCCCCGTCCTCCTGGCCATCTGCATTCTGCTGGGTGTGCTGCAGGCTCAGCTTGTGGCAGACCTCGAAGGCCTGCCCCACGGTCCGGACGATGCGCATAGCTTGGCTCTGGGAAGGAGAGAGAGAGAGAGAGCAGGTGAAGGCCACGGAGACCCTGCCCAAGGACGCACGGAGAGGCTGGGGTGGGAGAGGATGTGCAAGGGGCACGCCGGCAGGAGCCCGCAGAGCCCGCAAATGAGAGAGGGGGAAATCTAAGGTCGTTCCAACGTGCTCACACTCACAAAGATGAGTGGAAGACACCTCCCTTCCTGAGATACTCCAAAAACAGCCAACTGACGGACAGCAAATACCCCAGTTCTGGGCTTAGCCCAGTTCCTCCTCCCAGGTTTAACACAAGTGGCCAGTATGCTTCAGAATCCTTTGCCCACCATGAGCAAATGTTCAATGGGTTCATCACATGAAGCAACACAGCCATCTTTCTGTTTTCCTGCTGGCAACAGTGGGCTTCTCCCTGGAGCTCCGGCAGACCAAGGGCTGTGGGGATGGGGGCTGAGAAGCATGGTCCAAATGGCAGAACCAGCTGACAGCCCCAGAGCCCAGCCCCCTGGATGCCACGGGCAGCGAACCAGAGCTGAGGTGAGCCTTCCCGGTCTGCTCTGAAGACGTCACTCATTCGGATCTAGTCTTTGACCTTTTCCTACTACTTAACCTCTTCCTGTAACAGCCCAGGGACTGAGCCTGGCCCTGGCTCTCAGGACCCGCTGCTCAGCGAGGGGAGGCGGACGCAGGGCAAGGAAGCCTGCCGCTGAGCGTCTGGCCCACGCAGGTGTAGGAAGGACCTCACGCAAGGTTTCCGGGGCATGGCCTCCACAGTGGACAACTGACCGCAGCCTGGTCATCAGCCAGCGTTTCTTTTTTTCCAAGGACGAAGAATGAATCCAATGGCAGCTCTGAGATAGGAGTTCAGGCTGGACGCTCAGCTCACCGCTCCACTGACCCCCGTGGTCCCCGCACATGCCACCACCGCACACCACACTTTATTTAACTATGGCTGTCACCCCACTCGTGACTCTCATCACATTTTGGAGGATCTGGCTTCAGGTCAGCTGTGACCACCTAGTGACCCCACACGATCTCAGAGGCGACTGCTCGATCTGCACCGAAGGTGAGGAGCAGCAGGCGCCAGTCTTACACAAGAAGGCCCCACCTTTCCCATTCCCAAAATACACGAAGACGTGTGATCGAGAGGGCGCAGTCCCTACCCAAGTGGGGCCATGCACAGCCCGGGTTTTGCCATCTCCCCTGGCCGTCAGGCTGTGCTCTGGTCAGAGGGCTGAACCAGAAGCTCAACTCTCTGAAGAAAAAGGAGACTCGATTCTTCCCCTGGGCCTCCTGGGATCTTCCGTTGCTGATTCCCTTTGTGAGGTTGAGAGCAGACTGCCTATCGTTCAGCCTTTACGGCAAAGCTCATGACCAGTTCACAAACCGCAAACAAGCCCCGAAAGTCAGAGAAGGGAGAGGGGAGTGGCTGTGTGTGATGGACACGCAAGTGACTCGGTGTCTGGGGGCTTGGAGGCAGAGTGTCGGTAGGCAGAGCTCAGCACTTCTGCGGTTTGTTGCACTCATTTATCCTTTCCTCCTCTTTAGGGTGAAGGCACTCTACTTTCAGTCACAGTAAAGGACACAGTCCTTGGTTTACGAAGGGCCCTCTGCACCTGAGTATGCAACCAAGCTACCCTACTTGTTCTTCAGCAGGACTACATACACATCAAAGACCTGCCCTTCCCACGCACCCCTCCAGGAGCTAAAAGGGGCGTGGTGGCTCCCAATTTTACCCCAAAGTGTTTATGTGAGTTTAGATGCCCCTTGACCTCTAAGCTCTCCTTCCTTCACCAGGGAAAAGTCTACTTTTAGAAAATTCTACGGAAGGCCCTTGTGAGGGGGGAAGTTCCTTGAAGGTGGCTCGCAGGGTCCACCTGCACCTGGCAGGGGCTGTTCCCCCCCACCACTGGCGCCATGTGCCTTCTGCATAGCCTGGCCGCCTGCTAGGCCTCCTCACTCAGAGACGTGGCCAAGAAAACTGGTTCTGCCTGACCCCTTGGAATGCAGGAATCACGTGCCAGGACTTAATTGTTAATAAGCCATGTCTAAACCGAAGGAGGAGAACTGTGAGGAAAAGCTTTAAAAAAGAGCCCCTTCCCTTGGTCCCCGTTGCGTCTCATGACCATAAACGGGCCTTTGGAAATCACGGGAGTGTTAAAGATGTGCCCGCAGGTACACAGCAGAGCAAGCACACAAGTAGTGCTAGGCTGGGACGGCAGTTTCTTCCAGCTCCGTGACCTGGCCATTCTCTGGAATTCGCCAGATTTTTTTTTAAAGCATCATTATACTGCGTTATTTCTGTACAAATCCAGTTTAGTTTAACTCAAGCCCCTGAAAAGTACTTGGCCACGCGGATCAAGTCTTCCTGTCCAAAGCCATTTTCTATTAGCAATCCCGAAGCACCTGTGGGCTGAGAGTTGTTTAGATTTGGCCAGATAGGGCTGTGAGGCTTCCAAAGCTGGGAAGGACTGTCTAACTTCAGAGCGGCTCTCAGCCGCACGAGGCAATTTTGTGAAATAGGGCTAGAGAGGAAGCCGTCTTAGAACTCCGCGCCACTTATCCTCACAGCACAGAAATGCTTCTTTAAGCCATCTACTTACTCATGTTGACAAAGCCCCCTCCCCACCACCTCAATCCAGCACAGAAGTCAAGAGCAACAGAGAGCTCTTCTCTGCAGCGTGTCTAATGCGGGTACCAACTACATGCCTACCGGGGCGTCAACACTGAGGAATTGCTGCAAATCATGAAAACAACACTACATTCTCAGCGAGACTGGGCTGTCCCCTCAAAAGCAGACAGAAGTCTGCAGTGGCAGCTTTAGGAAGGTAGAAATCTAACCGTGGATCCCTATATTTCACGGGTCTACAGAGAAATTACAGTCCATCACGATGTGATTTTCTGCTCTCATTTTAGGGGACCTTGTGGTTGGCTGGGAATCTTTTGAGTGATATACACATGCAAAGAATGTCAATCACTTAGTCTTACTCTGCAGCTAATCTAATAGATAACCTTGAGGGCTATTTTGAATTTCACTGCCCTGGAAAAGGCTCTATTTCACAAGTCATAGGCATGATTAAAGAGAGTCTCTAGAGAAGTATGGAACGTGCAGGGTTTAAGCTCCAAATGCAAGGTTTGCCATGCACAAAGATGATGATGACACCCAAGATGAAGTGGCAGCAGGACAGAAAGAAGAGAAGGGCAGGTACCCTCCTGGAAACAGGGGTCTTTATCAGTCCAACTCTGGCCTCTAGCTTATGGTTTCCCCCCAACTCTGAGCACTCAAGTTTTCTGAACAACTCAAGTGTTTTCTGAGCACTTGAGGCCTGGCTGGCACATGCTTCTGATTTCTAGGGAACCAAAGTCCAATGAGTCAGTTCTAGGACAGCTCCCACCAGGTGCACAGTTCTTCTCGTCTATCACGGCAGTCAAGTATAGTGCCTTTATCTTGACTCTAACTGCCACAGAATCTCAGCGAAAATAGAACCTTTTTTTGAAACTCAGTAAAAGATTTAAGCTTATATCAAATGACTGCCATCTAGAGAATTCACAATCCTGAAGCAAGAAAATGTATTTGGACTTCTACACAAGGAAGAGCCACGGTGGTCTGGCTCTGAGTAGGAGATGGGTTAGGTTTCTCTCCAATAGGTTACCTAATGGCCTTGATCACAACATTTGATTGACGGAGTGCCTTGGACACCAGAATATCGCTATGAGGAGAGCTTACTTTCAAAGTGGCTATGACTTTCAATGTTGACAGAAGATAGTGTATCGGGGAATTTCCAATAGACTGGGTTTTTCCTTGTCCTCTGCTAGTGCACAAACCACAGCACCACAGAGAAAAGAAGGCTGAGTTATAACCCCAAGGTCATCAGTAACCAGCTAGGTGACCACGGGCAGCTTAATTCACCTTTCCAGGTACTGATTTCCTAAACAAAGAGGATTGGACTAGACTGAGTTCTGAGGTCTGTGATTCTGTATTTCCACTTCCCAACATAACCCCACCCCAAAATTTAAGATATAAAAAGACAAGCTCTCTCCCTAAATGTAGGACCCGTCTCTCTCCCCTGTCCTCAGCTGGGCCAGGCAAGTGGCTTGTTCTGTAGCACATGAGTGTCCTCATCATTCGAAATCCATGGCAAGCTCTCAAGGACAGTTGAACTTCTCAGCTGCTGGCCCCTCATGTGACAGTGACAGCATTAAAAGAGGAAATGACTTCTCTTAACCCAAACCGATGAGCTGGGGTTGCAAGCAAAATGATTCCGAGGAGCTGCTCGTAAAGATAATGGGCAGATTCCCGCCACCCCTGTCAACTGCCAACACTCCGTGTATTTTCGCACTGATTGTACAGTCACACTTGATCAGGGCCCACAGCCACGGCCTCCTGGGGCTAGGAGAAAGTGACAGAAGGGCACAGCCACGCCACAGGAGAGGTCAGCGGTCACACAGGAAGCGTCACGAGAGGCTAAAGGCCTTGCAAACAAACACCCGACGGGGGGCAGCAGGTGCTCACTGTGTCAGGTGGAAGGGCCTCCACTGGGTGCTCTGGGCGAGGAGGAAACCTACTCCACCCCTCCTTCCCAGCTCTGACAGTGCTGGGGGACAGCCCCCCACCCCAATCCCGGCCAACCTTCCCCATCACACAGAACTTGTTCCCTGAAGATCGGATTGCTTGGCACAAAATGATCAGCAACCCCGGGATGCCTCTCATCTCATCTCCCGGCTGGAGACGCTCAAGTCCAGAGAAATTCCTGCATTCTTCACAAGTCTCATGGAACAGAGCTCTGGACTAGAAGTAGGAAGCTAGGTTCTGATCTCAGTGGCGCTGCTGACCCACTGCGTGCCCAACGGCACCTTACTTCCCCGCCCTCTTTCCTTCACCAACTACAAAACACAGTCAGTAGGAGACATAAGGATACTAGGAGAAAAAAGGAAAATCTATGTCAAAGTGACCCGGGCCATTTCGAGTCAAGGAACTCTTCACACTCAAGCGATGACGATGGGAGAACCTGGCTACACACAGGCTTGAAGAGCACGGCCAGTCCTTCACTGAGCACTTCCTGATGAGAAGAGCGCCCCGCGGAGGTTAAGAATGGGAGCTCTGTTGTGATGCCACCTCTCGCTGCGAACTGTTTCTTAAGCCTCCGTTTTTCCATCTATAAAATGAAGAGCATAACACTGCCCCCCCTCACAGGCCCCCTGGGGAAGGAAAGGTGGTAATTCACATAAAGAGTTTAGAACAGTCGCAGGCACACAGCAAGTAACCAAAACATCAGATAACCTGATTCAACACAAGCTGGAAACCGGGTAGTCTAGAGCGCTGTGAGTAGCAGGCAGGGTGCTATCTAGCTTCAGATGAGAGCCCAGCTAAAAAACCCAGCTCAGGAGCAAACCCGGGAGGTGGGGGGGGTGGGGGTGAGCACCACACTGGCTGCATGTGTGGGTGACCAAAGGCAGAGCTGAAGTGCACAGTGACAGCTGTGCTGGGGGTGACATACAGGGAGGCCCTCTGCCCAGAAGAAACCACCCTGTTCCCCATGACGGACGGAGGGGTGAGGATGCCCCCCACGTGAGAAGCCCGTCGGAAAATGTGCCATGAGCATGCATCCGGGGCACACGATGTGGTGCAAACAGCTAAAACCGAAGCCCTGGAGAGGAGCTCATACAAGAATCCCCTAGGCCTCGATCAGCACGAGGGCTCCAGGGAACACCCAGGCCTGCTGGATCTCCCTGCTGACCTGCAGCCACCCAGAAACACCCCGCCGGACATTCCCTCAGTGCACAGACTCTACACCTCACCTCCTAAGTATTCTTACAAGTTGCCAGTGAAAACTCCTTCTCAAGCCACCTGCTATCTCCCCAAACCAGAAGTGCTTTACGCAGGAAGAAATCACCATATCTGGAGGCTGACCAGGGTAAGCGCGCAAAGATTCTAGACATGTTCCCCACCCTCCCCACTTCTGCTTCCTTGGCCCAACAATCCACTTCTCTTTCTTGGCTTGGAAACCAGTCCTTCCACCTACAGCTGGGCAGCGATGGGGCTCCCAGCCCAGGCTGTCTGGAAACAATTCCTTCAGTTGCATGGCTGCAGGCCAGCCAAGGGCCTGAGAACCAGCTCAGTCTCAGTAGGTGAGAGTGAAAGGGATGGAGAAGATAGAAGAGCCAGTGACCCGAATTAGCTTGAGAGCTTTGAGACCTGGAAAAAAAAATACCAGTGCACCAGACGACTACTTTTTCACTGGGAAATACGAACTTAATTCTGTGCTCCCCCCAGGATCAATGCTTCCAGTGGGCATTGTTCTCAGACTCAGATTTTGGCAGAACTGGATGACCCCACTGTGTCTCTGCTGCTATACTAGAGCTGATGGCAAAGCAAATGGAATGATCCCCTTCACCCCCGGTTTCCTGCTCAGAGTTCTTTTGTTCTGCACGCCTCTCCAATCCCAGCCAGTGCCGGCTCATGGGAACCGCGACGAGTCATTTAATCTCTCTGAGCGTCAGTGTACTCATCTGTAAACCTAGTGGTGAAAATTACCTGTCCCCAACTTCATACAGGATGCATTAGTAAATTACAGTGTGCCAGTTGTAACTTCAAAAAATCTGAAGTCCATGTGATTCAGTTACTGGACAAAACTAAAGTCACATGTACTCAAAATGAATTAAATGAATAGAGCGCTCAAAATGAATTCAAAGGGAATGCCCGTCTTTAGCCGCATCTGTCAAAGACCTTTGCGGATAACCCAACTCATACTCTCAGGGACACTGCACTCCCCCTCCCCTCCCCTCCCCTCCCCTCGTCCCCGCACCTCGAAGCTGCCTAAGAGCCTTTGCTCCCCAGCCTTCTGCCGTTTCTTCCTTTCCCTCCCACTCCTCCTCTTTCTTTTGGTTCTTAATTTGCAGCTCCACTTAGCCCCACGGATCCCCGCTTTTTTTTTTCAACTGTACTCGTATCTAGAAGTGAAGTCGGTCAACTTGCCCCCGTTTGCCTTCTACTCTTCTAGTTCTGGCTCTTTCCATCCAATTCCACGATTTGCATTAAAAAGCCTGGGAACAGGTGGATAGGGGCACAGATCTCCCTGCAGGAAGAGGCTTGATCATCAAAGTAGAATCTTCTCTGCAGAGCTGGGGGGGGACCGGAAATATGTATCATAAATATTGACCCTGTCGTGTATTATCCTGGCTTGACAAGGCGCGGGCCTATTAAAGATGCCCCAGGGCATAACATGTCACACAGGAGTGCGGCACTGGTCCCCGCAGAAAGCCAGGCTCAGCGGTTTGTGTCTGCAGTGGTGGACCTGTGCGGAACCTGAGAGGCACGCAGTGTTTTTGTCCGGAGTCTCTCCTGCAGAAAAATAGTCTTTGTCATACTAACACATAGTACACGGAAAACATGATTCCGTGGCCCAAGGTGGCCTAAGAAACACTGGGTTAAACAAAGTTAAAGGCGTTGCTCTGACTTTAGGACTTGCTGCAAATTTAAACAGGCTCATGTGCCAACAGCTGGGGGGAGGAGTTCAGGTTTTATGGGAAACATTTTGGGCAATGCTGATCCTGACGCCTCCTCCTTGTCTTAGAGACAAGGAAGCTGAGGCCCATGGCAGGCAGTGCCCCAGATAACAAACACCCTGCAGGGTTTTAGCGAACAGGAAGAACTAGAGAAAAAAACAACAACAAAAAACAAAAACAAAAAAAAATTAGAGCTTTCCCAAAGCCTGGTTTGGTGTGTCAGGCCCCTGGAAGAATGACAGAGGGCGTGCATGCCTCGCCAGAGTCGCAAAAGGTGATTTCCTCAAGCATCAAGGCTGCGTCACCAAAACAGCCATCGGCACAACCAACGTCCCACACAGTCTAAACTGGATCCCACAGGTCAGCCTGTGGACAGGACGCAAGGCCTCATCAGCGCACGTCCATGCTTCTCTCCTGCCGTACACCAAGGCGGGCGGCTGTCCTGTGCGCCCGTGTGCTCCCCATCCAGAGCCCTTACCCAGTGGCTGAGATCTGTCCACGTGTCTGCATGTCGCTAAGGACAACGTTTAGATGAGATGACACTAAGAGAATTCCACTACACAGGAGCAGTGACAGACCACCGATGTCAGAGGGAAATTAAAGATGACCGATGACTGCCCCTTTACCTTCTTCTTGGATTTAAAGACGTTACACCTGAAGACATTGCTGGCACCATCTCGAGCGATATAGCTGAAGATCTTCAAGTCTTGGGAATCGTGAGAGACGTAGAAGATCCTACAGGAAGAGCAACAGAAAAATGCACTGAAAATAGCAGTAGGTTCAAATCTCCAACAGGGAAACCTCTGCTTCGGGGCAGCCTGGGCACGGAGCTCCCTCAAGTCACATTCCAGGGAAGGCCTTCTCCCCGTGAATGCTACAATGCAGGTGGCACTTTCAGTGGCTCCCTAAGCACTGACGCCCAGTGAGTGGCCTCCGCTCTGGAAGGGGGGCGGGGACAGGACACAGACCCCACACTAGGCTAGACAGCAAATCTGTCCTGGTAACCTGGGTGTTAGGAGGAAAAACTGTTCCCTTCCCTTAGCAGGGCAATACACCGGCACCTAATCCAGGGAAATGCGGCAGAGTCTCCTGACACCCGTTCAGCTATCCCCAAATAAGGAGCCTTGGGCGCCAGTGGTGCTGACCACGTTAGGAGAAACGCCTCACCACCACGGGTCCCTGTGGTAGTGGAGGTGACATCAGTGCCCGTCCCCCTCCATCAGGCCCATGGCCCCCGTGTATTCATTCTGCCATGCAGCCAGTCCCCGAGTCCACGCAGTGGGCAGCCACTATCCCAGCAGCAAGGGGAACAGCGGTAAAGTCCCCAGGCTCACGGAGCTCACACGCAGGAGGCAGTGATAAACAAATGGAAAACGAGCACTACACAGAGAAACAAGGCAGAGCAAGGCCAGAGGATGTTGGGGGCCATTCAGGGCAGTGGCCAGCGGGAAGACTGCACCACAGGCAGAGACCTTACAGAATGGCGCAAAGGAGCCAGGCACAGGACTGTGGGGCACAGGAGCTGCAGGAAGTGGGGACAGCACGTTTAAAAGCCCTGTGGTGTTCCGAAGGCGCCTGGCGCATTCACTGCATGGCCCATATGGAGTGAGTGTGGTCAGCGACGGGCCAGAGATGCAGCCAGGGGCCAGGATACGGGAGGGCATCACGGTCAGGGTTTGCGCTCCAAGCAAGATGAGGGACCCACCATCAGAGGCTCCTGAGCAGGGAACTGACTTCCCGACGCTTGACACTAAAGGATCACTCTGGCTGCTGGGGGCCGGGGGGCAGGAGCAGAGGCAGAGGGCAAGGCTGGGGAACGGGGAAAATAGTAAGCAAGTCCCTAACGGCTGGCACTTAAGTGGGCCTGGGACAGGGCACCACAGGAGCCACAGGTCTGGGCGCTGTCGGCACGGGGCATGGGAGGGGCCTACGGGCGGTGCATCAGCAGAACCGGTTTGGGGCAATCCAAGGAGTGTTGCCCTGATACACCCTCCGGGGGCACGTCATTTCCATAAAACATCTTTTCCTCACTAACAACAGTGGTGACTTCCACCCAAGGATTTAACAGGCCTGCCCTGTCCTAGTGCCGGTCAGTCCTGTGTAGTGGAAAGAGAACAGGATTTAGCGTTGTATCCACAACTTTGTCACTTACTATGAAGTCAATCATGTAAGCCTCAGAGGCTCGGTGTTGTCATCTGTAAAATGGGTCTATTGACAGTCACATCTTGCAGGGTTACTGGGAAGACAAATGACGAGGCAAGTGTCTTTCCACTTCTTACCCACATAACCTCGAAATAGTCTCTTGGTGTCTTTTTCCTGAGATTCTCATCAAGGACCCCAAGAAGCCTGGAGGGACAGTCAAAAGGAAAGTGGATACAGAGAGGACAGTCCGAGGAGGAAGCCCACGTTCACCCTGGGGCCCCCCTGTTTCTCTGAATGCTGCCGGGAGTCATTTCAGTACATGGCACACATCTACCACCTCTAAACGACACTGACATAAAGGTGACCTGCTTACTTAAGGTGGCTTCCAAGAAAGCTAATCTAATGTCACTGAGCCCAGAGAAGTCCTCTGTGCTTCTAATGACCCCAAAGTGGCCTCCTAACATGGAAGGGACCAGCCAACAACTGGTCCTGCCTGAGCTCCAGACCCACCAGCCAGGCCTTCCAGACACACCTTCCTGAAGGCGTCTCAAGCTGCTCAGGGGCGACATGCCCCTGCTTGAATTCACCATCTTCCCCATTTTCTCCAAGCAAACGTGGCCTTCCTTCTCCCAAGCCCCATCTCGACGAGGGGTACCATACCCCCTCAGGCCGGGAACCCGGGCAGCACCCCTGACTCAGGACTAAGTTCTTGGCAGCCCACCACCCCAGTCTCTGAATGCTTTTTTCTTCAACTCTGTGGCACTGTTTTGGTCCTACTTTTCTCCTGGATTTCTGCAACCCGTCTAGTGTGTCTGCTTCCTAGCTCACCCACTGCCAACCCTTCTCTACTTTCCTAGCCAAGTGGTATTTTTAAAAACACAAACCACATCCTTTTATTTCCCTTTAAAAACATTCAAAGGCTTCCTGCTGCCCTAGGGTCAAGTCCAAACTCGTCAGCACGCAGCATCCTCCTTTCTGCTTTTGTCTCTCAAGAGAGAGTCCTGACCTAACGGCCTTTCAGAACTAATGACGTACATCTCCTGCGTCTGCCACCGCCGGACACCACTGGCTCCTCAGGGCTCGGTTCTGAGCAGCCTTCCCTGCCCGCCCCTCCGCCGAGTTGGAGCTGCCGAGCCCCTGGGCTCACCCATCCCAGCGCGTGTATGTTACCCTATGATGTTTATGCTGGAGTGCCTTGAAGGAGTAAGAACCACATCCCAGCATCCCTGGTGCCAGCACGGCAGGCGGCACACAGAGGCTCCTGTGCCTGCCCGCGAGGGAAGGACACGTCCCCGCCGCCGTCGGTGAGCACCCACGGCACGTCTGCCTGCCCCTTCATCTTCCTCTCAGGAAGTCAGGTCCGCTTAGTTCAGATTCATCACATGCTAAACTCCTTTGACTTTTGGGGTTTTTAATTTATTATTATGCAATACCCTAGGACTGGGAACTGTATTTAAAACTGATAGAGCAGATATGAATGCTGACTGGCATGCCAGCAGGGCGCAGAGACGTGGAAGGCAGCCAAGAACACAGCCAGCGAAGCCTCGCCCTCCCTTGATAAACAAAGCATTTGTTCAGCAAATACGATGACCCCTTGTGTGTGGACACAGCCGCGCTCTTTGGAGATTGTTATGTCTGAGTTCAGAAACCCAATGTGTCGTTGTTAAATGGAAATGGCCTCCAGCTAACCAAAAACTCCACTGATTGAAGCCTAGCAAAGCGTCCACAAGCACAACAAGCAGGAGAAAGTTTTTCCAAGTGACCTCATTCGCCAACACATTAATACATCAACAAATTCAGGCCTCAGGTCCAAACTTCCAGAGTTTGAAATACACTCCAAGACCCTTATTTCTTCATTCCTTGGATTTTGTAAGAACTGTGATGGAATGCCCTGGGGGTGGCGGTGGGAGGGGAAAGAATAACACGAGAGACTTCACTTTCCTTCTGTCTTCTTTCCTGAAGTCCAGCGCAATTCATTTTCCCTCCCAAAACGCATCTCAGTTTTCTCAACCTTGAATATAATTATCAAAGGCAGGACAACATAGTTCACACAGTGCTCACGATGGTCACTAAGGTTTTGTCAGGATTTTGTTCCCCCTTCAAATTTCTTAAGATTTCTTGTTTTTATTTCAAAATACGCATGGAATTACAAATTTCACTTACTCATAGACTTGTTATGATTTAAAGCCACAGCAATAAACTCTTCTGCAGATCCTTATGTCCATAAATGACTGGCATATAAACAATACCTTGGAGAAACTGGACAGGGGTTTATCATCATGTTACAGTTCAGGCTGACAGTGATAAATAACCACCGGGCCCGCCACCAACACCGGTTTCCGCCACAATTAATCTGAAGATAAGCTTGTTTCTCTTAGGAGCACAGAAAAAAATGTAAGAGGGTAGAAAAAACAGTATGGTCATCAGACAGATATGAATGCCGCCTGGCACAGTGACAGAGCTCACCCAGGATCTGTCCATGATGGGCAAGTCCCTCCCTGAGACAGTGCCCACTCCCCTTTATGGGAGCCTCGAGTTACTTGAAAATTTTCCTTTATGTTGATTAGAAATCTGCCAACAGGAATGCAATAGAGGGAAACAGTGGGAAATCCTGGCCCTGGTGCAGGACAGACCTGGATTTTAGACCCAGGCCCTGCCGCTTCCCAGCTGGGAGATCCCAGTCATCCTCTCCTTTGGTTCGTTGCCCGTTAGACCGCCGATCGCAGCACTGACTGTACCGCACGGACAGGGTTTGAAAAATAAACGCGTGCAGAGATCAGCTTATCGCAGGTGGCTTAATAGATGGCAGCTGCTCTTAGGCTGCCGCACACTGCCCTCCTGCCCGACTTCTAGCCTTTGGGGCCTCCGAGAACAAGGCCAATCGTTCTTCCAATGGCAACCCTTTGAGTATTTGGAAACCACCACTGGGTTTATATTTACTCCTCTCATTTTTCAAGTGACACACGTCCTCTTCCTTCAATGTTACCACACTGGCCCATTTTCCAGATGCCTTATTTCTCTGGCAGGTGTGTACTGTGGAAAGAGCACGGGCTTTGGGATGAGAAGGATCTGGGTTCAAGTCTTAGTTTTGACCTTCCTAGCTGGTAACCTTAGGCAAACTATTCAGCTGACATAAGCCCTTTCTTTCTTCAGCTAAGATATACTTCATAGTATTATTAACACACACACACACACACACCACATTCAACATGATCCCTGACACATGGTGAGTTGCTAGCTCAGTAAACAATGAGCTCCATTTTTCTTGTTAGTCTTTTATGTATGTACCCCAAGTTTCCAACAACTCTTTAAACACAGTTCAAAGAACTGAACGCACGTCTCTAGAGGGATGTAAACATCACAGAGTATATTTGGGTGACTATTTTCTATGCCTTAGAACTGAATCTGCATCAGAGCATCTCTATTTTTTATTTAGTTACAGCCTCTCACTGCTGGGTTCACAATGTGGTCAACTCAGACCACAGATGCAAAGCTAATTTGCACGACTGCTCCCAAGGCAGATTCTCTAAGCATACCTGGGCAACTGGCTTTTGGGACTGGCCCCAAGTGATCCATATTTCCTTTTCCAAGACTGTTTAATGAGCATTTCTACAATTTTGCCCACAGGCAACGACAAGTTCACTAATCTGTAGTGTTTTATTCTTGTCATTTTCTCGTATCTCTTCTATTCCCCATGAATTTGCAAAGATGACCGATCATGATTGTGCATTCTCATTCTTTAGGACCAGGACCTACACACACTTGAAGTAAGTGAGGGACGCCTGCCTTTTTCCTCATGGGGTTTCAACTTTGCATATTTTTTAAGTCACCTATGTTTTAGTGTTTCTAGTTTGCAGATGAAATAGTTCTCTGCTGAAGAGGGAAATAAAAGAGACATAGTTAGAAAAATGGGATTTGCGAGTCCCCGCTCCTCCCCTGCGGCCTCTTCCGTGACCCCAGCACACCTGGGATTTCAGCTCTCTCAGGGACAGCTGTTCTTTGCACCCATATTTGGTTTTAAGCACTGCCTACCGTACTGTGTACTTTCTAAACAACGTCTTATGAAAATCTGGGTAGCCACATGATTTTTCTTCACGGTCTCACCTAAATTATTATAACGATCTACTGTGTACCTACAGTAAGGAATAAGCAATCAAGTTTTAAAATCTAGTGAGAGTCATTCTAACACACGTATCCTTTTGCAAACCTAGTTAAGGCACCCTCACGGCCTATCTCAGCAGCTAATTGTTGTTTTAATTTCACAGATGGTAACAAGTTCTTTCTTATGTCCCACTAAATCTCCCCTGCTTTCTTTGAATCAGCCACAAACCATTTTCTAAATGCCAAGCATAGTGACACGTTAATTTCCTCTTGTTCAGTACTTGAGAAGCAGGTAAGAAGCAGGCCCACATCCCTCACAAAACCACCACGGAAGTCCCTTCATGTGCTTCAAGGCTTTAACTTCTCCCCAACAGAGGTAATTTCTCCAGTGTAACTGTCACCTGCTGTTGGCTCTCAAACAGCACGGTTTTCACAGGCTGCCAATTCTTCCTCCTCTGCTGCAGTGTTATCTGGGGTCACACATTCTGTGTGCTCATGTTTTCTGGGCTCGGCCCGTGCCCTCCCAGATTTCTGAAGATCGTCAGGCTTTCTGAGGACTCTTGCTCAGAGACACAACTTGCCTTCCAGAGCCGGAGGGCAGAGGGAAAACCCACCCAAGAGGAGAGGGACTACTTTGGGGTGCACCGGGGGCCTTGCCTAAAAAGCTGCACCCTCTTCTCCTTTCCCTGAGTGTAATTTATTTTCCTTTCTTCAAAGCAGTGAATATTTATTTCCCTTCTTCAAGAGTTGGGCAAAAATATGTGCAATGCAAAATAAACCCTAATCAAAAGCTCTCACGGTTCCTCATCCACACCCCTGAATCTCTGGGAACACCATGGTTTTGTGGAACAGGCCTGACAGAGCCAGGAAGCCTGGGCTGAGGCTGCCGCCCTTCTACCATGCCCAAGTCACTTCATACTCTGAGCCAGTTTTCTCTACTGCAAAGCGGCATGAGAAGAGGCTCTCGGGACTATTACAAGACGAAAGGGGACGATGTCTGCAGAGTGCCTAGCACACAGCAGGTGCTCAGAGAACCTTAGTAAATCGAAGTGATCATATAGGTACATGTACTGACCTACTGTGAGTCTACCACGTGCCAGGCACTGCTCTAGTCACATTACACACAAAACCTTACTTAATCCCCACAACATTATGCAGTAGGCAGTATGAATCTCCCATTTCAGAGGTGGAAAACACAGGGGTTAGCCAACTGCCTCAAGGTCACACAGCCAGCGAGCGGTCTCTGTATTAGTTTCCCAGGGCTGCTGCAACAAGTCACCACAAACTGGATGGTAAAAACAACAGGAATTTAATGTCTCATGGGTCAGGAGGCCGGAACACAGAATTCAAGGTGTTGGCTGGGCCCGTTCCTTCTAGAGGCTCTGAGGGAGAATCCAGCCCGTGCCGCCCTCCTGGCTTCTGGCCGCTGCTGGCAATCCCTGGCTTCCTTCAGCTACGCCGCTCCAAGCTGCTGCTTCCCCCGCACAGGGCTCTTACTCGTGTCTCCTCTGTTTCTGTCTCCAAACCTCCTTCTTATCACAGCAGTCAGTAGGTCTGGGGCCCACCCTAGCCCAGCATGACCTCATCTTAACCGAATCCCACCTGCAAAGTCCCTACTGAGCACTACGGTCACAAGCGTAGGTTTCCAGGTTAGGCCTGGACTTAATCTTTTTTGAGGGGTGCAATCAGACCCACTACAGTCTCAGTGCTAGATTCTGAACCCCAGAAATCTTCACCAAGTTCTTAACTTCTGCATCAAGATGTCAAACATCATAAATAGACAGTTGTGATTGTTACTGGAAGTTGGTGCCATGGTCCACGATGCCCCATAGGAACCCTGAATTTCCTCCCTCTAGTTGCTTTCCAAGCCCTTGGTACCTTCATAGATTCTCTATGGTCGCCGACAAATTCGTCCTCACACAGTAAGATTTTCACTGGGTGAGAGGCACGCGCTTTCTTGGCTGCCC
Organism: Manis javanica; assembly: GCF_040802235.1. NCBI lineage: Eukaryota > Metazoa > Chordata > Mammalia > Pholidota > Manidae > Manis > Manis javanica. Next base: position 5,855,020 of record NC_133169.1, read on the forward strand.
CTGACTGTGCGCCTTCCCTCCAGGCTCCCTCAGATAAACCAACCCAAGGATACCAAAAATGGCAGGAGCACATCTTAGTCTTCCCATAGGTGGTCCTCAAAAGACCCCCTCGAGCTTCCAGGGACTCACAAGGCTTGCTCTGTCCTCAGCTCTCATCCCACACCCCTCAGGCCTCTTGCCCAGCCCTGCGGAACCCCATGAACCACGACGGGAAACGAGGGGAGGGCACCCCCACCCCCAGGGCCCCGAGTGGGCCTGGCTGGCACAGCCAGCTACTTTTCTTCCCCCGACTGCGCCACCTTGCCTTCCTGACCCTTCATCAGGGAGGGTCTGCACCACGGAACCCCCCACCCCCCACAGCACCCTCCCAGGCCCTGCAGGGGGAACAGGGCAGGCGGGCGCTGCAGGGGTCAGCACCCTCCCACCCCAGGACAAGGGCAGAACCATCCAATTCACCCTGGGGTGACTCCCTCCCAATCACCATCTAGTGTCTTTGTCTTTGTTTTCTTTACTTCCAGGCCACTAACAAACCTTAGAACAAAATAGAAAAAGAGTGAACTGATTCTTCTTTGATTTCATTTAAATTTCCAATCATTTTTTAGTGGTCTTCTGTCTTTACTTAACATTTGGGGAAGCGGTGGGCTGGGGGGCTTGAGGCAGCCAGGTACAAGCCTGGAGGGACGTGAGGAGAAGGTTGTAAGAAAGAAGGTTCTTCCTTGAGAGTCCCTCCCCTCCTGCTGTGTGCCAGAAGCTCCATCTTCTCAGGGCCTCTGAGGGATGGTCACTGAGGGATTAGAGTGCCTTAGGAATGGCTCAGCATAACACTGATTCTTAGAAATGTACGTCCTCCTCTGTACCCACCCCATCCGCATACCGGCTTCTCTTGGGACACAGAGCTGAGCCCGTGTTGGAGCCTGTCCTTGAAGAGCCCGGAGCGCGCTGACAGGCGAGGCCAGCGCAGAGAAGCGCAGCGGAGGCCACTGACCACTGCCTGCGGCCCGGGGGCTGCCCTCCGAGCAGCTTCATGAAGAGCCCACGGAGGGAGTGGGGATGGTGGAAAGGGGTCACTCACGGCATCAGTTTATCATGAGGGGCTTTTTACAAAGGGGAGGACGGAGTGCAGGTAGTGCGGAGCCCTGCGGAGCCCCCAGCGCCGGGGCAGGGTGGTAAGTGGCTGCCAGAACCAGACACAGAGGACCTGTGCGTCGGGGGCTGGAGCTCTCATGGCAGGGAGGCAGCCCGCCGACGTGGCACTCACAGGGCAGCCCCCTGGGCCCAGCGCGGTGGAGAGGGGTGCAGCAAAGGGCGGCCATGCACCGCAGGCAGAAGAGGGGAGAACATTCCTTCCAAGGGAACCGCGCGGGAGGCAGGACTCTCCAAATAGCACCGTTTGCCCGGACACAGGAACACAGGACAGGAAGTGGGAGCAGAGGGAGGTCAGGGGCCCCACACAGCTGGCAGGGAGGGTGGTGCGCGAGGAGGACAGGAGGAGAGGAAGGGGGCCAGCAGGAGGCTACTGAGCGCAGGACGTCCGAGGGAAGAGGAAGAATCTGGATCAGGGCTTGCTGGTCAGAAGAGCTGCACAAATTCTTGTTCTGCTGCTCAGAATTGTGAGACACTGGGGCAGCCTTTTAATTTGCAAGGTTCGCTTTCTCATCCACAAATATGGGCGGAGTCCTGACCGTCAGAGTCTGGGTGAGTGAGGGGCCTCGCACGGGCAAGGAGACGGACGCGCCCTGGCGTGCTGCAGGGCATGGCCTGTGCGGCCCCACGTCAGCCCTGAGTCGGGCAGGAAAGCAGGAGGCCTAGCCATGGCAGTGACGGGGGAGGGACAGGCATTTAAGAGCCGTTGCTCTGGACCTGAGGATGAGCAGGGGGAGGAGAAGGTCCCAGTTGAGTGACTTGGGTGACCTGGCAGACAGATTCAAGATTAACCAGGTTAAGGGACACAGAGGGGACAGGGAAGGTGGTTCTGAACACGTCAGCTTCGAGGGCCCACCGACGTGCACAGTGTCAGGACTTGGCGGGTGGCTGAAGCCATGGAAAGCAAGGGTCCCGGGGAGCAAACACTCAATAGAGTGGGAAAAACCCCATTACAATGAGCTGAAGAAACCAGTGGGGGCTGGGGGCCACCCACAGCAAAGGCCATTATTCCAGGAGCCTGGTAGTGGAAGGCCAAGACAGGATGGCATCTTTTCTTCCTAGCATGGCAAGCCCTGAGCCTGTCCATAGGCTAAAAAAGAAGAGACAAGACCAAAATAGCCTCAAGACCCAGGAAAACACAGGGGAAATGATGGCTCGAGATCCAGATGAGACAACGGGAGATAGGGTCCCAGGGGGAGCCCGCCTCAGGAGAGGGGCAGCAGCCTCCTCTGAGTCTAGACGGCGAAGGGCAAACTGGACACCTGCCATGAAGATGGGCCAGTCCCATCCCTGGCTTGTCACCTCCCCTCATTAGAGGGCACGCAGGGGGCCTTTCTGAAGTGGCTAAGCCTTTCCCTGGCACAGTTGGGCTGTTCTCACGTGCAAGGAGGTGGGGTGAGCTCTGGCTGAGGCAAGACATCGGTGTGAGTTTTCGGTCACGCGTGCTGGTGAAAGCACCCACCGCATTAACTGCTCCCGAGCGGCATCTCCCCTGTCCGTCACCTTCCTTCCTCTCCCCAGGATGAGGGCACCGATCAGAAACGTTAATACGGACCAAACAGAAAGCACACGTGCGACCAGAAACATGTGCTGCTATCTTCAGAGAAGACACCCATGCTGATGCACCCAGGCCCTGGGCCCCTGGCCGGGGGGACTCACGTAAACACATGGAGGCTGCAAGGAAGGAGGCCCGGCCAGGGACACAGAGGGCTCTCCTGGGGCTTGGTGTAGGGGCACTTGCAGTTTCTCTCATACCCAGCTTGTCAAATTCCTCTCTGTCAGCTAAGGCATCTGACAGGCTTCATTATTTCCTTAGGGCTTTGTCCTTCCCATCAGTGAGAAAAGGCAATTGGAAGGGATTTGGGTTTAGCTGTTTGGATTTAAAAAAAGAAAAAATCCTTCTTATATACATACATATAAAGATAGATGTGTGTGTGTGTGTGTGTACAGATACATATGTATACATATTTTGTGCATACACACACACTTTTTTTTAAACAGTATTTGTGTGTAAGGACAGGCAGATGGGACCTCTGGCCCACTGCCTGGATGGCCACTCCAAGTCTAGAAGAAAAGGCACCAGCAAAATGGACCTCTCCCAGCAGTCAGGAGCCCTCAACGACGGCTGACAAGCCACACTGCGCCGCAGGGCGCTCACGTGAAGACCACAGCTGTCAGGGGTTCCTTCTGAGGTGCTTCCCGTTCTTTGCCTTCAAAAAAACCTTTTACCGGGGTCATCACTAAGAACAAGATGAACACATTTGCTGTTCATTATGATTTCATTTCTCCCATCTGCCCTGATAGCTCTGAATTACCAGTAGAAGCTGCAACAAATTGTCAAGAGATAAAGTCAAAAACCAAGATCATCCACAGAAAAAGACGACGAGGCTCTGATGCCACGAGTGAGCCGCACAGGCTGGCACCCTCAGTCTCCCTGACAACGGGCATGCTTTCAAAGGCAGCCGCGCTGAGTGGCTGATCCCACAGCACAGAGATGTCTGCCTTCCTCCCTGAGCAAAGCTGAATGAGGCCGCTTGATTTCCTGTTGGCCGGTGTTCCCCAGTGCAATGCTGCCTTTCAAACAGTCACCTTGTGTGCTGTTTATTCTCTTCTATTAGAACTTATGTTCTTGATGTTCGCAACACATTTTTGATCACCTTCCCTAAATACCTTCACATATGGGCCAAATTCAGAGCTCAAGAAATGTCTGCAGGTTGGAGGGTCAGTTGGTTCATTCATCCATCCATCCAATCAATCCTAGATAAAGTCTATAGAATAAATGTACCCACTTTCAGGGAATTCTGCAGAGATCTAAGAGCAAATCAACTCAATTTAGCAAACACGTACTGAGCACGGTTATGTGCAAGACAGTAAACAAGAGAGACATAAAGATGAGTAAGATGTAGCATCTACTAAAAAAACACAGACAGATAAATAACTAATACAAGGATGAACCTGAGGGCTATTCTTCAGGTCCAAAGGATAAACAGAAATTAGATCCGCACTACGGGAGTGGGGATGAAATCCAGAAAGACCTCCTGGTGGAAGGGATATTTAAAATACAACCTTCAACAATGAATAAGAATTTGACAGGAAGAAATGTTAGTTGAACACAGAAGACTCGATCACAGTTTGGTCATGACTGCAGCCAGAACTGGGACAGGCCGTAACTCTTCAACAGCTGCTCCTCAGGATCTCCTGTTCAGGGTGTGGTGATCACATCCCCTGCAGATGTGATTTAGCTTTTTCCATCCTGCATTTCCTGAATTCTATGCATAACTTCCTGGGCCTCGCTGCCATCCTCATCTCCACAGTTCAAGGTATGTGTTGGCAGAAAAGGAGCTCAGGTTCACACTGGCTGTGTTCTTAGAGGTGGGACATCACCACCCTTCCTCCTAACCATGCCAAGATGCAAGAAGGAGCCACAGAGAGCAGCCCAGGCCACGCTCAGAGGACAGGGCACTGCACACAGGGTCTAGACTGGTGTGCAATGCAGAATGCCCGAGCTGCCCCTGTGGCATGAGCAATGACACCCTTCTACTACGATCCTAGACACTACTAAGGGCTTGTCAGACAGGGGCTACAACTTCAGATCAAAAGCAATCTTCATTTGCCTTTGGGTTTGAAGATGGTCACACGATGTCCATTCCCCAGCCCATTACATGGTCCTTTACACCAACATAAAACACAGATGCCCTATATGCTGACTTCCCCACATCCATGTGAATCCAGGTTCACTCAGGGTACATTTCATCAAGGCTCCTATGAAAATCCTCTCTCCTTATGCGATCTGAAACCCCTCCCAAAAAAGAGATCGGTTTGTTTGAATAAGACTCCTCTACCAAGGTGCAAATGCCTCTTGGGCTGATAAACTCCATTCATAATTAAATTATTAAGAAAGCTAGATTCTTTTTTCCCCCTCCTCCTACAGTAGAATAGCCAATGATAAACCTTCCTGGACTGAGATACAAAATATTCTGGTGGCTTATGACTGTTGACACCAGCGGGTCTTATGTTGGAATTGATGAGCCTTGGGACTACAGGTCTATGAATTGTCCTAAAATTCAAAATTTTGCAAGTATGTACAAGAATGAATTGTTCTAGGGAGAGAATACAGTTTCACCAGATTCCTGAAGTATTCATGCCCCACAAAAGGTCAAGACTGTCCAGTGGACACCCAGGCCCGTGCCTGTGGAGGAGTCAAAGAAAGGAAAGCCAAATTTAGCCTGCACACACTGCCATCTGAGACTCCTTAGGCGGCTTTGCACGAATTCTAAATCGATTCCGACTTTATGCATTCAAG